>NC_089425.1:3088020-3396822 GCF_013426205.1 Metarhizium brunneum | reverse complement strand
TCGTGTCTTCGGGCCCAGGTGTCTCTGTAGCACAGAATCTTGGCCCTTGACGCCCGGAAGCGCTGTCGGATGAGAACCAGGAGATTTCTAAGTGGCCAGCCAGGTCCTTCGGCGTAGGTGGATGGGTCGACGAAAGCGACGTAACGATCCTCCTCGGGGATGTCGTTGAAGAAGCCCTCCTCGAAACTGCCCAATGTGCTGACTTCCCATCTAAACCCTATACTGTTCAAGCCTTCGATATCTTCGGTTTGGATCTCCTGACCACGAACCTTTTTCGCGAGAAAAAACCCATGTTGACGACTGTCAACGCTATATCGCCACGTCCCAACCCTGTCGACCAGTTCTGTGCTTTCATCGGCGGTGAAGCGTTCAACAGGTCCGGTCCGCTTCCATTGGGGGTCTGAATGTAAGGCTGGGAACGCGAACCAATACGTAAACTTGTATTTCTTGAGATCCGCGTACGAGAGGATGACAAAAGATGAGAGAAGCGATGGCACAGAGTAGATGGTACCGTCGTTGATTGCGTCCCAGATCTATGTTCGTCAGTAATGCGGTCGACAGGTAAATAGTAGCGCTCGTGTCAACGTGCCTGTCTCCCGGCTTTCCTAATCATCTCGGTTTTATCCGTCGTCTTGAACCGCTCCAGGGTATTGACATTCTTGATAATGCCTTCTCCTCTGGCTGTGCCTAGAGGTGCGCTGCATCAGACTGTTCAGCTTTCTGGAAGCCATTCCGGTATATGAAAATGCGAAAACTCACTTTTGGTTGGTTAGGGCATTACCTAGGATCTGCATCTTGCAGCTAGCCTGTGGTTCCTCAACTCTCGACTCATACAAACCGAGCACGTTTCTCGCAGAGTCATCCAGCTTGTCATAGTCGAGCTTGGAGGCAAAAAGAGCCGAATAAAAGGGTAGCTCAATCTCCGACGTAAACGTCGCAAACTGGAGAGGCGTGGCCATAGTGAATCGCGGCGCCGTGTATGTGATTGTCTCACGAGATTCGCTGCCAATGTAGTTGATGAGACGTCTGTGGCAGACAAATCCGCGCTGCGGGGCAGATGAGACGTGTGCGTGTCAAGGAGTAAATCGATTAGCTTTATTTCCTGGTGGTCGAGAGCAAGATATTTTTCGTGCAAGGAGTGGAAAGTCAAAGATGGAGATGGAAAATCGGTGCCGTGATATGTTGATAGTCGAGGTTGTCATATGACAAAGAGAGTCATCACGAGCTGCGTGTCAGGCTGATGATTGCGGAAACCGGGTTGTTTGCTGCACCAGACATGTGCAGGGCTGGCGCCTGCGACCAGGCTAGAGGCATCGAGCTGTGCCCCGCCGCGGGGTTAGAGCCAGGCCGGGGAGTGGCCGGAAAGTTCAACTAGTACATGTACTCTGTGCCATTTGCGGTGTTTGAACTTGCATACTTACAAAGTAGGCGGCATGATGAGCTGCAAGTGCAAGAAAGTCTAGTTGAACGGGAAAGTCGCAGATGGGTAAAACGTCCCACCACACAATTTAAACAATTTCGAACGGTACTTAAGTAGGTAGGCTGGGATGGCGGGTCTTGCTTGGGCTTAGCGGCACTATGTAGAACGCTTTAATTAAATAAATAAGCTCGACCGTTTCAACAAAGCAACAAGATCATCCGGTATGGTGTAGTGGCTAACATCGCTCGCTCTCAATTATCCTTATCGTGTATTGTTACCGAGCAGCCCAGGGTTCGATTCCCTGTACCGGAGAAGGTTTCTATTTTTGCATTCCGTCTTTACTTTTTGCCGTGCGATTCGCTACTTGGTGCATCTGCAATACCAGCATTATTGTTTGTCTTTAGAAGTATTCATCGCGGCGCATTTTGGTTTCGAATGCTGGCGTGGGTAGATTGTATGTTGTAAATTACACACTCAGTCACATCTCATGCCCAATATGTTTAACACGACGACTTTGTTCGAGGCTCTCACTTTGAATATTCACGAAGAGAACTGTTTATGCCTACTATTCCGCGGTCGTGCATAGCATATATAACAGAATACAACCGTCGTTGCCAAAGGGTGGGCTTTATGTCACTTTGACCAAAGTGGCAATTTGCTCCATGTCTATACTCGCTACGGAGTATACAGAAGCGATATTCGCGATATCGAATAAGGCGGGTGTAGATTTGGGCCGCCCATATCACGATTTCCCCTGGTGACGCTCAAAAAGGGCCTTTTTTGGTGACCAATATAGTGTTGCCATTTGCCGCTTAATACATACGCAGATCTCGGTAAAGTGAGCCGTTGAAAGGACCCTTGGCCAATGTGGGCGACCACGCGAACCCCACCGACACGACACGACTTCTTTGACCGCGCGAGATCCTTCCATTGTTGAGCTGTTGAGCGCTGGACTCAACGTCATTGATCACACAGGTCTGCAAGACCGATTTGTGCCACGGTAACGCGGTCAAGATGCTTATCGGCATCTGCGGAGGTGAGAATCATTTGCACAGAAGGGGCGCGTGAGCCCGTTGTTCGTCCTAACGCAAAACGCAGGCATTTGCTCAGGCAAGAAGACCGTCGCCCAATATCTCGTTGAGCACCACGGCTTCAAACACCTCTACCTGGAGCCGCCCAAGGAGAACCGCACCTCATCCAACGGGGATGAGCAAACCCCGTCGTCTGAATCTGCGAGTTCCCAGTCGTCTTCGTCGGCCGCGGCATTCAGCGGTGCCTTGAACTTCAGTGCTCTCACGACCAAAAACGGCCGCCACTCTGCATCTGATACATCACTGACGCTGAGGCCACAAACGGAACAGCATACATTCGCCTCACCTGAAGCGCTCCTCGACTTTGTCACTCTCCGCTGGCGAGGCCGCTTCGTGACAACTGACATACCCACCGAGGCCGTGCTCGACGTTTTCGTGCGCCGCCCTTTCTTCCTCCTCCTGTCCATTGACGCACCCCTCACCGTCCGGTGGCGGCGGTTCCAGCAGCGAGCCAAGGTGCCCGGAGAATCAGACATTGCCCTCGACGACTTTGTCTCCCGCAGCGACGCTCACTTATACGACGCCCACGGCGGCTTCCAGCCCCTCATCTCCCGCGCCACGGTCAGGCTGCTCAACACGTCGTCGTCGCTCGCCCACCTGTATGCCACGCTGGGCAAGCTCGACATCCCCAACCCCGACCGGCTCCGCCCCGGCTGGGACACGTACTTTATGGCCCTGGCGTCGCTGGCGGCCCAGCGCTCCAACTGCATGAAGCGTCGTGTCGGGTGCGTCCTTGTCGGGAGGGAGCGCCGTGTCATCAGCACCGGCTACAATGGCACGCCGCGGGGCATCCGCAACTGCGCCGACGGAGGATGCCCCCGCTGCAACGAGGGGAACAGTTCGGGCGTCGGGCTCGCCACCTGTTTGTGCATACACGCCGAGGAGAATGCCCTCCTCGAGGCGGGTAGGGAGCGAATCAGGGATGGCTCCGTGCTCTACTGCGATACGTGTCCGTGCTTGACTTGCAGCATCAAGATCTGCCAAGTGGGCATCGGCGAGGTTGTGTACGCCCATGGGTACAGCATGGACAAGGAGGCGGCAGCTGTGTTTAGTCAAGCTGGCGTTAAGCTGCGGCAGTTTATCCCGGTACGTTTTATGCGAAGCCCCTGCATGTGTTTATTATTAACCCTGGCTGTGCCTGTTATACTATACACAAGTCAATGCCGTCCGGTGCTTTGGGTTTTCATGTGGCGTGCTTGTGCTAATTTGGGAAAATAGCCACCCAACGGACTTATTCACCTGGAGAAAACGGAGTTATATTGAGACATGGTGTTGTCAGATTTTGTCGCGGTGAGCTGAGGATTATGCGGCATTGTAATATGGTCATGGCGTGTATCTGTGCGGAGCATTAAATGCATAGTGGAGTAAATATTGTACATATGTAAAGGCGGCATAGGCATAGTCCGTATTATCAATAAGTGTGCCACTTTGTGTTGCCTTTGCTGACTTGTCATGTGCAAGTGATGCTTCCATCTATGTCCGTGCTATGATTTGATTCTTGGTGATAAAAGAGCCTTTGGACTGGGATTTCGCGGTTTCCGGTAAAGTTGCGGTTCGTTTTATCATTGGGTGTACCGCAACACACCACCACGTCGGTAGATGCCCTTGCATTTTTCCCACCACGAGGTAGGAATACAGCTGGATGCGGCACGTGGTCATTGACAGTACGCACTGCCACCGACACCAAGGTGTGCCGTCCCATTCATCACCGCCCGAGCTTATGAAGTATAACAAAGTGCAATGGAGGAATGAATTTCCTAATTTACCTCACACAAGGAGAACACCAGCGAACAGCCACGAAACTACCAAGGCTCCAGGGTAGCATACAACGCAAGGTTGATTCATACACTTTGCTGGCTCCCACGGACCTGACTAACACACACTGTCCTGCATAGTACTACTAGTAGCACGTCGTCGACACATGGCTTTTCCGCAAGGGACACGGCCTGGTTGTTACCCCTATTTCTCTCGTCTGACACCACCAGACAACACGGACTAACAGAGTCACTATTTTTTATTCTGAAATGCGGTGAGGACTATACCGCACAGCCAGCCTTCACCGACGATGCGGGAAATATTATTATAGCTCTGCTTACATTACTATGCATCTGGACCCTCCTGCAGTCCATAATTTCTTTGCGGTGTGCCTGGGCTCTCATTAGGTTTTATGCAGCGCAGACTTCAGCCATGCTGAGCCACGAGTTATGTCCCATAAAAAAAGTGCAATAACATGGTGGTCAAAGCAGCGATTCATGGTTGGTTCCACCATTGCATACTCCGTGCATGGTACACAAAAAACAATACTTCTTTTATGAAATTGGCGTCCCAAGCCACCGCGGCGCACGTTATTGAGGGGCGATTGAGCGGGAGGAGCATCGCGGGCCAGGAGTTTGCGATGGGACAAGGGGAAGGGGAAGGGGGGAAGACGACGAGGATCCCAAGTCATTGTTCGACTCGCGAATGCAAGTCAAGTACGGAGTAGTTCCTCCCACCACGATGGCCATGGGTCACGAACCCGCCCGCGTCGAGGGGAATTCGATAAGTTTGATTCAGTTCTAAATGCAATCGGTAGCCTGTCCGCGAAAAATGAATGGCGCTTTTCGTGGGGCGGCCCCAGACTAATACCATCCCTGAAGCGAGATGACCCGGCGAAGATAGGGGTAAAGACGAAGCGCCGATTTTTTTCTCTCTAGGGGGTTTCTACCAAGCACGGAGTACGGAGTATTTTGTCGCAATCTCATGGTCCATTTCAAGCCCCCATACCGTGGAGGGCGGGATGGGAGATGTTTGTTTTTATCAACACGCCTTGACGCCATGTCGTCCCAACTAGCACATACCCTGACAAGAATTCAGGAACAAGGAAAATCGCTCCAGGCATGACTAAAGATCTAACAGTTTAGAAAGAGGGGTTGGGGAATATTGTTTCAACGTAAGAGGTTGGAAACAGTCGCCTCGCCCCGTGACAGCGGGATGGCCCTCGGATCTGTTCCCGCGAAAGACGCCTCTGCCTCCCGCTGACAACACACAGATGTCGGATCCACAATTGCAACTTTTGCCGTTTGGTCGAGGCCATCAGACAGGCCCAGGGGCTTCTTTCCGAGTGCGTGTGGCGAAAAGAAAAGGAAAAACAACAAAAAGGCGAGACACGGTTGTTCAAGCCGAGTGCATGACTTCAGGATCGACAGGCCACGCAGTGACCTCTGGTTGGCAAGTGCGTCTTGTCCCGACTTGACAGAGACGTGGGCTGCGGGCAAGTCGGGGCTCACTGGAACTCGAGCTCTCAAGCTCCATATCCCAAGAGTTGGGCTGTTGGGATCCCTGGGGTCCCTGAGGTCTCAAGGCTTTGGAATTCACACGCCCTTGACCCATCCATCATTGAGTGTGCAAGGTGCAGCTTTTGTAGCGGACCGAGATGAGGGCCAATAAGAAGCCAATTATTAAAATATACTTATCTTTACTAGTAAATAATACATGAATATAAGTACTAGTTATCTTTAAATGTACATAAAAGCACATTATTATACCGTAAAAAATATACTGGTAAAAGCATCTACTTAAGTAGTATGTATCACAAAAAGTGGGTCCGCTACATAACCTGCACCTTCGCACACTCAATGGGATGGGGACGCGTCGAGCGGGACCACGTACCATGACCTCCGTACCATGTCGCAATGGCTCGCTCGGTAAACTTCGCAGGCGGTAATAGTAGCAGCAGCAGCAGCAGCAGCAGCAGCAGTAGTAGTAGTAATGGTTTTTGATGGAAAGGGGTTGTGGATCGCGCTGTCAGAGACTAGATACACCGGATGTTCACAAGAATTTTGTTTTCAATGTTGTTTGGGATGAGGGATGCCGTAGACCAACGGATTCTCGGCCATGTCCAAGAGGGGGACTGAAGAGGAGGCCGTGGCCCAAAGTACCATTCCAAAAGCCTCGTGCTCATGCCCACAAGAGGCACAATTGGCGGGGAGGCCGGGATTCAAGATGCACCCACGCAGAAAGTGAGTAGTTGCAGGCCTCGTGGGTCTGAGTCTTGGATAAGACAGGGGTTAGGCAAGGGTACCGAGATAGAAGCAAGTCTGGTACGTATTTGGTCAATCCAAGGGGAGGCGTTGTCCTTTGTGCGAGCATTCACCTACCACTCGGAGCATTGTATCGTACTCCAAAACACCAGCTGTACAGGGCTTTGTGCAGCACATAATCACAGGCGCCGCACACATGGACCTGAACGTACTACATGGCACATTCAGACTTGCCACTGGCCGTCCAGTTGTGTGGCCATGATGGCCCATGACAGCCTTGAACATTTGAAAGTACCCAAGACTTGGGTGGCGTGTTGCGGGTTTCTTGGTTGTGATGCCCAACAAGGGACGCGTCTCAGCGCGTGCTGTGCTAACCCGATTAGGTATAATTGTAAACAAATGCGTCACTCCACCGGCAGGCCCCCGGCAGGCGCGACTGCGAGATCAGCCAGCAAGCCAGCCAGCCATGCCGTGCCTGCACTTCCTTCTGCGGAAGGCGCCAGACCCAGCGCCTGCGCCATACGGAGTACTCTCTGCACACAATACCATAGATAACTAGGCAAAATCGAGCGTGGCCTCCTGGCCCAGTTCCTTCCCACACCCATTGAACACCTGAACAACTGAACCCTCCACATGTTCCATTCACATTCCAGTCGTCTGCTGTGTATGTAATGTATGTTTTCTTCATCGGCACGAGCACCCTTGGTACGTTGTCGTCCTGCGACTTTCCATGAGTCACGGATCAACTCTCGACCCCCGCTATGCGCTGAGAATCGAATGCGCATTGAGTTCGAGTTGAGACGAAGCAGAAAGACGAGCAGCTGCTGTTGCAGAAGTGAGCAGTGCGAGGTGAACGGAGACTGGGAAGAGAGCAGAAGGGCGAAGCTGCAACATGTGGTAACTGCCGCATGATCGAACCACACTCACCTCCCGAACAGAGTACCGACAACACTCTTTGCGTCTGGTTCTTCTTTCCTCTGCTCCTGCGCGGCTGGTGCATTCACACCAGACGACGCACGCCTAAGGGCCGTCTACTCTACCTTTGATCTTATCGGCCTGCCTAGGTATTCAAGCACTGGCAGCCTGGTTTCATTCAAATCTACCTGCCCAAGTCTCGTCACATACAGCATTGACTAGACAAAAGCTTGCGCTGGCACGGAAGACTTGCTGCCTTCAAACTCTATTGTCGCAAACTCCCTGGTTGCTCACATTTACCCAGCCTAAAGTGGGCTGTCTGAAGTCTTGCAATCCGATTGAGCTCAAGGTTATCACGGCGGCATTCAACTCATTCTCGACATTGAAAACGTGGGACAGCCGGAGGTCTATATACGTACCACGCATTTGAATTAGCTTGACACGCGACATTCCTGACTGGAACGTGTCTCGCGATAACCCCGGAATCTTGAGGATTACATTCCAGTAACCCTCATAAACACTACAATGTCCTTCTCCAACGGTGGAGGTACACTGGCTCTGCCGTCACCCACACATGCCCATCATATGGACGTGTCGTCGGCAGTGCGCAGTCTTAGACGCTCCATCTCCCGATCACCATCAAAGTTCTTGTCGCGAACAAGCTCACAAAGCTCGGATAGCTCACGACAAGCTTCACCCCAGTCGCCTTGCCGACGTTTCGGCGCGACTCCTCAGCGACAATATATCTCACCGTCACAACCCCAAACCGCTCCTCCAGCAATCACGTCAACACATGCATCAACGCCTCACCAATCATCTGTTCTAACTCCTCTCCGCCCAAGTGTTCGACTGTCGTTGCGTTCCGCCAAATCTGCCAAGACAACATCAACGTCATCTCGCCCGCTGGCTCGTGCGCGGGCTTCACCAAAGAGTCCCCTCAAACGAGCCTTCAGTGCTGCTCCCGATTCTGGTAATCCGGGCCAGCCATCGGTTACGTCTTCACCCACGTCAGCCACCCCGCGTGGCCAGGACAACAAGTCATCGCCTCGATCCGCGCATAGCCCTGGAGAAAAACCATCACGCCATAGCTTTCACTTGGACGTGTCAGGGTCATCACAATACGCAGCACTCAAGGCCTTGGAGACCCCCAGCAGTGAATCTTACATGGTCTCAACGACTGGCGCGTTGAAGCGCAGTGATGCGACGATGAACCTGGATTATCCTAATCAAGGCAGCCCGGCCTCAAAGCGGCGTAGCTTACATGGAGTTGCCAGTTTTGGTCCATCTGGGGAGTTCAACATATTTGGCGCAAACACGTCATCGTCACAAAGCTTCGACATCCATGAGGACCCGCACGCATCAGAGTATGAACTAACCGGAGCAAACAATGGCCTTGTTAACTCAAACCGGGAACCTCTCTCTTCTCCCAGCCCGGTAGCAAATCTTCCGAGGCGATCTTCTTCGCTGCGAAAGTCAACCTTGCAGCAGAGGTACGGTGAGAAGGGCTCATGGGGTCGAAGAACTGGAGAAAGACAACTCGCACAAATGGGCGGTGATAATTCCACACCGGTTCGAAATCGCCCTCGTCTTTCTACAGATCATTTCCTTCCTCCCCCAGTACCTCGAGACAGCCCATTCAATGCGGGAAGCCCTCTGCCTAATGCTTCCATTCACCCATTGGACAACAAAGGGCAACATCAACCTCACCCTTTATCCAAAACCCTCACAACCTCCACCTCTGGCAACAGCTTGACAGAGGAACCTTCTGGGTATGCACCGGGCCCTAAAGCTGCTGATAGGCCAAGACCACATATATTTTCCCGATCTTTGCCCCTGAACGCAACCAGACCAACTGCACGCTCTACCAATGACCATACCAAGGCTGTTGCTACGCCCAGTCGGTCCCACCAGCTGTGGATTGCCGCTTTCAACTCCACGGGCCTTATATCCAAGGTTAATCGAAATCCTGAGGAAGAGGCCGACAGGAAACTTGCGCCGCCAGACACGCCTTGCAAGAAGCATACTAATCCCTTTGCCACATTCCCTCCTCCAGTTGGCAGCGCAATAAAGAGAAAGGGTAACAGCCGAAACTCTTTCGCTGGCCTTCCTTCAACACCTTTCCATTCATCATCATCACGAGCTCCCGACACCTTTGGTCAACCTGCCAAGGGACTTTCTATTTTCCAACGCGGCTCCGCTTCACATAGTTCGCGCCGTGGCAGCATTCTAAGCCTAGAGGGCGAAGATAGAAAGTTATTTTGCGACAGTAACGAACTGCCAAGTATTTCCGATGGAGATATTCCGCCGACACCAACCAAAACGACAACTCTCACCACGAGCTTGAGCAATCTTAGTGAGCAATCACTTGAAAGCCCAAGTGCTAACCGAACATTCATTTTGCCGCTTTCTGCCGTCAAACCAGCGGCGTCACGGGAATCAACTAGTAAGCATCACGCCTGGTGATATCCGGCTGACCATTTTACTAACATGCTGTGAACCATTTAGGAAGCCCAGTTGATGGCCGCAGGACTCCTCAAACACCACAAGAGTCATTGCTTCCTTTGGATACAAGCCGTCTGTCTATTTCACAGGCGCCTGATAATGTAAATGACAACACCATGCCCCCACCAGTCACTCCTACCGCTTGTCGTGACTTCCGATCATCCACCAGCATTTTTGTCACACCGGTCAATGCCCGTACCAGTAGCCTGGATATCGATGCTAGCCTGTACTCGAGGTTTGACAAAGTTGAGCAAGTAGGCAAGGGCGAGTTCTCTACCGTGTACCGCGTGACCAAACTTGAGCATGTCAGTGCATTTATGCTGGGCAATACCACCCCAAGTCACAGCGCCAGCCGCAGCCCTGCCAAGGGCCAAGTCTTTGCGGTCAAGAAGAGCCGACACTCTTATTATGGACACAAAGATCGGGAGACGAAGCTCCGCGAGGTGCGCACTCTTCAGGCATTGACGCATGCCGAGCACGTTGTTCAGTATGTTGATCATTGGGAAGACAACTTTCACCTTTATATCCAGACAGAATTTTGTGAGGAGGGCACTTTGGAGAAGTTTCTAGGGAACGTGGGGCGAGGTGGCCGGTTGGACGATTTCCGCATCTTTAAGATTTTGCAAGATCTATGCTTGGTAAGTAACCGTGTTGAGTATGCTGCTACAGTGGAGGAGAGCATTTTTACTGACTATATCTGGTTTAGGGATTGAAAGAGATCCATCATGCTGGATTTATGCATTTGGATATGAAACCGGCAAACATTCTCATCACTTTTGAAGGAGTGCTGAAGATTGGTGACTTCGGCCTGGCTCAGCCATGCACGTCAACAGAAGGCGTCGATGTAGAGGGCGACCGCGAATACATGGCTCCCGAGATGCTCAAAGGCAAAGCCGGTCAATCCGCTGACGTCTTCTCGTTGGGTCTAATGACGTTGGAGGCCGCTGCAAACGTGGTACTTCCAGACAACGGTCCCACCTGGATCGCCTTGAGATCAGGGGATCTATCCGAGGTTCCTAGTCTCACCTGGACACCTTCACTCGAAGTCCAGAGGGATGCCATTGGAAACCCCACCGAGTCTGCACACAGCGATGATCTTCAAGAAGGAAAAACAAGAAGTGCTAGTAACTTGTTCGGTTCGTTTAAGCGATCAGAACTACAGCAGGCCCCCGAATTCATGCTTGAGGCATTTCACCCCAGTTCGCTTGACTCTATTGTAAAATGGATGACGGCGCAGGAACCAGCAGCCCGCCCTCTAATCGACCAAGTCCTTGAGCTTGAAGGCCTTCGATGGGTCGCTGAGCACCGCAATGCACCTGCAACAGTGTACGAAGGAAACTGGGGCCCCGCTGAGATGTTTCCCGTTTCTATTGCCAATGACAGCGATACGGAAATGACCGACGTCTGAGGAAGGAGGAATATGAAAGCAGTGAAGAAGTTCTTGGCGCTCTTTATCCTGACAAGGATATTACAAACCCCCCTATTACGATTATTCAAGATATACCCTACGCACCAGTGAGATGGTGCATCGATATGTGGAAACTGGCGACTCTTGTACTGGAATATGTACAAGTTAATACTTGGCAACGGCAACTTTGGAGTACGATATGAGAAATGGCTGCCACTGGATGGTGAACCAAGCGTCGCAACCCAAAAACGCGATTGACGACTATCAAATGTGTGATACTTATACAAGCGAGTGTGGTATTGCTTTTGTCTGTTTGAGTTTTCTGTTGTCAGGCTGCGGAGGTGAAGAAGACGTTCCTTGTGGTGGACTTCTTCGGCGAAATGATGCTGTAGGCAAGAGCCTAGTCAAGACAAGCATGGTCTTGGGGATGTCAGATACAGCTATGAGAAAAGAAGCTCATATAGGTATCTCAACCTCGTCTTTTTTGGGATGTACAAGGCGTCTGGATTGTCGCAAAAATATGTAGATATAGATATTTTGTGTTGGGCGGAGGCGGGTATTTGTGACTGGTACTGTTGGTAGGAGCATTACGGATCTCAATGGCGTCATGGGGCATTGGGTTGCCGAATCTGTTAGTCATGGTTCTATGATGAAATGGCATGAAGATTTTACGACCCATTAAACATTTTAAACTTTGCTATATGTGTTGTGATGTGTGTGCGCGTACCACAGCAGGAGCGGGCAGTGGTTGAATGCGGGATATCAATGTAGCGAATGTATTATTGATGCGCTCGGGGCTGGTGGAGGTACGTAGGTACATGAGGCCGCGGCGAGTGAGGGGTCTGCACAAGAGGACAGACATCTGGACTGTGCTGCATCAAGAAAGTCTCCCAACTACCTGCATATAGCACCCACCTAATAGGTAATTTCTGACTGCAATTCTGATCATCTCGGACTACTGAAAGGGTTTCATATTGAAAAATATAAAGCTCGGCATCTGCTAAATGCAAGGCTCATAGTTGTATGTTGTGGTTCTTGTCCCCTGCTTGAACACCTGATTGAACTTGTGTGAGTAGGTGTGTTCGCACGATACTCGAGCATCCTACCTAGCTCAAAGTTCCCTTCCTACCGTTCTCACGATGACTGGGACTACGTTGGAAAAGGGACAATCTGGCCTCCCCACGCCCGATAGCACCCACTCGTACTGGCATAGAGAGCCATCGGCTGTACTCCTCGGTCACAGAACGACGGAGAAGCTCCCCCCTGCGGCAGATGTCATTGTTGTTGGAAGTGGGATTACGGGTGCTTTTGCTGCGAGGGAGCTGGCAAATGAGGGAAGGAATGTGTTACTTCTTGAAGCAAGAGAGGCCTGCTGGGGGGCAACAGGCCGGGTAAGTGAATACTTGATACACACTCCCGTAAACATCCTCGGAACGTGTGTTAATGATCACAGAATGGCGGCCACTGCCAGCCCATGGTGTACGGGTCCAAACCTAGCATTGCTCGGTTTGAGCTGGGCACATACGACTTCCTCAAGGGCTTTATAGCCAGGAACAAAATCCCCTGTCACTGGCATACCGTCGGCGGCGTACATGGCATATTTGACGACGACGTACTGGCAGCCGTGGAGGAGATTATCGAGCGACTAAAGACGAGCCACCCTGATCTCGCAGAGAAGGCTATTCTCGTCAAGGACGAACGTGGGAGGAGGGCGCTTCGTGTCCCGCAGGCCTGTGCTGCAGTGTACCAGCCTCACGCCGCCAAGCTGTGGCCGTATAAGCTCGTGGCGTGGGTTCTTGAGAGTCTGCTGAGGGAGTTCCCGGATACCTTTAATATGCAGACCAACACGCCGGTCGAGTATTTGCAACACTGTGACGATGGGTGGATCGTGCATACTCGCAGGGGACAGGTTGCCGCCAAGGATGTACTCCTCGCCTCGAACGCCTACACGTCTTGTCTGCTGCCCAAGATGACGGGCATCATCACGCCGGTTCGCGGGCAAATTGTGGGGTTGACGCCGCCGACGGGCGATGTGCCGCTTGAACATACGCATGTCTGGGCAAGGGGCAGACACGAGAGCTATTTGATCCAGCGGGATGGTGACGGGATTCTCATCCTTGGCGGGGAGAGATATGCTGCCTCTGGTGCCGAGGAGGGCATTTGGGATGACGGCAGCGTAAATGCCGACGTTGGGCGGAAGCTTCGCCACGAACTTGGCCAGAGTCTCAAGTTGCGTGGTCCCGACCACGAAGAGAGGAGCCAGCTGGACGCACAGTACGAGTGGACGGGCATAATGGGTTACGTAAATGACGGCCATCCTTGGGTTGGTAGAGTTCCTACTGAGTTTGGAGGTGAGAGGGACAGTAGTGGAGATGGTCACTTATGGATAAGCGCTGGGTACAATGGGCATGGGATGACGGCTGCTGCGAGGTGTGGTGTGAGAGTGGCGGAGATGATAGTGGGAAAGAAGGCGAGTTTTGATTTACCAATCGAGTATGAGACGAGTGCGGAGAGGGCGGAGAGGGCGAAGCGGTTGGTTGGGGGGAGATTGAGCTTTGTAGATGAGTTGAGGGCTTTGCTGGAGGAGTAGATGCAGGTAGTTGAGACGTAATGAAGTTTGGGGTAACTGTTTTCCTGATACGTAAGACAGCGTTGATTGACAGTTGTCTATAAGAAGGCACGCTGATAGAATGTGGTGGAAAACAGTGGCCATCTCTGGTAGCAGAAGGTAGTTGGTGTTTGCAGCTGCGTCCAACTGAAGAGAGTTTTGTGATGGGTAATGGCCTCGGAATGAGTGGGCTTTTGACCGAATAGTATAGCATATTTATTCACAGAACTTGGAGAGTAGTCGAATGTTGGATTAACCATGATAAATGAATGCAGTTGTGCTGATGAACTCATCTGTCGTTGGTGGGCTAGAGGACGTTCCTAGGCCAAGCTGCCTGTCCTCACAGTGCGCTGCCGTTCATCGTATTCTCAGTTGGGCTAAAATGTTCGGAGGAATGCCATTCATAAGCAAGAGGATCCCAATTTCTATCGTCGGAGGCAAGGAACGATTTTCGACGTTCCAACTCAAATGTTCGATTGCTTCATGTTGTACAAACATGCAAAGTCTCGCTCCTCGCGTAGGGCGGAACATTACCGATAATCAGCCGACCACCCAATCACAGCAACCCATTTGCAAGCACCACCAAACGTCTGGCGTGGTCATGGACTGGTCGACATTTCGACTGGAGAAAGCTCTCTCAAGACCACCAACTCCCTCGCCTCTTCGCCCTGCCGCCTCCCCTCCGCCGACGACCGCCATTGACGCTGCTCAATCAATTCACAATGGCGAGCAAGATCACCCCCTTCCTCTTCCGCTCGTGTGTGCGCACTGCATCCCGCGTGGCCCGGCCCCAAACGCGCGCCTTCTCCATCACAGCTTGCCGGCCGAGCGACACCTTGATGATTGTACGTCTTGTCCACTGCCCCAGTCTCCCCGCCCCCGGAGGGATCGAGCCAATTCGTGTGCTACGGACCTCCAAGATGTCAATTAGACTCGAAGGAGCAGAGGGGATAGGTGTCTAGACCCGACAGTGACTTGGCAATTATTGCCTCTAGCGGAGGACATGACCTTTGAGCACGCCGATTGCTGATACTCATCCGTAGCACCGAAATACCGCGGACAACAACCCCGATATCCCCTTCAAATTCAACAAGGAGAATGAAACCGTCATCGCCGAGATCCTCAAGCGGTATCCCGAGCAGTACAAGAAGGCCGCCGTCATGCCCCTGCTCGACCTAGGCCAGCGCCAGCACGGCTTCACCAGCATCAGTGTCATGAACGAGGTCGCTCGCCTGTTGGAGATGCCGCCCATGCGAGTCTACGAAGTGGCCTCCTTCTACACCATGTACAACCGGAGCCCCGTGGGCAAGTTCTTTGTCCAGGCATGCACAACGGTACGCAGGCCCCTCACACGTCCGCCGGAGCCAACGGGGAAAAATTCCTGGGCTCCCGCGACGACGGTTACCTTTCGCAACAAAAAACTCTCTAGATTGCTAACGCTCGGCAGACCCCCTGCCAACTGGGCGGCTGCGGATCCGACGTCATCGTCAAGGCCATCAAGGAGCACCTCGGCATCAAGCAGGGCGAGACGACGGCCGACGGCCTCTTCACCTTCATCGAGGTCGAGTGCCTCGGCGCCTGCGTCAACGCCCCCATGATCCAAATCAACGACGACTACTACGAGGACCTGACGCCCGCGACGGTTGTCGACCTGCTCAAGGCCCTGAAAGCCAGCGCCGGCGAGGCCAGCGCCGCCGCCAATGTCCCCAAGCCCGGGCCCCTGACGGGCAGAGATACGTGCGAGAACAGCAAGGGCCAGACAAACCTGTTGGATGAGCCGTGGGGCGTTGAGAAGACGAGATCGGACTTGTAGATTTAATTTATTGTTTTCTTCCTTCTTTCCATATGTACGTTTAGCTGGAAAGAGACGACCGCAGAGTGAAAAGTGTAAGCTGAGATGTTGCGATGCTAGGGGACTCAGCGGATGAAAGCTAGGGGGGCGAAAACCCAGACACTGTACATAAATGACACCATTGTTGAAATGCCACATGGTATAGACTATTCTTTGAACTTGGTTTCATATTGCTCGTGTCCGTGTCCCGCAACGCACGCCACACGACTGATGAAATAGCACTCGTGCGCTACCAACCTACCTATGTAGGTAGGTATGTATATACATATTCGTCACAATTTATTTCCCTTGTCCCAATCAATCACTCTTACCGAGGCGGAGGATCCAACCATCACCAATCCTCTTGTTATCGGCGCCCAACCCGCCCCAAATCATGATGCCGCTCTCCTCCAGATCGGTCAGGGGCGCGCTCGCGATCCATCCCCTCGCGGCGGGCACCCCGTCGCCGCTCTCGTCGTCGTACTCGGCCATGCTGACCTTTTGCCACCTCCCCTCGCCCGTCTTCTTCCCCACGGCCTGGAGGAAGGCGGCCCGGACGCTGGCGGCGGTCATGCCCAGCGGCGGCACCTCAAAGGTCCACACGTCGTCCAAGAAGGCGCCGGCGGCGGAGTGGCCGTCGGCGCTGGGCGCGCGCTCGCCCATGGCCAGCACGAGATACTCCTTGCCGCCGCCGACGGTGAGGGCCTGCAGGGAGGCCACGCTCCGCGGCGCGGGCCACTCCTGGCGCGGCTCGGCGCGGATTTCGGCGGGCGAGGCGTCGGCGCCGTCGCCGTCCTGCGGAATGGTCTGCCAGCCCGCGCGGGCGTGGACCGACACTTCGCCCCGGGAGGCGCCGTCGTCGAAGGTTTCCACCTCGAGGTGCAAAAAGTCGAGCTGGCCGCCGACCTCGGCCTCACCGTCGTAGCCGCCGAAGCGGAAGAGGCGGCTCTTGGATATGCAGATGGCCGCGCCGCCGCGTGACGGGCCCGGGGCGGCGGGCAGCTCGGTCCATGTGCGCGCGCGCACGTCAAAGGCCCAGAGGTCGCTCGTGCGGTCGCCGCCGGCGAGGCAGCCCGCGTGCACGAAGAAGGTGCCGTAGCCGTCCGACTCGGTATCCACGGCCTGCTCGGCCACGTAGCCCACCACGGGGTCCTGTGGGATGCCCGTCTTGGAGGTGTCGCCCAGCGCCCACTGCCGCCAGGTCTGCGGCTTTCGGGCCGCCGCCGATGATGAGCCGGGCTCGGGGAAGTCACGCGGCCGGTCGCTAGCCGTCGCGCAGTGGTAGCTGCGCGGGCTGGGCTGCGGGATGATGGCGCCGCCCTTGACCGCGGGCACCGGGTCGAGGTGCGACCAGGCGTGCGAGCGCGTGTCGTACACCCAGACGCGGCCGGCCTCCTCCAGAGGCTTCATGTCCGGGCCGCCGCGGCCGCCAAACAGGAAGATGCGCGACCCGATAACGGCGGTTGCGTGGCCGACACGCGCAGCCGGCACGTCGCCGAGCCTGGGCCTGACGTCCGTGGCCGTTTCTTTGCCCTTGCCCTTGGGCCCTTCCTCCTCCTCCTCCTCCAAGGCCACCTCATCCAGGTTCGCCGTCTGCGCGGGCGCCGTGTCAGGCTCGACCGCGGCCGCCCTGGCCTCGATCCGGTGGTAGTCGGCCCCGGCACTGCTGGACGGCAGTCGAATGATGTGCATGTCGTTGCCGACTGGTTGCCGCGCCTCAATCTCGCCGCCAAAGATGTAGGCGCTTCCGGCCACGACATTGACCGAGTGCGAGGACCGCGGCAGGGCTGGAATGTCGATTCGCTGCCACGTTCCTTGCACGGCGGCGGCGGCCTTGCTGTTTCTGAAGCGGAGCTGCGATAGGGACGGGAGGCTCTTTTGCAGATGCGGCAGGCCGGGCACGCTGGGCATGTCCATGTTCATGCTCCTGGGGAGCGACGGCATGTTCTGCTGCGCTTGCTTGAAGAGGTCGGTCGACCGACGCTTGAGCTGGTTCAGCGGCTCCATTTCACTGGTCGGCTGAGGCAAATTGCTCGTGGTTGAAGCTCCGATGCCAAAATGCTGTAGAGATGGGATGAGGGACGCAAGTTGGACAAGAGGAGGGAGGTTATTTTACTCTAGGTCACACCTCTGGGCTGAGCAGGATTTCGGGCCGGGCTGACGTCGTCTTGCATCTCGTGGGACGTCGTCTGGTTGCTCGTATCCAACGGAGCACCAGGTGGCAGGGTTTGCTTGCTGCGCAATGGAATGCAGCCAGCTTGTTTATGGCTGCGGCATTGAGGAGTCGTCAGCAGAAGTGAGGCTTGGGCTTGCCCCCAGCGCGGGCCCTGACCAATAAGCGACCTTGTGGCGTTTCCCCGAGCCACGGGGGCCATGCTGCCCGGGTATACCGGGTACCTGGGTCCGCACCGGTTGAGACCAGACATACTCCGTACATGTACTTGAGTGGTTGTATTCCGTACGATGCTCTGCTCTGCTATCTGTCGCACGTCCGAATCCGGAAATAGAGACCTTGGGACACCAGGGCATGCAAGAACCAACATGTTTACTCACAACCATGTTCACGCACACCCGTTCCACAGCTAGCTACACAGTGGCACACATACAATCACTGATCAAGAAGGAAAACACCGTAATGGCAGAAAGTAGAATTTTGTATAAAACCTAGCATTGTCCTGTAGGATGCACTGCACCCAACAGTCGAATGGAATTGCTGAATCATAAAAGTGCTCTTCCTATACAACAAGTTGTCATGAAAGCATGATGATAAATACACAACACTTCGAGTGTATACTGTGGCCGAATACGTCCCCCTGGCCTATGTTCGTGTACAAAGCCTTGTTTAATGGCCGTCCCCTTGAGCAAGCTTTAGAGGGTATGTTTAGAAGAACTGCGTACTCTAGCGGCAGCGAGGCGTGTTGGTCGACTCGTCGAACTGGCAGCTAGTTCCCTCGGGGCATGAGCCCGCTCGCTAATTACATCGTCAGCTTCATTCCAGACGTACGCGTCACACAAAGATATCGGGAAGGGAAGACTTACTATCCAGACCTGGGTTACAACGCAAATTTGCCATGCCGAGTTGTCAGGAGTGCAGGCATAGGCACCTGGGGTGCAGACATCGTTGTTGTCGCCGGGAGTAGAAGTAGAAGTAGGCTCGGGCTGGACGGGAGGCTCGGCACCGGTGGATGGAGGCTGAGCCGGCTTGTTTTGATCGCCGGGGAACTTTCCGCCAGTGCAGGAGATCTTCGAAGGCGAGGGCTTGGAGGGAGTAGGAGTCGGCTTAGACGGGGCGCTGGGAGATGGGATAGATGGTTTGTCGTTGGTAGGAGCAGGCTTGCTGGGAGATGGCACAGTCGGCTTGTCGTTGGTAGGAGCAGGCTTGCTGGGAGATGGCACAGTCGGCTTGTCGTTGGTAGGAGCAGGCTTGCTGGGAGATGGCACAGTCGGCTTGTCGTTGGTAGGAGCAGGCTTGCTGGGAGATGGCACAGTCGGCTTGTCGTTGGTAGGAGCAGGCTTGCTGGGAGATGGCACAGTCGGCCTGTCACTGGTAGGAGCAGGCGCAGATGAGGCGCTGGGAGCTGGCTCAGTCGGGTTGTCACCGCCAGGAGCCGGCTTCTGGCAGTTTCCAACGGGACCCTTCAGCTTGGCGCCCTTCTCTATGGTGACGACTGGGCCGGGCTGGGGGAATTTCAGGTCGGTTCCCTCGGTTGTCGAGCAGCCGTTGCCAACGTTGGCAACGAACATGTCGGGACGCTGGCTCATGGCCATGGCAGTGCCACGCTTCTTGCGGCGCGGATCGACCTTGATGGTGACCACGGCGCAGTTCTGGTACATCTCGCGGTTTCCCTCAAAGTTGAACCAACTCCAGGAGAATACGCAGTCGCCGGCGGGGGCGTCCTCGGGCACTTTAAACTTGTAACTGGTATCGCCAGGGGTAAGAGGGCAGCCCCCCTCCATGGAGGAAATCACCTTGAAAGTGCTGCCCTTGTCGTATGAGAGACTGGCCTGGCAACTTCCTCCCTTGTGATATGCCCCTCCCGTGACGGTGAAATTGTACTGCAGGCCGGCAGTCCATTCATCAACCGGCTGGCCCTGGGGAGAATCAATGACCTTCAGGCCGCCGCGGCAGGGGAAGTTGCTGCCCCTGGGGTCCAAGGGACTCGTCATGTCGTAGTCTTGGTTGGTAGTGAACTTGTTGAAACCCGATCGCAGAGGCGGAGGGTACTTCATCTGCATGTGTCCAGCAGCGAAAGAGGCCGCGGAGAGGACCGCGAAGGCATACGAGAAACTCTTCATCTTGAGTGAGCGACAGAAAAGCAAATTTACAACGATCGACGTTGATGTATAAACCGAAAAGAAGGAAAGCAAGAAGCAAGAAAAAGAGCACAGTGCTTAAGGAGAGACTGTAAAGTTGGTTGTGAAAGAACGAAACCGATGAGGATGATATCAATCGACGACAAACTTGCCAGTTGCCAACTAGTACTTATAGACTCGCAGTCTTGTCGACCCCATGCTTGCCGGCCCCCCCATCTCGCGCCGGATTGAAGAAACGGTTCGGGCTGTCATTCCAAGGCGAACCATGGCTCCAAACCAAGGGTGAATCCAAGAAGGGCTTGTTGGCAGCCCGCAGACGAGCGGTTTGGGTAGCCAAGAGCTTCACCGTCAAGGAGAGAGCTTGGTACCGCCAACCCGCCAACCCCCTTAATTGCTTCACCCACCATGGATCACCCAGTATACAATGCAGGTTTGTTTGTCTTTGTCTGGACGGGGTTCACCTTGTGCGGTTCTGGAGACGGACGTTGCGTCCTCGGGACGAGGAATGTGTCAGGTTAGGCATAGCCTCATATGGATGGCCTCTGATGAACGCCTACCGAACTTGATCAGTACTAGCAGTATCGAGACGTTGACCTACATGTAGCAATGGCACCTTCCCCGGCTTGGCAACAAGTAGTACATGTAATCTGGTATGTGCCCATCCACGGACCAGCGGCAACCACCACTCTCTACCGCCAGTTGGCCTTTCCCGTTTCGCTTCATCCACGCGAGCCTGGCACCACGTCGCCATGTTTGCATTCAACTTCATGTTTCTGCATCGGCGAGGGCTGGCACAACACGCCTGCGACACATGATGGTCTGCTAGGATCGAGGACGAGGACATTACTGCTTCTCCAAGTTCGCGGCTGTGCGCATTCGACAACGGGCGACGACGACGGGTCCGTGTCACGGGATGGTCGCCTGTCAACGTGTGGAGGCTGCGGAGGCTGCCGGTTGAATCGGCGGGCAAAGATCCACAGCTATTATCGCAAAGATGGGATGTTACGTACAAACCTAGGTAGGTAGTATGGGCCCGTTGACCTCTTTCGATTTCTCCGAGGTTACCAGGAGTACCCATGAGACGAGATCTGAAACCAATACCGTCTCACCCAAACCTCCTACATACCAACCAGCACATGTCCCCTTTGAATGTGTCCAGGTCCTGAAGTTGTAACAGACCCATACTTCTGCGATACCAAGCAGGTACCCCTTTGCCAACAAGGTTAGCTGCTGAACCTGCTCAAGTCAGCTTATAATGACGCTTTTTGAAGCCTTGACAATATATGGCTCGAACAGGCAGGAGTTCGATTTCTTACGCCATCATCACGACATGATATTGCTCATCAAAGGGAAAGGGCTCAAGGCTACGCCTATCAGGGCTGGGTCAAAGAGCCAAAGCAGGCGGCTTACAGAGGCAGTAGGGGGTAGCGTCAAAGAACATTGAACGGCTGCGATGAGTGCCATGTAACTCTTTGTAATCCCGAACAATGGCCGGTACTTCTGTCGTCAAACTGTTTCCCAATCAGGCTTTGCATTGATGCGTTGTACGGAGTATTGGCCAGGAGCCCTACCTGTCCCGCGTACGGCCCGCGCCAAAGCAAGCTGCCAGCCCCCTTGACGGATGCTGTCCAAGGTTGAGCCCGGCGACAGCTGATGGTGGTCCGTTGTCATAATTCATGAACCTGTCATTCTTGTTTCTGGCTTCTGGCTTCTTCTTTGTTCTTGTTTTCTCTCCGAAGCGGCATTTCCCGTAGCCGCCGTGTTGTGTCAGGTTCAGGCGTAATTTGCCAGGCACGTCTGTATCTGTATGTAGGCGCCTTCGCCTCCCGAGCCTCGGATAGCTTTCTTGTAAACGAAAATGAAATTTGATCAAGGTGGGCGACCTGGTAAACAGGATCGTCGCGGATCTGTCGATCTTTCCTCTCTACCACTGCCCGAAAAGACTACACTCGAGGCCAAGCCAAGAGGTCTCCGTCTCGAAGTCGTAATTATTCAACGTCCCCCGTCGCAGGTGTTCCCCCTTTTCAGAACGCCCAGAGTTGTATCTTGGCCACTTAGCCTGATCTGCCAACCACCCCCGGTTCCCCATCACCCCTGCCCAGCGTTGCGTTCCGCGGCAAGACAGGCAGGGCTTGTCCGGATCCTAGTGTCAATTCATTTGGCGCCAGGCCACGGGTACTACCCTGATGTCGTCGAGTATGACTTCCAAGGGAGACGGATTGGAAGAGGACTGAGCGCAGCCATTCATGGTGCTTCTAATTCTGGCTGTCAAGCCGGGCCTGTCATGACTTGTTGTAGACCACACCTCGACTCCACGAACATACCTAGGCTTGTCCTTACGAGTTCGTTGTACTTGGCGCTGCTTTTTTTGTGGTCTCGCAGAAAGACGACACTGCGGAACGGCCCAGCAAGCGACCTGTCGAGTCGTTTGGATCCCGCCCTGGGAGCAAAAGTTCTAGCAACTCGCAGTTCCGTCCCATGTCCAATCGGTCGGCTTGTACCAGACTTGGCCAACCATGGAACTCCTAAATTATGACGGGAAAGAAACAAAAAATCCCAAGGGAGGACGGCAGGTTGGGCGTTTGCCATCCGTGCGCAGCAAAGGTTGAGCGGACGGGTGGTTCAACTGCACAGACGGTCTTGGGAAATGGACCAGACCCTTTTGGCAGCAACATCAGACGACAGACAGCCCTCGAGAAGGTTGGCGTGACAGCCCGAGCATGGTGGGGGTGTGAACTGCTTTGGCATCCGAGACGGTGACTCGTCGACAGGCGAACTACTGGGGATGGAGTATGAATTTGAGATACTAGTCAAGAAGTACATACTTCTAGATGACTTCCGCCGGCCCAGCGAGGCGAGGTCACAAATACTACACTCCCTATTTAATTAACTACCCGTGACCTCAGAGGCGGGTATACAACCAATAAAAAGTTCAAAGGTGGGGGAAATAAAATAAGTACCTGATTTCTCTAAAGAAAAAAAAGTAAAAAAAAATGATATCCCTTACTACCACCCCTGCTCAATTACTTAACAGGCACTTACCATATAGCCGCTACGGAGTAGATCGCCGGTATTGCTAGGGGACCGCTCTATCACGGGTAGTTAAATTAAACAGGGATACCCATCTCTTTAGCTGCCCACCGGCTTGCGGAGACTCCTCTACCATACAATTTTCTCAGGTAAGCGAGTCTCCAGAAGCCAGTGGGCAGCTAAAGAGATAGTGTGGGTCATGCATGTAATGTGACTGGAAGTCTTCAATGTTCGACCTTCGTCCCAGGCTAGCCCTAACCAGGAATATCCAGCCGCAACTCCAATAACCCTGACGCTCATCATAACAACCCTTACCCTATTATGCCTCACTTACAGTGGCGTTGTCGGGAACCTGAACGTGGACAAATACATACTTGTTGCCGGTGACGGTAGGGTCATGTACAAGAGGGGATCGAACACGTATAACTACATACTACAGTAAGTATTTGGCTGGCCATGTGCTTTATGCGGCTGTCTTTTCAGCACATCATATCTTGTCCTTGCACGAAATAAAAAAGCACGTACGGTCACCGGTTGCCTCGACCAGATACACAGTCTATACATAAATATTTGCCGAACCACAGCACAGTATCAACATGTCCGCCGCATAGTCCATCCAGGTTGAGTGTATGACCTGTGCATTATCGCCACACGCTCTCCGACCCCATCAGCTATTGATGCCTTTTCTGCCTTCTACTCAATACACAAAGTGATGTGCTGCATTTTGCCCTGTGCCATTGAGAGTGCGTGCACCGGGGAAGCCAAGTTTACCTTAGTACAGGGTAGTCATACAACAAACCGCAATGTTGCAAGCATTATGACGAGCTAATGCTGGAAATTCGCCAGTGCCCCAGTACCCACAAACCCAGGAGAGGCAAAACGCATTGATTCTTGCAACATCATGCCATGGGACCGGTGCCAGCGGCATGATGAATGCTGCGAAATCGTGCTCCGTACTTTTTTTAGGAAATTGTGGTCCTCTCGGAGCTGTTACTCCTTTGCCTTTGTAGCAAAGTAGGCCGCGATGGCGATGAGCGCCCAGTCGGCCATGAGCAGAATGCCCTGCACCCTGTCGAATTGTCAGCCCAGCCTGCGCATGAAACCAACATCACAGCCTCACGCATCCTCGGGCCCACGCGCGCAAGGCAAACCTTACCAATGAAGCTTTGCGTCCACCATGAGCACATTCAGCAGCAAGACGGACGCAAAGAGGCTGACCACCTCGAAGCCGTTGAAGACGAGGGTCACCTCGCCCAGGCCCCAGATCCAGGCGACCAGCACAATCAACGGCATCACCAGCAAGGCGGTCTGGATGCTCTTCCCGACCGTCTGGGTAACGGTTTGGCCCAGCTTGCCGTCGATTGCCAGCATGATGGGGTGGTAGTCCACATTCGCCAGCGGGAAGAGGACGAGGCCCACAAACGTCTTGGACAGGTGAATGGCCCTGGTGAGGGCATCGATGCTCTGCACCGAGTAGTCGATGTGGTAGTAGAGAAGAACTGTGCTCCCTGCGAGGAGCAGGATGGCAGTCACCAGATGAAGACGGGGCTCGTCTTCGTCCGGCACACTCTCGCCGCCGGCGCCGTCGTGCGCCCGAGACGATGGTGATGCGGAGCGAGCTTGGCCGGCAGCAGCAGCACGCACGGGGCCCTCCTCTTTTGCCTCGGCTGCCGTGTCATTGTGCCCAAGGGTGCGGGACGACCGGTAGTACGAAATAGGGTTGAATGGGAATGGCCTGGCGGGAACATGTGCCACCTCTCGCGAGAATATCTCCCAATGCGTCCAGTGCTCGCAGATCACAAAGCAGGCGTACACGACCAACAGCACGATGGACACGCCCCTCGACTGCCTGAGGAGATCTCTCCCTTCGGCTTGGTCGAGCAGGTGAGATGCCGTGGGTATGAGGAGACTGGTTGCTGAAAGGGAGAGGAGATTGCTCGCCATGTGCGCCGCGGTGCGGTTCAGGTTTTGGTACGGTCGATTGCAGCAGCCCACAAAGGTGCTGAGGCCGAGAAAGAACAGCGTGTTTGCCAGTATCGAGCCCGTGATGGATGTCTGAAGCACGTCGTATTCATGCACGCGAAGCAGCACGATGCACGATATAAACTGAATGAGATTTCTAACGTCAAGCCGCACCCCCCAAATAAAGTCAGTGGCACATTGCACCCTCATTCTGTGGTGGATGGTTATGCTCACCCGGTTGTCATGGACATCCAGTCTGCGAACAATCGCGGAACTCGCAGTCCGATTTCTGTCATGGCGAGGTTTCCGAGGAAGTTGGCGGGGAGCGTGGCGAGAAAATTGACGACAAAGGTGGCCGTGGATTTGCCAGATGTGTGGTATAGAACGAGGCCTACGGGGCAGCAGGGCATGACCAGGTTCATCAGCCAACTATGTAGAAGGACGTATTTGATTTGGCCCTGGAGAGTAAATGGCGTCTTGGGCTTGACGTTCTTGAACCCCGAGAAGAATTTCTTTCGCTTTCCAACTTGTCCAGCAAGCACCGGTGGGCTTGCACAAGGTGTCTCCTCGACTATGTTGTGGACAATGCCGGCCTCGACCTTTTCGTCCTGTGGATGGTCCTCTTGGGAATGAGAGTGAAAAATCTCCTGAATGGACGAGGTCCTCTGCAGCCTGGGGTCTGGAGCAGAGGTAGGGAGTTCATGCTGGCTCTCCTCGTCACGACGGAGATCATTGCGGCCGGCGGCAAATGCTCGTACAGGTCTGATGCGCCTCGTGATCAACTGGTTGACGGCGTTTGAGAGGTGATGTGCCTGCCTCGACTTTTCAAAATGACCAACTGACGAATGTGAATTGCCATGTTAGCAGTGCGGCAGTGCGGCCTCGATAGGGGACGAGATCACTTACAAGACATTTTGGCCTGCCTCGGTAGATATCTGCGGTTGACTGGTCAAAAGGGTAAATGTCCAATCTTTGTCTTTTGTTTGTCCGAGGAATGACAAGCATCGGTAGGCTTGCTGCGAGAAAATGCGCCAAGCTCTCTATTCAACAAAGAATATATTTATAAAAAAACAACGAAAAATAAAAACAGCCTTGTTTCTCTCATCTCCCAGCCATCGATCACCCCCAACTGAAGCCACAGAGCCTCATCTTTACTCAAAAGTCACAAAGTGTCAGCTCTCAACTCCGGGTAGCACAAGTTCATGGTCTATGGTGGTCGTCACAACAGCCTCGTTTCTCTACGTGTAACGCGTCAGTTGCACTTTAAGGCAATAGGGATACAACAGCTGGCCGAGGTGATACTGCGTGTGTCATCATCTGCCAAAAAGCCACCCATTTCCCTGGGCCTCTTCAGTAATTGCCGTTTGATAAGCTCCGAATAGATGCCATCTTGAGAGGAGGAGTTGTTCAAAGTAAGACGGGCGCTACACGCGAGGCAACAGGCGGTGGTGATTGCCGTCGTTTGCTCCGCCACTTGTGTTGGTATAAACCGAATAAGACTATGGGAAATACGCCATCATGTCATATTGCTATTGCACCGGACACTTACTTGTTGGTGGCGCTTGTTGCCTATCGGCCCGTTGCCCGGCTTCGAAACGGTCATTCTGTTCTTGCGACTCACGAGGGACAGAGAGAGAATCGATTAACCCAACAACGGCACTTTTTACTCCTCTTTGAGAACGGCTTGGTTGTCTGGAGTAATCAACGGCGTGACACGGCATCGTTTTCTCTCTCTTTCTTTGTTGTAATATGTACTCCGTACAAAACCTCGAGTCTGCGTTCCCGCATCAAAAGTGGCGTTCAACGGATTGCTTGCGCTGCCCAGCCATCAGCGCCAGAGGCCACCGCCGGCTTGCAGTGTGACCATTCGCCGTCATGTCATGATACTACGAGGCTGTCTGCATTCCCCGCTCTATTTTTGTTCATTGTCGACACGCATGGACGGCTCTTCCCGCGTCCTCTGCCGGCGGGCGGCAACCAACACACAAACAAACGCGGCCGCCTTCAGCCGACGACGTTGGCAGCCAGCTGCTTCGAGTGTTGCGATGCAACCATCAATTGATGTGATATGTCAACTGCTTCTCTGTACGGAGGAGCTGCCCGTTGTACGACCTGCCATCATGCAAACCTGCGGAAGGCCATCTTTTCTCCGCCCGAGATATTTTAAGTTGCCCTCCCCTCCACGGGTGCAGCCTCGCGCTATTGAATCTATTTCTGGCATGGCGGTCGGCCGGCCCTCCCACGTTGATATCACCCTCAACTGCTCTTTGCGCCGTCTGTCGCCCTGAGCAGCAAGTGCACCTTGCCCTTAATCCGCATTGAGAGCAAACGCCTTTTGCCCCGTCCCTGCCCGCTGGGGCTGTTGTGTCACCATGGAGGACATCTATCGCAACCTCAGTTCGCTGGACCACTGGGGACGAGGCTACGGGCCCGAGACGTGCTTCCAGGTGACTGAGCTCTGGCAGAATGGCAGCACGGGCACGGTTACCACACTGACCAAGAAGATTGATCCCATCAACGTGGATGGCTGGCTCGCCCAAGAGACGTCGTCGGGCGCCGAGGGCGACGCACAAGCCCTCATCGTCCGCATGGTCTGGATTGACGTCGATCTCTCGGACAAGGTCATCAGGCAATCAGAAAAGACGACCAGCTTTCTAGTCAATGCCTTTGGATTGAAGCTTGCATATGGCTATGCGCGCAGTTGTGTCTCGGGCACCGCCGCCCTTCCGAGCCACGTCCACGGGGAGGATGCGCAGTTTCAATCATTTTGCTTCTGCTATCCGCCCAAAATAGCAACCGTCTGGTCCTGCAGACGGCCAAGGAACGGGGGGCCGGGACGGCGCACCCTCACTCAGGGCATCTTCTTTGCCCAGGAAGAGGAGAAGAATGCTTTGCAGAAAGCCCTCCTGGGACAATGGAGTCTCGGCGTGTACAGGAACCCCATGTTTCCCTCGCTTCTGCTGGCACTTGTGATTGGGGCTCAGATTGACCTGACCACGGCCGTCATAAAGAACGACATTCGTGGCGTGGAGAAGCGGACGGGCTATCACAACTTTGCTAGCCGGCAGGGCGAGAAGCGCTCCGAGGGAGATTTGGAGGAGTTGCTGGCCAAAACAAGCGGCAGTGCCTCCAAGCTCGCAAGCACGTCGAGAAAGTCAAAGGTGCTGGAGAAACTGTTGTCTTTTATGAGGAAGACGCTTGAGGAGTCTGAGATTGGGCTCCAGGACCTGCTGCCAGATGCTGCTCCCGAGAGACCCGGCTCGGATGGCACCAACGAGAGCCCGACGGGGTCCTCGGTTCTAAAGAGCCATGTCTCGGTGCTCCAGGACAGGCAGGAGATGCAAGTTACAGATATAGAGTACACTCTCAAGCGGGTGCAAGTCCAGAGTGATGCCGTAAGTTGATCAATTCTTGGCCAACCCCCCTCAAAAGAAAGAAAGAAATGCATTTGTGTTAATACATTCGATTAGCTCTTCAACATCATCCAGCAGTACCACGCCAACTTTAACCTTGAACTCTCACGATCTACGGAACAGATTGCCTTTTTTAGCTACCGTGATGCTGCGTCCATGAAAACGCTTGCTGTCGTGACCATGTTCTTCCTCCCCGGAAGCTTCATATCGGCGCTCTTCTCAACGAATTGCTTCGAATGGGCCGGCGTAGATTTACGGTCGGGTTCCATCGGGGTGAAGCCCACGCCACAGATGAGTCTGTACTGGGCGATAACAATACCGCTGACGGGTTTGACTTTTGTCTTGTACGTGGTGTGGCTGGCATTCCAGAAACGCGAGCGGGATAACATGGTGAAAGATCAAATGCGTGGAAGAGATGGGGGCGATTTATGGCTTGACAGGTCCATGGTGCCAGAGAGCTTGGAAGAGGCGGAAGATAGGAAACTGGCCAGGACGAGGATGACCATCGACTTTGGGGGCCCACAGTTGGTGAGGTGAGGTATTCCGTGCTGTGGATGTAATCGAGTAGTGGCAATGGCTTTGCGATCAATACCAAGTGAGTAGTTCTGGGCGCAGGGCATGAATTGATCTAGTAGTGTACCACTTGTCTTGGATGAGGCACTGGTGTTGGTTTCTCGCCAGCGTCATGTCGCAGGTTGCAACGGCCCCTCCAGATCTCGATCGTTTTTCGGCAGTCGTCGTGTTGCTCCACATGGCCTCCGAGTTCCAAGTTGCAAGTTCCAAGTTCCAACGACAGCTTCCCCACTGCCCACCGCCAACAACATTGCCATCGCCTTGCGGTTTGGTTTGATTATTACCGATACGCAAATACACACACATCTTCCTCTGAAACCGAGTCTCGGCTCCCTCGACCATGTATCCGCGCAGGCCCATCTAATCGTCGAAGCCACTCTGCGCCCGCCGCCGTCGCTTGACCGCCCGCGAGCTCTCATCATGGCGTCCGCCGCAGTGGCGGCAGCGGGCACCCTCGTCCCAGCACAGCTCGGCTTCCTTGCCATATTCAACCCGTCCCTGGGTACCACGGACGACACCATCGACGATCAAATCGTCTACTATGCGTCGGATACCACGCAGGGCTCGGGCAAGAGGCGGCGGCGCACACGGGGACGTCCCAC
The DNA here is from genome assembly GCF_013426205.1 of Metarhizium brunneum. Taxonomy (NCBI): domain Eukaryota; kingdom Fungi; phylum Ascomycota; class Sordariomycetes; order Hypocreales; family Clavicipitaceae; genus Metarhizium; species Metarhizium brunneum. The sequence goes on along the minus strand of NC_089425.1, from coordinate 3,367,134 downwards.
CGATGACATTTCCCAGGAGGAGCGGCACGAACGTCTGCGCCAGATCGGCCTTGCGCAGGGCATGATCAACTTCAGCCGCGGCTTTGCAGATGAGGCGTCCCTGGATACCGTCGACACAGAGAAGTCGAGGGTTATTACTCATGAGCTGGAACCGGGATGGTGGATTCTCGCGGTAAGAATGACTGAAGGCCCTCTCGTCAAGTGTTCCAGAGACAAACCATCTCCATCAAGTGACCGAGCCCAGCTAAAACGACTTTGACAGAGCATCAATCTCACCAAGGTCCCTCTTCCGCCGCGCCTTGCCACCAAATCTACTACCGAGCCGCAGGAGGAGAAATACGAATACTCCAGCAGAGAACTGAAACCAGCACCACTGCTTCTACGGGACATCCTTCGCGCGCATAGCATCTTCCTCCTGCACCACGACACATCCCTCAGTGCCTTGTTCGTGCGCAGCAAGCGCACTAAATTTACCGCCGTGCTCAGCCGCTACTGGGACCTGTTCCTATCTACGTGGAATGTCATGCTTCACGGGAACCCGGCGCGCAACATTTTTGGCGGCGTCAACATCGCAGCGTCTGGAGAACTCGGCTTCGGCGTCGGCGAGGAGGAGAGGGGCAGCGGCGAGCGCGAGGTGTTGGAGGGGCTAGTCGGCAGGATAGAAGGCCTAGTTGATCTCGTCGTATCCAGGTTTGGCACCGAGGAGCCAGAGGACGAGGTGAAGACGCATAGGGACCGTCTCGACGCCCAGCTCTGGCTAGGGACGGGCGAGGAACCTGCTGCTGAGGACGGGGCGGTATTCTTGGGCACAGGCGCGCTGAGCAGGAGGTCGCTGAGGGATGTGACGCATTGGATGGAGGACTTGTATCAGTGGGGGGATCATGCGTACGGCGTTATTGACAGTCCTACCTCGACGAGGGGCAGGAGGGGGAGGAAGCGGCGAGAGTCTGTTGAGCAGACCAAGGCTGCAAAAGAGACCGCTCCAGCAAACCCAGACAAGAAGCATCAGAAGCAGACGGGGCAGAATCAAGCCGAACAGCACAAGGAACCGGAGCATCAACATCAGCAGCAACCAAAGGAACAGCAGAAAGCGGAGGACCACCAGCATCCCCAAGAGCAACTGCCCCAAGAGTCAGCAGCCGACCCCGACAAACGCGACTCGACATCATCGCCCAAGGCGCCCGAAGACGGTAAACTCGACAAGATGCTCAGCTACATGAAGCTGGGCTACGGCTCATACTGGACCATCCCCGGCACGAGCAACACCAACACGCCAACAACACAATCCGGCACCCCAACCCCCTCCGAAACCAACACATCCAAACCCAACAACACAGAAACACCCTCGACATCGCCGATGACATCGCGCCCCAAATTCCCCAAACGCTCGTCATCCGACGCCGCTCATGGCCACTACCTCATCGGCCTCAAAGGCAGTATCTCGGAGCCACCCTCTGACAGCGAGTCCTCATCCGCATCCTCCACGCACAACAACTCGCGCACGCTCCTGCGCACCATCAACATCGAGCTCGACTCCAAATCCTCCCCCCAGCCCTCTACGACAATCATTAAAGACTTTACCCACCCGGCCAGCCCTCTGACCCAGTCCCAAGTTGCAGGCAACTTTCTCCCCGGCTACACATCGCACGACCTCAACAAGTCGGAAAAGCTCCGCGTAGTCGTCTACGTCAACCGCCCCTTCATATTCACATTCTTCTTCGGGCTGCACACGGACTCGCTGGCCTGGGACACGCTCTACCGCTCGCTGCACTACCAGCTCGCGCCGCTGAAGAAGCCGCTCCTGTCATCCACGAGCTACCGTCCCGAGCGGGGGCAGGAGTCGCCCGCCGCAAGGACGATATACAACCTCGTCTGGGACCCCAAGCAGCTCGTCACCCACTCGACGATACCCAACATACCCGAGTCCTCGGCGTCGGATACCTGGTGGTCGCGCGCAGACGCCGTCAACACGCACCTGCACCTGCTGAACACGCACGCGTCCACGAGGGCGAGGGAGGCCGAGCTGGAGAGGACCCACAAGACAAACAGAGGCTGGTGGATCGTGTGGACGCGCCTCCGCGAGAGGCCTGCCACCGAGCCGCAGGACGGGAATCCACCGCCGTCGCCGGGGTTGTCGGAGACTGAGGCCTCCCAGGGTGCAGGGGACGACGAGAAGCAGGAGCACGGCCCGGTGGCCAGCAAGGAAATCTTCCTCATCAGAAAGGCCAGCGACCACGCTGGGTTCCAGAGCCTTTCGACAGGGGACGGGGGAGGTGCTGCGGACGGCGCGAGTAAATTGGTTCAGGGGATCGGCGTTGACACGCGGAGATATGTGGAGGAACTCCTCAGCTTCTTGTGATCGATTTGGGTGTCCATTATTAGTACAACACTCACCAGGGACGGAGAGCGCATGTGGCAATCACGGTCGCATAGCCCCGCCCAGGGGTTTTATTTTTACCTCGAGTCCTGTACATACTAGTAGTGCTATTACTGGGATGCGATCGTTGTACATGGCCAAGCCTGGTACCTTCGGGCGCGTCTTAGTTAAAAATGGGACAAGTGGCTGCAACCATTCACACTCTCAGGGCAGTCGGTCGTTCGATTTTGGATTGTAATGGTTCATTTCCTCTATCCAGAGTTCAGTTCCTGCCGTGGCAGTGTCCTAGGTACCCACAACAAAAAGTCATATATACAGTGAAAGTTAACAAAAAGCACCAACCAATGCGCCTTGACTGCACGTCTTGTGCTGGCTTCCAGAACAGATAACCTGTCTGTTCCTTTTTGGCCGGATATCGTATGTCAGTTTTTTTTTTTTTACATCTTTCCCATGTATCCTGATTGCACTTGGTGCCAAGAGATTGAACCCAATAAATAAACGAGACGATCAAAAACCCAAAAATCGTAAGGTCATGAAGCTAGATGTGGCGGACCACAACGGCGTTTGAAAATCAGATGGAGCTGCACCGTGCACAGCACAGATGAATCGCTACAGCTACCTCTCGTGATCCTCAGTGCTTACTAGCTTAATTAAACCACCACTCGATCTTTGTACGGCCAACGCCAAGGTCGAAGAACTGCGTGTAACAAGCCTTGCTGACATCAATATCGTTGGCCAGGCAGCCCATGCATTTGTCCTTCACAGTGCCAGTGATAGTCTTGCCGTTGGCGCTCATTGAGATGGTCTTGCCGCACATGGGATTGCCATTGGACTGTTGGCCCATCCGAATGTGAGAAACGGCAACGATGCACTCGGTCAGGGCCTTATCCTCGTCGTCCTCGCCGCAAGAGCCCATCCCGATGTCGTACCAGGTGAAGTCGCCCGTGATCGTATCAGAACCGGGACCACCGCCACCAGTAGAGGGAGCAGATGAGGTTTGGGGGTTGCTGACAGGAGGAGGCGGGGCAACGTCAACGTGAGGCGTGGGAACGTTAACAGAGGTAGTGGAAGGAGCAGCAGCAGGAGGAGGAGCAACATAGACAGAGGTTGAGGTAGTCGTAGCTGGAGGAGCAGCAGCTTGGGAGCTGGGGCTAGGACTAGGCTTGGGAGCCTCAGGAGCAGGGGGAGGAGGAGGAGCAGCAGCAGAGGGAGTCTCGTAGAAATTGCCCGGTGCGTTGGGAGTACCGGCCGACGTAGGAGTGGGCTTGGCTTCCTGGCCGGGAGTGATCCAGACAGTGGTGGTCTCGTCGATCATCTCAGTAACGTAGACGGTCTCAGTAACCACCTCGTTGACAGTGACGACAGCACGAGGCACGTTGACGTTGTTACGGGCATGCTTGTGATTGTTGTGTGCGTGCTTGTTTGCATGTTTGCTGGTTCCGGGGCCGCTGTAATGAGGCTGGGCAGCAACGGCTGCAATCAGGGTAGCGCAGGCGACAGCCGAGTACTTCATGATGGCGACTTTAGCTGGTAGTTGAAGCGAGTTTCTCGATGTAGAGTGTGAATCTCAATGCGTAATGGACTTTGTTGACTATTGGTTGATTGAAGGAATGGCAGCTCGACTTGTCGATTGAGTGGCTGGGTGGTGTTTGACTGGCTTAGAGTAGCAGTGTGGTCGAACAGGTGATGCCGAAGCAAAGGAGTGAAGGCGGTAGAGTCCTGCTCGTGATAAAGGCAAATAACTGAAGACCGCTGGTCTTGAAAATATGAAGGAGAGTGAAGTGAGAAATAGAAGAAGAGAAGGAGGGAACTGATGACGGGGCCTTGGGGGTAGAAAAACAACCAGCACCGCTAGGGAATTTGCAAGTGTCTAAGGACTGTGAGGCTGGAGGTGGACGGATGGCATGGGCAGAAGTGGTCCGCAGGGGGCGGCAGGCCGGAGGGGGGCACCAAAAGAAGTCAACAGTACATGGACTCTTGAGGGATTTGCGCCTCGGGCGCGGAGCACTATTGGCTGTTTGCCATTGTTTCGCTCTGTGTCCGTACCAGTACAAACAAATACACATGTACATACCTGCACAAGAAGAAAAGGGAACAGACCCTGGTGCAGAAAGCACGACAGGAAGGGGGGAGGGAAGAGTGGAAAGCCACGAAAACACACTCTTGAACAGCGCTTCATTGGTGCTCTCTTCCAGCGGCGCCACGTTTGTCTCCATCGTTGTTTGTCACTGGTGCAAGATATACTTTTGTGCTATCCTACATGTGGCCCTACGAAAACGTTGAAAACCTGTTGCCGTTTGTCCAACATCTAAAGGCTCTTGCGGCCCCTGAACCCTGCGAGGCGGGTAGCCACCCGGAGCCCACCGGCTCCAGATGTCGTCTTTTCTCTCAGCCCCGAAACACTACGTTCCATTGGCCAGTGGTCGGGGCAACGCAACGCAACGCCAGCGCCAGCGCCAGCGCACCGACGACCCACACACACACACACTCTCTCAAGGTCTGATCAGGTCAAGGCTGATCAGGTACCCGACGAAGCCGACCAATGAAGCGTTCGGGGTGCCTGAGGCGCGTGGTGAAGACGCAGCTTGCATCAACCTGCGCGGGATTTCTGGTGAATTCGGTCTGCAGGCTGTGCCCCGCGGATGGTGGACACCTATTGGACGGAGTACTTTGTCCAGCATCTAGCATTGACAGTTCCGGATGTCCTTTTTTCTTTCTTCTCGTGGCGTTGTAAGAGTTTTCTATTCTGACCTTTTGTACGGAGTACTCCATACTTCGTCAAGAGTCAAGTTTTACCTGTTCTGTGGCTGGGGTGTTCTGGCAGGCCAACATGGGCCCACTTTATGCACCCCTGTACATAGAGTTCATAAGGAGAGTTTTGTTTTCAATCTCTGGTTCTTCTCAAACGGGTTTGTGGTCCTGCTTGAATAATGCCCGTGGCAGCCATTCCGACCCAAGATGTCTTCCCATGTCCACGATCCTGATGTCAGGGTACTGGCCTGTTACAGGATATTACATCAATCTGCATCGCAACTTGCTCAGCGAGTCTGGACCAGGTCGAGCTGGTTATCCACCTCGCACCACCGTCAGGCATGCACAATTGCACAGAAATGCCTAGCCTGCCAACCTGCTTTGCACTAATGCTACTCCGTAGGAATTGTGCATTCCGCGCCGCCCTTGGTCACGCAACCTTTTGGCACCAACTCGCACCACGGCCATGTTAGCGAGTGAATTGCTCGGCGGGCTTACTTTTTTGCTAGGTGTGCTTACCCCTCTTTATAGGGGATTATTTATTATATATTTTAACTTTATATATATTAATTAAATTATATTATAATAAAGTATATTTATTTATATTTATTTATATTAAAATATATTAAAATATATTAATTTATATTAATTTATCATAAAATACGGAGTACTATCCAGGTACCTAGTAGTGCGTGAGCGCACCTAGCAAAAAGAGTAAGCCTGCCGAGCAATTCATGTCAGCGAGGGGCTCGGCCGCCGGGATTCGGTATAATTTTGACCGCTGACAGGGCCACTCTGTATAAATCGCGCCTGGCTGGAGAGGCATTTTCTCAAGCCGTGGCTGGCGACAGCGCAGCAGGTACACAGCAGCAACGCATATTTATGGTAGCACTGTGTACACTGTAGAGCACTTTGCTCGTCTGCTCCGGGCATCGTGCATCCCCAAATCACGGCCTGAATGGATGCTTGCACGCGCGCTTTGTGAAAAACTAGTAACGACTCTGGCCCACCACACATGCAAGGACTTGGGGGCATGGAGGCTTACTCTAACACTGAGGTGTACGGAGTACTGGTACAAGATTGAAACGCAACGACCTTGCGGCCTAGCACGGAGCGACCTGGGGCTGGACTGAGTCAAGACGGTGTTGATCGGTGTTCCTGACGATTCTAGCTTGCGTTGGTGGTTCTGGCGCTGTTGCACACTTGGGATGAAAAGCCAAATGTGACGGTTGATGGCAAGTTGACGACAGTGTCAATGTATGACGAGCTTAGTGACACGGCGCCGTCGCAACCTTCTTGATTCACGATTGTCCGGCTGCGGGTCATTCATTGTCTTCATTGTCTTGCGGGCTCAACTACTCCGTACACCAACTCCTTTGCATTCTATTATTCATATTGCAGCACGCGCCGGGATCAGTGCCATTGATGCCGTTCACGCCATTAGAGTTTGTTCCCGCATTGCCTCTGACTGCCGTGCTCTTAGCGCTCGGGCGGCATTTGAATGAAAAGAGAAATAATGACTGCCGCTGAAACACTGGGCGATCCTCGTCAAACAGCTCCTCAACCACGAAGGCCTTCTTTGCCATTTTGACGAACTGCATGTCGGCCCTCCTACGCTTCTTGAAGCAAAAGTAGACGACGGCCTCCTCGTTGAGTGCAAGCAGATCCTTGAGCGTGTCCAAGAGTAGGGGGAAAGCAGGTTCAAAATACACGCATTCTGCTGCGATAATCACATTTGGCTTCTGCGTCACAACCTCCCGCGGAAGTGGCTCTCCCCTACAACACGAACGAACAAGCCAAAAACATGTTAGCCAGCAAAAAACCAATACGTTGCACAAGACGTAATACGGCTGCGGGTGTGGTAGGGGAACAATGAACCCCTCCCCCCTTTCTTCTCCCAAGACGAAACCAAACCAACAGGGCAAAAAAGGACCCACGTACCAGTTAAGGATAAGAGCTTGGGCCCTTGAATCAACTTGATTGAGCCGGATGTTTGTCTGCATGAGCTCCAGCATCTCATCCTGGTCGGTTAGTAAGAGCTGGTTCTCGCCACCGCATCCCAGTGCCACGGCGAGACCAACAAGTCCACCTCCAGCACCAAGCTCCAGTCTGCCATGAAAAAACATCTCTGAGTCAGCAGGTTGTTTCTACTTGTTTCATCATTCCATACCTCTCGAGAGACAAGATGTGAGAAAACGTGGCTGTGGTCCAACCATGTTCTGCTACCACTTTCTCCACGCACACTGTCCGATGTTTAGATATCCTCGGTATACCGAGTCACCATGCCAACTCGTAGCTTGGGATACTTGCATTGCAACAAATCGCTTGAAAAATGGGAACAACTCACATTCTGGCTGTCCGCATCTCCTGTCTGTGGTAGCGCAGCATGTGTTTCCCCAACACCAGTCCTGCCGGCCATGTTTGGCCACCGCATCCTGTCCTCACATCCTCATGGTAGGCGAGTGGCTCTGCCAGCTGGCCGTCAAAATCGATGCGCGCATCTCCGGCCTGCTTCAGGGTTGGCAGAGGTGTTAGATCCTCGCTGACGGCCACGGGATCTAGCAGCGGTGAAGGGGACCGACTCATCATGGCCACCATGGCCAGGCACTGACACCGTGTTTTCACCAGGTTTCACTGTGATGCAGTTCTTGCAAGGGTCCCGGTGTCGGCTTGTGAGGAGGAAAAAGAGAAGGAGCCTTCGAGCGAGAGTGTTTAAGGCAGGAGGTGGCAATCCGCCAACCAATAGGTCCTTTCCTCTCGGTCTCTTTGGCACTGCCAGTTGTCCATCTTTTCCAAGCATTAGTCCTATGAATGGACTGTGGTCCAGACCCTCGACCCTCAGTGTTCAAGTGAGCAGTTATTGATTCGATTTTACCTTATCAGAGGACCTTCAGTGATTTGCCGCCTTTCCTCATTGGGATGGACCTCGCCAAGCGAGTCCACAATTCCCAAGATTTACCATCGCCATGGTACAATGCGTACAAATTTGTACTGCCTGCTCTGTTAGGCAATGTAGGATACTATCAGTTTCCATTCTCTATATGCTGATACATTCTAGATTCAAGCGCCTAGGCATGATGTACCAATGGATTTCTGGTGATTTGACGCAAGCGATGCTTGGACTATACGACTCCTCTCCTCTGCACGGTTCGCGAAGATCCACCGTGGGTGACTCGGACGAATTGTATGTAGAATGGCCGACAGGATCAATTCCAATCACCCAAAAGGCAGAGCCCCCGGATCCGTGATTGGCCTCAATTGCCGCCGTGGCCCCGGTGAATTTTCCCCCAGAAGCAGTCAATATCGAGAGAAGCGAGGCTGGTCTTCCTCGGGGCTTCTTTTTGGAGCTTATCTGAGCGTAAGAACCGCGCCGCGACGCGTTCCACGCCACTTGATTGAGCAAGTTGGCCTTGGTTGCATCGTGACTTTTAGACAGGGAACCCCAGCTAGTGCCGATATTCAGATTCAACAACGTGAAATAGTAGTAGGGAGACTTGGGCTTACCTGTGTGCCAGCCATCATGGCGCCGCGAAAATCCAGTATTGATATGCGTCATACAACAGACTGAAGTGAATACAGCAAGACACCCGACTGGCGGCACGGGAGTCAATTTACGCGTCGGCGCGTTTAATAATGCCGGCCGAGCTCCGGATGGGACGGTGAAATTCGATATCAATTGAAGCACACGGATGAAACCCAAACACATGCCTCGACAAGCATATTTTATTGAAAATTGAATTTCGTCGCCGTCTCCGACCCCGTTGGCCAAAGTTGATACTAATAGCATTCGATAGCCAATGCGATTATGCGGCCGATTTCTCCCTTGCTGCTGGACCCCGTCAGTCGTCGTCACCGTCGACCTGGCCGTTGATCGATGGTCCCCGTTCCCGAATCCCTTGTCCACCAGCCAAACGCTCTGGAATGTCGCATCCCACTATTACCAGCCCTCTCGCATCTACTACCACTTCTCCATCCCAATGCCTCTCCCTTCCCTGTGAATGTACCCCAGTGAGGATTCTGCTTCCAAGACATGCGCCTCTTGTCGCAATGGGCATGTGCCCCCAGCCTATCGGCGCGACACCATGCACATGTCTCCCAGCCCGCACAATGACTCCACGACTGGATTGTCCATGGAATGAAGGGGCGAGTATTCCTGGCCCAAGAGTCTTGAGGATGGCTATTCTAGAATGAAATCGTAGCTTCGCACCATGTCATCCGCCGTTCGTTGTTCAAGTCCTTCCTTTTACTCTCCTGGCCTTCATTGATACTTGCCTTTTTGTTCTTGATCCTTTGCTCTGTATATGGCCTCATGACGCCTTACTTGTTGGCTTTGCGGTACAGTGCCTCTTTTTGCGCACAAAATATCGTGCCGTCATGCCTTCACTGCTGGCCTTTGTGGCAGTCCTGCCACTCACTTGGCTTGTGAGCTGCGAGCCTACGATATCATTCCCCTTTAACGCACAGCTGCCGCTAGCCGCGCGAATAGACCAGTTTTTTTCTTATTCCTTTTCGCAATATACTTTCCAATCCGACTCGAAAATCACATACTCGCTCGGCGATCATCCCAGCTGGTTGTCTCTCGAGAGTGGACGGAGGCGCTTATACGGCACGCCGAGAGAAGGAGATGTCCCGTCAGGACAGGTCGTCGGCCAGACCGTTGACATCATAGCGACCGACGATAAGGGCTCGAAAATTATGAAGGCGACGATAGTAATCTCTAGACAACCCGCTCCTGAAGTTCGAATTCCTCTGGAGGATCAAATGGCCAACTTTGGCAACTTCTCTGCGCCGTCGTCCATCTTATCCTATCCGGCGACAAAATTCAAGTTCACGTTTGATCAGAATACCTTTAGCAGTTCTGGGCTGAATTACTACGCCGTTTCCGCAGATAGTAGCCCATTGCCGGCGTGGATCCAGTTTGATGCGCATTCACTATCTTTTACCGGGCGAACGCCTCCTTTTGAGTCTCTGGTTCAGCCGCCCCAGACATTCGATTTCAGCCTCGTTGCTTCCGATATTGTTGGATTCTCGGCTTCGTCACTCACATTTTCCATCGTGGTGGGCAGTCATAAGCTTACAACCGATAAGCCGAATATCACTCTGAATGCCACGCGGGGCACAGCGGTCAGCTACGATGGCTTGGAAAATGGTATCAAGCTTGACGGAAAACAGATATCTCCGGGCGATCTGACCGTGACCACCAAGGACATACCAAGCTGGTTGTCGTACGATGACAAGACGGGGAGACTTCAAGGCACACCCAAGGATGGCGACCATGCAGCCAACTTCACCATTACCTTCAAGGATCATTTTTCGGACAATTTGGATGTTTTGGTGGTTATCAACGTGGCTACTGGCCTCTTTGTCTCTACTGTCGAAGATATGAAGATTAGACCAGGGAGCAAACTCAACTTAGACTTAACCAAACACTTCAAAAATCCCGCTGACATTGCCCTCAAAGTGTCCACCAGCCCTAAGAAGGATTGGCTCAAGGTTGACGGGCTCAAGCTCTCGGGTGAAGTTCCGAAGACATCAACGGGGAGCTTTAAATTGGCCATTGACGCATCTTCAAAGAGTTCGGGCCTCAGCGAAAAGGAAGTCGTTCAAGTGTACTTTCTTGCCCTTGATGGAACGACGACGACAATGACTTCGGTTTCATCTACCACTGCTACGACAACGGCTAGAGCCACGGCCACCGGAAGCGATATCCCTGATGATAGACAAACTCAGCCTGGACATATGAGCACAGGAGAAATTCTACTGGCAACTGTCATTCCTGTGATATTCGTCGCAGTTCTTCTAATGGTCTTGGTGTGCTACTTTCGTCGCCGTCGTTCTGGACAAGGATACCTGGGCAGCAAGTATTACCGTTCAAGGATCTCCCCCCCGGTGCAAAGCACTATGCCAGCCGATTTCTCAGACCCATCGATGCGAGAAGCCGCTGCAATGGGGGCATTTGTGCATACAGAAACGGAAGTTTTCAAGCCTGCCAAATCAGCTTTTGCAGAGGAAAGCTCACCTATATCTTTTCACAGAAGGAGTTCAGAAACGCTAGGTGGACTGTCAACTTCTGAGATGCCGCAAAGTATCATGGTGGACGCCGCTCGAACAACAACTATCCGCAGCGTCAGCAACGTCACCAGCGAAGACGGGAGGCAGTCGTGGATTACGATTGACGGGGCCCCCGGCGGGATAGCCCAAAGCGACAGATCCTCGCAATCCGAAGTGACGTTCCCCGAGGCCACCCGTCAAATATTCCCCGGCGCTGACTATACGCCGAGGCGAGATACAGGACTGGAAATCACCCTTCCAACTCTCAACGAACTGCCTAGTCTGCAACCAACTCCCTTGTTGTCACACGACTCAATGTCACTCTTTTCACAACATTACCTCGGCCACCAGTCAGCAATCACATCCAGCTCGGCGGCCCTCCCCATCCAAGATGACCACCAGTATACCACCGCTCCCCTGGGAAAGTGGCCCACCGGGTCAACAAGCATTGTCGAAGGCTCAGAACCAAACTGGGTGACACTCGCGAAAAGCGAGACGGGGAGGAGTATGTCCGAGATACGAAAACCCGATGCCGTGGCAGTTAAGCCGTCTCAGCCCTGGAACGAAGCCGACTCCCTAGACGGTGGCAAGAGTGTCACTACAGAAGCATCCTTCGCATCCTCTGAGAACTGGCGTATCGTAGGCCGCCTCGGCCCGACCAAGACTGAGCGGTCGGGTAAAGAGATTGTTGACGATGGTCCGGTCCACCCTGACAGGCCGGGCACCTCTCGTGGAGCCGCTCAACAAGCGGACCACGAACCTAGCACGGAGCTGGCATCGCCTAATAGGTGGGGAGATGTCCCGTCACCTCTGGCCTCAGGACGACCAGCTCCGTCAATGAGCAGATTCTCCAAGATGAGCGGTGTGGGCGACGAGGCAACTCATATGTCGGGCGGAAGGGGGCTTGACGAAGCCCCGTGGATAAGGGATCACTCGGGCAAGATGTCAGACGGAAGCTTCAAAGTATTCTTGTAGAAAATGGAGATGATTGGACAGGGTTTAGACTAGCATATTCCGTGAATTAACGATACCAGTAGCATAATTGACGTGTATAAGTATCAATACAATTCTCTACAGGGGTAGAGACCGTTATTATACATTGTGCCAGTTGGCCAGGTACAGCAGTCAAGAGGGCTGCTTACTACCTTGTGACCTCCGGCTTCTAGAACAAGGGACACCTGGGAAATCAATGCCATGCGGAATGGCAAAGAGTAGGACTACCATGGAACCAACGAGTTTATGCTCTTTTACAGTTCAGACTAACTAGGAGGAATCAGCGCCGGGGCGTCGCCTTTGCGGAACATCTGTGACGCCGTCCTTGCGTTTGGTGCTTGTTGTCTCATACGGGAAGTGGACGTGGTGTCAGTCGACGGCAGCCAAATTTCACTGGTGAACGAAGCGACTGGTATGGCGTAGCCAAATCATGCGGACAATTCATGACTCGGATACTGTAGCGTGCCACTTGAGCCATTGATTCTCTAGCAAGCGCAGTGGCACAAATGTGATATTTCCTTGAAGGGTTTTTAGAACACGAGCGCGGGATACGTGGGACCCCAACGATGAACAAACGGCACAGTCATCCGTACCTGATGCCATGGGTTTGTGGAAGACCGCTCTGGACAGAGTACTCCGTGGGTTAAAGCAATATCAAAAACAGGACAGTTCACAAGGGTCGTGCCAATCTCATCCAACTGCCGGAAAAGATGAGTCTGGCTTGTCTCATCCCACAGTGTAATTCATAGTGCTTTTCTCCATCTCTTCAATCTCCCTGCTTTCCCGGCCCGGCTGCAAGCCATACCAAAGGGACCGCGAAGAACGAATTGTTGAGCCATGCAAAAAGAAATTTCAGCCCAACCTAGCCACCCAACGCAGCGCCGAGAGCCACTTGGGAAACATGACTGATCAAACGTAGCTTGGTGGGAAACGGGTTGGCAAGTGGCATGAGGCTGAATAAGATGGCCTGGGCGAGGGACGATACGTTGGTAGTATGCGAAGCGTCTGTGATAGAGCAACCACCAGCTGAAGGATATCTGCATCTCGAGATGGTTGTGCCAATGACGCATGAAGAAGACCTACAACAGGGGTAGCTCGTGCGGCCAAATATGCCGGCAATTGTGGCGGATGTAGGCTGCATAGCCGCGACCCTGACACTTCAATGTTGATGGCAACGCTGGCCGGGGGGCTAAAGGAACGTTGAATGGGCGGCTGGTTCTGGGAAGATTTTGTGACGGACCAGCTATCGTATCCGATATGCGACAAGCTTGTTGGAAAGCCGTATGAGGACATCAACGATCGACCATACAGCAATTTTCAATGTTTGGCTGTGCATTGCACGGCCCTGAAAGTATATTGAAGACTGTGACTGTAAATGGAGTTAACGTGAGCTCAACGGACGAGACAGGCGGTACTGCGGACGTGGCAGCATATCAGTGACCTTGTATAGTATCACTAAACCGTTGTGCGGCTCAACAGTATCATGCCAGACACATATTGCCAGACAAGGTTGTCAATGTTGCGCTCCTCCCTTTTGCCCATAGAGCAAGTCTTTCCAAGCCAATTTTTCTCTGCGCTGAATGATGGCAAGTATTTTGCTGGGTGTACTCCGTACATACATACGTAGGTATCAATGCAACGCACATCCACAATGTACGGAGTAATTAGGTAACAAAAGACGCAGGCCACAGTTGCAGCACCAAGCCATGCATCGATGCTCTCGGTAGCGACCGAATCTGCGGGTGCGCACTGACGAAGTCTTTGACATGGAATAGTAGGGTGTACATAGCCGCCATGACGCTCGGCGTCAACTTGACTCGAGAGTCGAGACGTATTATCCCTTTGGGTGTTCGAAGGTGGCGATTGCGTACCGGGCCCGCTTTGCCTGAGATACCTAGTAGATGCCTGGTTTAGTGCGTATAAACATGTATCTTTTTATATATATAAAGATAAAGATAAATATACTTATATCTCTATATAATATCCTAGTATATTAATGTATTTATTGTGTTGAGATTTTTAATTGGTTGACATCCTTGTTCGGTACAAAATCGGCACCTTCGAACACCCAAAGGGATGAGTTGAAGACGACGACTCTGCATGTTCTTCTTGTCCTAGGCTTAGGCGGCTGGTGGTACAACGCCTGCGCAGCAACCCACGACACCAACAACCCTGTTGCTGAAAGTTTGACCTCGGATGCGTCATGGAGGAAACATTGGCCGAATGTGAAGGTGCGTTTTGTTGAGACGACCCCATTTTTCTACAAGATCTTTTGAGGGTGCCTCTTTAGGAACAAGGTAAGCTTCTATGCCTTACAAAGCCTTGCAGTGTACGGAGTAGCTTTTAGCTATAATAAAAGTACCTACCTAGTAGGTAGCTTTTTATACTATTTCTGAGCGGAGCTAGATATCTTGAGATATGAGTTTCAGTCGCTGTCTGGTTCGGTGATGGGCCTTGGAGAGAGCTTGCTTGACCACAAACGCAAGCGTGCAATGATGACGGCGCTCCGTCCAGATTATCCCGATGTGGTGCTCTAGGGTCCGGTGCCAGGTTGCCCCTCATTGATTCCACCTTCCACCTGGTCTTCGCGTTGGGCCACGGTCGACGACAGGAACCATGGGCGCATTGTGGTCATCGTGGTGTGTCTTGGCATTTCCCTGTGAAACGCAGTGTTTCCTCCCCAAAACAATAGTTAGTAGAACATCGCGAAGGGCGAGGCGGCGCTGTTAGACTCGGCCTTGGTTAACTGGAGGGAGCGACGAGGACACGCGACCATCAGCCACAGTAAAAAATTTTCCTGCAATACGCAACACAATACCACCCACACAGCAGATGCGCACAATCTGGGTTGCTGGCTTGGCCCCAGATTGGTAGCAAACCAGGGGAGCCGAGTCTGGGCCCAAATGGGCAAACTATCCACAGCCTCGTGCTTTGACGCAAGGGCCAACCTCGCTGATTCGGCAGTCGGGTCCTGAGATGGCTAGCCTTGTGGGTTGTGCTGTGGTGTTGGAAGCAGAGTGTTTCGGGAAGCGTGGAAGAGTGGCGAACAGTTGGCTGGTTCTGAGGGACCGTGTGTGGATGACGATGACGGCAGAGACTGGGGTTCGAGACACGACACAGGCCGTCAAGAGCTGCCGAGGGACGAGAGGAAGAGAGAGCTTGGCCATTGAAGCCAAGACGGGGCGTTGTAAGGAGCATGGGGCACGAGGAACGATCAACGGAGCTTGAAGTATTGAGTATTGAGTATTGAGCATTATTGGGCACCGGGCATCATGGCAGTGACGGCAGGAGGCACCCAGGTCCAAGTCGTGGTACCCCGCTCTGCCCGCTCTGGACGGAGTAGGCGCAGAGTTCAAATCTTATTTCCCATTTTGCGCAGCAGCTGACGGCGTGACCTGGCGACCTGGCGACTGCGGCGCGGGTGTTCAGCGCTGGCCATTAAAGTCCAAGTGCTGTGGCCAGCCAGGCGGGCTGAGACATCTGGACACCAGCGGCACACCAGAGGCACGCACACCAGAGGCACACCACCGAAAAAAGGCACACCACCACGTCCCATTTCGATTTCTGCTTCACAACCTCCCCCATATCTGCCCCTCGTCTGCCCCCTGGTCTCGTCTCCGGAGAGCCGATTTGCCTTGTCTGCTCCCCTCTGACGACGACCTCTTTTTCTCTTCTTTTCCTGTCCTTGTCTTCCAATTCCCGGACATCTTTGCAGTAGCTCCTACGCTGCTGCCCGCACTCTGCAGCCATGGGTCAAACGCTCTCGGAGCCCGTCGTCGAAAAGGTTCGTTCCTCGCCGCTGCCGTGCGAAATACCAAATACCCTCGAATGCCTCGAAATATCCCCGGATTCCCTCTACGTCTACATGCCCAAGCATACTCGCACACTCGCACACTCGCATCCTGCTTGCGATGCCCGCGAAATGCCATGCGATCCTCTCTGGTCACGGCCTCAGCAGCCATTTTCCGGTGTCCCCTTCAATCCTTATCACGTCTTCCCGCGGCGAGCCTAGGGATTCATCACTGCATCCTCGCAGCTCGCAACCCGCAACTCGCAACTCACCACCCCACCAAGTCCTGTGTCCCTCACTCCGACCAACCTTGGAGGGGCATCGCGTCGTCGCATGTCCTGAACCATCACCACCCCGCTGCCCCTTTGCTTGCCCGCAAAAACTTGCTCTCTCTCTCCATATACAAATCACTCCGGTACATGTTGCTAATTTGTGGCCCTGTGCGGCCCTTCGCAGACTTCCGACAAGGGCGAGGATGACAGACTCGTCTACGGTGTCTCCGCTATGCAGGGCTGGCGTATCAGCATGGAGGACTCACATACCACCGTGCTGGATCTCGCCGCCGGCACCGACCTCGACCCCAAGATTCACTCTCCCAAACTCTCCTTTTTCGGCGTTTTCGACGGTCATGGCGGTAGTACGGTAGCGTTGTTTGCGGGCGAAAATATTCATAATATTATTCTTAAGCAGGATACTTTCAAGGCTGGCGATTATGCGCAGGGACTGAAGGACGGTTTCCTCGCCACCGACCGAGCCATCCTCAACGGTATGCGGCTTGCAATGAGACAACATTGACCCTTTGCTCTGATCCGATGCTACATAACACGCTCTCCAATTTGTTATCTTGCTTTTTACCACTCCCTCTTAGCAAACCTTAGCCTTCGGTAACACGCCTGCGTCACCATATCCTACCACGCAACGCTAACATTGCCTCGCGATAACAGACCCCAAATATGAAGATGAAGTCTCTGGCTGCACTGCTTGTGTCAGTCTGATTGCAGACAACAAGCTCTACGTTGTACGTCAAAACAGCCGCTATCCAGGCCAGGCGAATTTCCTGCAATCGACTAGCCTCCCTCTTTACGAAACAAATTAAAAGGAGAAAAAAATTGAAAACCCCCGTATTTTTGCTAACCCAACACTCCGCAGGCCAACGCTGGTGATTCACGAGGTGTGTTGGGTATCAAAGGCCGGGCAAAGCCCATGTCTCAGGACCACAAGCCTCAACTTGAGAGTTCGTTAACACCACCTTTAATTCTGAGTGCCCTACCGCGGCATTTACCCTTTAGATGGAGATGTACTGGTGCCTGACTTCCATCTTTTTTCTCATTTAGACGAAAAGAACCGAATCACGGCCGCCGGTGGCTTCGTCGACTTTGGGCGTGTCAACGGCAACCTGGCTTTGTCACGCGCCATTGGTGACTTTGAATTCAAGAAGAGCGCCGAGCTGCCCCCGGAGCAGCAAATTGTTACCGCATTCCCCGACGTCGAAGAACACGAGCTCACGGACGAAGACGAATTCTTGGTCCTTGCTTGCGATGGTAAGTCACAAGCACGTTGGGAGTGGCACCTCTATGGCCCAAAGGAAATTAGCATTGACAAATTATCCTAGGTATCTGGGATTGCCAATCTTCACAGGCTGTTGTCGAGTTTGTCAGACGTGGCATCGCCGCGAAGCAGGATCTGGATAAGATCTGCGAGAACATGATGGACAACTGCCTGGCTTCAAACTCGGAAACGGGCGGTGTCGGCTGCGATAACATGACCATGTCCATTATCGGGTTTCTCAATGGCAAGACCAAGGAGCAATGGTACGAGGAGATCGCCAAGCGCGTCGCAAACGGAGACGGCCCTTGCGCCCCCCCAGAATATGGTGCGCATAACCCTCCCCAATACACAAAAATAGACCGGCCCCTGAGTGGACTTTGTGTATGCCATTGGCTCTCATCAAAAGTTTAAGCTGACAACTGTTCTTTTTACTCGTATTAGCCGAGTTCCGTGGTCCTGGCGTCCACCACAACTACGAAGATAGTGACAGTGGCTATGAGATGGATGCGGAGAACAAGGGCAAAAGCTTCGGCGTTGGTGGGTACCGAGGCCGAATAATCTTTCTCGGCGATGGCACAGAGGTTCTCACCGATTCAGATGATACCGAATTGTTCGATAACGCCGACGAAGACAAAGACCTCGAGAGTCAAGTGTCTAAGAATAACTCGACATCAAAAGAGAAAGAACATGCCCCGACCTCCACCGCTGACGCCGCAGCCGCCGAATCGAAACAAGAACCAGAAACCCAGTCAAAATCTGGTAAAGAAATCGTCAAGGCTTCAGCGGCTGTATCCGAGCAGCAGGATGAGAAGAAGGAAGCCAAGCCCAAATCGACCTCCGACGAGAGCAAGAAGGAATAGGTGGTCCTTTCGCATTCAATTGGAGTAGACATCAGAGGATAGGTGTCGGAGAAGTGAAAGCACAAACAATACACACAAATGGGTCTCGCTTGGGCTGGCTTGCGTTTTGATATGTTTTATTCACACGAAGTCTCATTTTTTTTCTCTTCTTTTTCTCGAAGTCTAGTTCTTTTCACGCGCGCCTTTGTGTGAAGGAAATGGAAGGATAGGGACGTGGGCGAAAGGGTGTGTGTATGTGGGTTGCATTTCTCCGAATTGACCAACCGGTTGGACGATTAGACATTTGTTTGATGTTTCTTTTGCTCCCTCCACGGAAGTAATGTTCGTCGTCATTACGGCTCAGTGTATTACCGGTTGTCGGATGCGTGAAATGCATTACAGACAGACAGGAGCTGCAGGCGAGACAGACAAAGACACGGCAGAACTACCATTTCACAACTTTCTCTCCATTGTCTTCTCGTGTTGTTCACAACCTTGTCAGCTTTTGTTTGTCTCGTCACTTCACATGACTTGTCATCAGAGCCGCCGTATCGACCAGAGCACGGGCGTTTTGGCGAGGGTAGTAAAGGAATACAAAATTCTTGCACGGTTTGATTGGGGCTTCTATTATACAGCTTTTAAGATCTCTATATATCCCATACGCAGTAGTGCTAGTCACTAGCAGCAAATGATAAAAGACGTCCCCCTAAATGAAAAGCTTGCACTGTCCATCTATAATGCTGGAGTGGGTATCAAAACACCTGTTTGTATATCGTACACGAATTTCTTCAATAATCAATGCTTTCGACTGTTCTCTTTTCTCCGTTCAATTTATCCTTGATATCAGACCTTGCGTCTGTAGGAACATGCTGCGACCGCGGCTTATTTTCAGGATTTGAGTCTCGAAGCATTGTTTCCGGATCAAACGCCGTGTCTAGATGGACTATGATGGGGGGCTGTTGGCCGGACTCATCTCGCATTTTGACCGCGTAATCGTGCGAGAGGACTTGTTCTGCACTTGCTTCCGGATCGGCAGCGAGGGCCGTTCGCAAAAGGGGTTGGTCCATGGTTCGCCACGTCGTGTCCAGCGCTGCGGCGAGGGACTTGACGGGTTTGTAGCTCTTACATGAGTGTAGGATAGCCCATTCGGCGCCTGCAACTATTGCGTGGTCGTTTGCTACCTTCTTCTTTGTCAACAGTCGGCCCATCTTGTTGGAAAATATCTTGACGGGAAAGCCGTCCAGAAGTCGCTTAAGCATGACGCCCTGCATGACCCTCCGTGGGCCCTTTCGTAGCTTCCGGTAGAGAACGCCGTAGAAGAAGACCACCCCGAGAGAAGAGTATGCCCTGGAGGACATGGCTAGCGACACGAGAGAAGTGTACGTCTGGGAGTTGGGCTCCCGTCCGTGCTGCAGCATGCGTGACAGGGCCCATTGGGCGGTAGACCAGTCTCCTCTGCTGATACAGGATTTGATGATGACGTTGGACGTGCTTCCGATATCTATCTGGTGGCCATTGGAGGTGTAGCGGTCCAGGAGGGATTTGAAGGCTGAGAAATCGGGATGCGAAGGGTCGTGAAACCAGAAGAATTCTTCAAGGATGCGGTTTACTGCTTCGAGTGTGTACCAATCTTCTCCGTAGCGCATGGCCTGGTCTGCAAGGAAGACGTCTAGGCTTTTACCGGCCTTGAAGGCCGCGAACGAGTCGTTGCTAGCCATAGTTTCAGCGATTCCTCTTCGCGTGGAGGGGTCTTCGAACAGACCATTCTCGTACATGGCGGCTATAACCTGTCGTCTCTCATCGTCTCGCTGGACGAGCTTGAGGAAATGGAGCCAGGTTCTGGCATTGGGGTAGAAGTACCGCTCTTCCATCTTTTGCAGGAGCTTGTGAAAGAAGGCGACGTCTTGCTTGGCGACGTATCCGCCAAGAATGACGTTGAAGAGCTCAGTATCCATGGGCAGGCCCCATCCCTCAGCGAGCGTGAAGAGTCGATCTGCGGATGCACGGTGGCCCCCTTTGTGGGCCATGAATCCTATCGCCATTTTCAAAACGGACGTGGTGATGCACTCTCTTGCTGCCGGGTCCTCGAACGCCTTTAAAATTAGTCCAATTCGAATGCCTTCTGTATCAATGAGTTTGCCATTTTCTCGGGGTTGTCTGTAGTACTTCATGGCCAAATGTGGCTGTAGTCGCCCACACACAAGAGCCGTAATGTACGTCTCGAATGATTCCTTAGTCCACTGCCTTGGCTTGGGCGTCTGCTCGTACGGGAGGTCAATCCAATATGTCGGCAGTTCCTTATGCACCCATATATTGTCCTTGTTGCTCGGCGGGACTGTCGACCCTGCATCTTGGGCGTCCTCAATCGCCGGCCATAGCTGTTTGGTTTTGTAGTCCACCGTAGCTACATCCCCCAGCTTAAATATTTCTACATCCGGACATGCCCTGATCAATTCGTCTGCTGCTTTCGCCAAGACGGCGCTTTCGCCTCTCAAGACAACAGCTGACGGATTCTGGTGATCCGCAGATATTCGCAGCTTGGTGGCCAGGCCCGTTGTCGCATCCAAGAACTCGATCCGCTTGTTTCCCACAGACATATCCCACGATGAGGGTAGCACTACTCTTACAGCCACCATGCTCGGAGTATCGCTTCGTTTCGGCGTCATTCGTTTCAGCAAGTTGAATGTCTCGCTCCACTCAGGTACCTTTCTGCCAAAGTGCTCCCAGATCATATCGAATCCCACTTGAACGCGAGCCATCTTGCGTGTGAAGCCTTTACTTGCTCGGGTTGCTGCCACGGACGGATAGTCGCGAGCAGTTGGCACATAAGGTGAGCTTCGTTTCTTGTCCACAGCAGCCTGTATTTGTGGTGATTGATCCCTGAAAGCGCCTCTCATGAAGGCGTTTCTCGCACGATTCGTCTCCATCACCTCACCGCGTGTTTTGACCGACTGTTCGATCTCAAATGTCGTAGGCAGAGCTTGGGAAGCAAGGGTCGCTAAATCCCCAGTGTTGTCCTTGTCCTGCTCAGCCACGTACTGTCGGCGACTTGTTGAGAAAGATGCTGACAGCAGAGATCTCCTGGAGGGCAGGCCGCATTTCCAAATGGGAAGCGCTCCAGGTGAGCCGATGCACCGGGACCCAGTCCGCCATATTGACTTGATCCCCAAGGACATTGGTCATGAGGCGTGCCGCATGGTGGTAAATAGTCTGGTGATTTGGAGACGTAGTGAAAACATGGAGAGCCCTCTAAACCGGGTTTGCAAGGGTCCACCACGTCACGTGCCAGGCTTCTGTGACGCAGCAGCTCAACAGAGGTGGTGGTGATACTGTAAGACCAACGACCATGAATATTTTGATTTGACATCAAGTCTAAATCAAGGCTATAAAATTGGATTAAAAGACAGCATTGTGTAGTTGACACCGTTCTAAGGCGTTGTGGAATATGGTGATCACTACACCATAACCAAGGTATGCTCCAATTGCCGACATGGCAAAGGGGTATAATAGGGTTAGGGTTAGGGTTTTTCATCATCCTGGTAAATGCGTCAGGTGATTGATTGTTGGGGTTCCAACATCAACAATGCCATCTGCCTGATATTTATAATAAAAATGCAGTCCACTGTAGAGTACAAGCCGCTCCAACCAGACAGCGGATTCCGTCTCATAACACTGCAACCATCCTCGGACTTTTCGAGCCCCATCAAGTGCGAGCTGCACAACGTCGAGCTTCACAACCACCCGCCCTTTGAAGCCTTGTCCTATGTCTGGGGCCAAACCACAGAAACGCGGCCGATTCAGGTCGGCCACGGCATGTTCAACGCAACTAGAAACCTGGAGACTGCCCTTCGCCACCTCCGCCTACCAGACAGGCCACGTCAAATCTGGGCCGACGCCATCTGCATCGACCAGGCGAACCACGCAGAGAAGAGCAACCACATAGGCTACATGAGCCAGGTCTACCAACGATGCGCCACAGACCTCCTCTGGCTCGGCGGGGATGCCAAAATGCTGCAAGACGCAGCATCCTCCATGGCTCACTTCGGCTCCCTGTTTCGCCTGGAGGACGAGCTGCGCCAGAGATGGCTGGACCTGAGCGACGAGCAGACGCAGACGCTGGAGCGCATGCAGGAGAACCTACGCCATCTCTTTGCAACGCCAGCCTTATGGAGACGGGTCTGGATCGTTCAGGAGGTAGCCTTTGCATCCAGCCTTCTTCTCGTGGCAGGGCATGCGACGCTGCCGTGGACGGTGGTGGAGGATTTCCTCGACGTCGACGTCTATATCGAGAGATACGGTGTCCCCGACGCCTTTCACGGCCCGTTCAGCCACGACATGAGCATCCGGTCCTGGGCAAGCGGAGCGATTGCCTACCCGCAAATCATGTGCCACCAGCGAAGAGTGGTGAGGGACGAGGTCCAGGCCAACGAGCCATCATCAATGCTGGATGTTCTCTCCCGATTTCGGTACACCGATGCCACTGATCCGCGGGACAAGATATACGCCCTCCTAAGTCTCACGTCGAATAGACTCGACATCAAAGTAGACTACAGCCTCTCCACAAGGGCCATCTACATCGACTGCATGAAAAGGCTAATGGAGCACGATCGGAACCTCGACCTCTTGTGCCAGTCCGCCTGGCAGCTTTACGGCAACGACAGTCGCAGCAGCGACCTGCCATCGTGGACCATAGACTTTGCCAGCCCCGGCCAAACGAGCATACTCTTCGCGCAGAGGTCCATCTTCAACGCTGGCGGCGCCGAGGTGGACTTGCCGCTCTCCGTCTCAGAGGGCACGCTGCAGCTCGCGGGCTACGAAATCGACACCCTATCCCATGTCTCGAGATATAGTCCGCAAAACCAGAACGCCGTGCCCTACCCCCCTGGCGCGAACCACTGCCTGCAGTGGATGCCAGACGACCTCATCCGGGCGGCAATCCGCAATGGCAACTCCTCGCTGTCCTCGTTTCTCAAGACCAACCACCCGGATGCGAGTGCCTGCGACGTCCCCAACTTCCCAGCCTCGTTTGAAGCCTTCTGGCGCACCATGATGATGGACGTGAAGCGCTACCCAATGGCTCGCCTCACGAGCGCCGACATCGAGGAGCTGGCGCCGCGGTTCACCAAATGGATCACCACGCCTCTAGATAGCAACAGAGACATCGACATCGATTTTAGAGTCCAAGACGCCGTGTTTGAGTGGTATACGTGGGATTTTGCCATGACCAAGGGCGGGATCTACTGCAGGCTTCCGCACGGAGCCCAAGACGGCGACTGGATCACGGTGCTAAAGGGCGCAAAGGTACCGGTTGTTCTGAGGCCCGTCCCATCCGGAGATGGAGGTGCAAATGAAGCAAACAGCGACTTCCTATTCGTGGGCCCATGCTACGTCCACGGGTTCATGGATGGCCAGGTATTTGAAAAGAGCAGGGGTTTTGTAGAACGCACATTCTGCATCATCTAGCTCTCAATTTACATCCAAGCACGTTAGTGAATCTAGTGTTAACGCCTCGAGCAGTTAGTTGGTCAGAGCATACTGGCCAAATACGCTAGTAGCTATGAGACACCGGGCCAGACACAGCCGCCGAGAAAGGCCTTTGCCACTTGACTGGTTGACTACACCGCGCCCGCAACCATGAAAGACGAGAAACAAGACAAAATGGCTCGGGAAACGGGCAAAAATGAGCACTGTCATTGCGCCGGCTGCAACGTAGTTACCAAGCCGCGAGTAAGAATTTGACCATGGCCCTGACCCTTTGCTATTCGTGACATCCAGGGATTTCGTGCGATTTAAAAGGCCCCATAGCACTTCCCAAGTTATCAATTCTTGAACGAAATGTACGATGTTCGAAATCAAGTGTTTTACATACCAGAGCAGTATGCACAATATAAAACTGCCACATCTGCCAGTAGAGACAATCCGTAAAACTGTAAAACTCACCATTTTATGATACTACATTGAAGTGGTGCAGCTGCCAATATCACAATTGAGAGCCGCCTTTAGCATATGGACCAACCATGTCAACCAGTTGGCACTTGCGTCTGTAGCGTGACAGCATCTTTGTCCATGAAGCATACTGTCAAAATGTAGAGCATGAATTTCATTAGTCTTTTGTATTTCATACACTTTGAGTATTGCAGTATCCTCGACACCTGCGGTTTCAACATGATGCGGTTCGTCGTATGCGATGCTCAACCCCAGAAACGGATGTGACTGTGAAAACTCCAGACTCCCTCTGCCTCCCAGTCATGCAAAGAGCTGTCAGCACGGGAATGCCCTTTGGCCCGGATCCCTTTTTAGAAAAATAGCAGAAAAAGAAACTATCGACGATGAGGGTATTAAGTATACAAAATAATCTATCCACAAAGAGATAGGATGGGGGATAAGAGTATGATATGATGTAACCCCCCTTCAATGGGATCTTCCAGATCCTGGCAACTCGCCCATATTCGGTGCATTTGGCCCGCTTCGATCCAAACCAGGACGTGCCTCATGCCAACCCTGATCTTCATCGAGCGACAACCTCAGCTCCCCTCTCTCGGCCATCTTTTTGACGTCGCTCCAGTAGGCCAGTTTGCTAACCTCCTCGTCTGCATGTTTGACGGCGGCCTCGAGCGCTTTCTTCCGCTCCTGGAGATTTTTGTTGTCCTTGTTGTCGTTTTCTTCCAGCTTGCGTGTCGTGTCATCGTATTTACGCATCAAATGGGTCAGAAGCTGTCGCCGTGATGCTTGAAAAACGAAAATCGACATGATTTCGTGCATCTCGTCTTGAAGTTGGCTGAGGTCCATTGCATGATCAAGGTAATTTTCGACGGCCTCTCTCTTCTCACGATCAATTCTCGATGACCGCAGAACCGATAGTAACGTTTCTATATTCTCAATCTCCTGGGCCTCTTCTACCTCCTTGATAGATGTGCGTGTTAGGCTGGACTTGCTGGGAACACGGCTGCTGGCCACGCTCGCCACAGATCGCTGATTAGTGCTGCGAGAAGACGCGGGTCGAATGGTGAAGTAGTCGGAGTTGAGCAGGTTGCCGGAGGAATTCAAATCTGCAGATCTTCTCCTTGCCCTTTTCCGGATCCAAACTCTCCTTCTAACGAACGAGTTCCACCAACTTGGTTCGTGCCAGGAGAACATTTTTGAAAACGCAAAGGAGTATTCCCAGCCGCCCTCGTCCACGCCTTCTTCATAGTTTATTCGCCACTCTGACCAAATCCACTCCCATGAGGGATCTGGAACCACCGCGTTGTAAATGTTGGTCAGTGATGGTTTATGGTAAGCATTGGCTTTTCTGCGGTCAGTATTTCCGGCTTCAGGATTGGCATGTGGCCAAAAGGCAACTTACTCCATGCAGGCGGATCAAGGCCACCGAGAGCTTTAGATGAAAATAGTGCTATACCACACATAAAACCCCCTCTTTCATTCTCGTACATGACGTCAATAGCAACTTCCCGAGTTTCGCGTGGCTGCTTGGGCATGATTCGATGCGTGGGATCGTGGAATATGTCTGGTGTCGCAGCTGCGCAGGTAGATGGTTAGTCCCCGGTGGTTGGAGTCCGTTATGTCGAGAGAGATATTTACCATGGACTTCAATTGATGGCTGGGTGGACGGCTGAGGAAGAGAATCCTCAGGACGGAGTCGATTGTCACTCTCCTCCGACACATCCACCACCACCACACTATTTTGCTGGTCATGGATGCGGTTTTTGTTTGCCTGGCTACCTTCAGCCCGGGTTGCCTCATCTTCTTGTCCGCTATCACCCGCTAGCGATATCAATCGAGATGTTGTTGAGCCCCTACGAGTATCAACATCCGATGTCAGCACGGTGTGTGAATCGTCATCCACCCCATCATGGTTGACCAGGCCAATCTCGTGGTCGTAATCGCCTGGTTTCAGACCCGCGACACGGCGAGAGCTCCGAACTTTCACCATTGCGCATCCAAGGTTGCGAGCATGACGGATCTAAGTGTACGCTGGTGAAGCGCCTACCAAATCCTTGGGTACGGATATGACGAAAGTATGAGGCTGGACGGTTGTTCGGCTGGGTACGAGTGAAGGTGTGGCGCCGCCCACTGTTGTGTAAGGGCTCGTCCGTACTGGTTGAACAAACGCAAAGAGATGCCGCCGCCGTGTTCGGATTGCGTCAGTGGAGTACTCGGTACGATTGCCAGTGGCAAGGGCTTGCGTCGTCGAATGTCTTCAGCGTCGGCCAAAATCGTCGCACAGAAATCCCAAGGAAAGAGAGAAGAGGTTGAAGACTTGAAAAATAAGACTGCGGCGTGAAGGAACAATGAGCAAACGGTGTTGGATTGACGTCAGCCCAGCAGTAGAGAAGGGAAACAAAGAGGTAAGAGAAGGGAAAAGAAAGGGAAGAAAGAAAGTGAAGCGGTCGGAGATTGAAAGCGTTTGAGAGCAGGAAGCAGGAAAGCTAAAATGCAACGGAGCAACGGTGGCCTGGGTTCGCGAGCCAAAGACAAAGACCAAGCACTGCGGGTTTCCAGCTTGCTGAGCCACAGTCTAGCCTTGACGTGAAAGATGGTCGGATCAAAATGACATGGAGCTTGGCGCGCAAACAAGCGATAAAAGCTCCATTAAGCTTGAAAGTGGAGATGTGATGATTATTGTTTTAATGTTTGTTGGCAGGTGGGACTACGAGTCTGAATGCAGAGTGATGAAAGAAAACGGCAGGAGCAGTCTGGCTTAAGGACCAAAAAGGGCACGGAAGCATCACGACAAATTCATGGTCATTATGGACTGATGATGCATGCACAGCTCTGCAAGGCCATTATTATTAGCACCAGTCAGTAGCCATTTTCGGGAACACCGCCAGCAAAGGATAGTACCAATGAACAGGGATTGCGCGGCTCATCCATGTCGAAGCGTGCCCCAAAAATCCAAGATGCAGGTCACCACTGTGGGCCGATTGGAACATTGAAGGAGCAAGGCCGCCGGCAACTGGTGGGCAAAGACGGATGTCGCCATGATGTAACGACTTGGGCGGCGGAGGTCAGATGCTGCCGTTTCATTTAAGCGCGAAAGAAGAGGCATTAGAGCATTTATTCAGCACCTTGGGGCCGTGCAGCGGCGACATAAACCTCTCACGGCACAACGGGGCCTGCCTAGCGGCACATGTAAGACTGGTCTGGTTGCATCAATATGTATTGAGTGTGCGAAGGTGCAGCGGACGTATTTTCTTGCGATACCTTTAAGATACTTTTATTGCTTAATCTAGTCACGGTATAATAATATATAATAATATATCTTTAGATATCTTTATGTATATTTATATATATTTAAAGATAACTAGTACTTATATTCTTATATTATTTATTAGAAAAAATAAGTATTTATTAATAATTGGCTTCTTAGCTGCACCTTCGCATACTCAATAGGATCCGTAGGCGTCTTGCCTCATAAGCTATGTCATCGTCCTACTCGGTACGCCGATCCATATTCCCCAGGCCTTGTTGTCTTGCTGTGTCCTCCCCCCTGCACAACCCCCAGAACCCAGAGCCAGATCTACGTCATGACTGCCGTCCAGCCAATCACGACGGCCAAAAGCAACAGATGCGCCTACCAACTCTGGAATCCAAGCTCAAGCTCGGCCGTCGCCGAAGTGCCATGGCCCATGATTCGATTGTGCCATCAACATTTGAGCTCAGCAGCAGACACATGGAACCATCATTCGGCATCTCACTGCAGTCGGGCCCCCGACGTCGAGCCCCAAAGCCGCTGGTGCCGCCTCCCGCTCTCCGTTCTACAGTTGCTCATGCCGCCTCCAGCCGTTGAGTAACATTAAAGTGACTTCCTCCCACATTCCATCTCCATGCGCCTGCCCGCGCAAACACGCGTGCCCGGGTAGCTGCCCTCCGTCATCCATGTCCTCCCCAAGTATATCTGTAGAAAGCTGCAGCTCGTAGGAACCAAAGCTTCTCCTCCCCTCCAGCTAAAACCGTCCCTCCTCCTCTCCAGCCACCCACCCTCGGTCCAAATCTCTGCCTTTTACTTCCACCTTCCCGCCTCATCGTGTGAAGCCTCAAATTCCGGTCCTTCCATCAGGCTATACACCTCGTCGCTCTCCTCACACACAATGTCCAAATCACGTATGCCTCTTATCCTCGGTCTCGGTGCCGCAGGCGGTGTCGGGTACTACCTATACAATGCAGGCGGCAGCCCCAAAGCCGCCGAGAACAAGTTTGAAAGTATGTTGGCTACCCCATGCTACAATTGATGGCGCTGCTTCGACACGGCTCAGCTACGCTTTGGTGCGCGGTGCGCTGAGACCGCTGGGGCCTCTGGCAGCAGCAGCAGCAGCAGCAGCGCTTGCAACAAACTCATGACGAGACTAACACATTCCTCAGGCGACGTCCACAGCGCCGCCGCCAAGGTAAAGGACCGTCTGCCTGGTAGCAAGCCTGATGCTGAGAAGAAACTTGAGGGCTATGGAGCCGAGGCCGGTGCCAAGGTTGACAAGGCTGTATGTATTGTTCTTCCGCCTTCTACTTGTACGGCGCAAGAGTGCGACTGTGCGGCATGGTAAACTAACAAGATTGCAGTGGGCCGAAGCCGACAAAAAGGCTGAAAAAATCAAGAGCCAGACTGAATCCTACGTCAAGGACGCCAAGGCTGAGGCCATCAAGGCCGTCGACAAGTTTGACAAGACGGTCGAGGACGGTGCTGCCAAGGCCAAGAGTGGTATTTCGGGATGGTTTGGCGGTGGCAGCAAGTAGAGCCACGTCCGTCATACATATTAAGATGCGTTAGTCGGGTCAAGGCTTATGTACAGGGGTTTCTGTTGTAACTAGTAAAGTTCATGACATTTTCGGGCTTCGAAATCTAGTAATTACTTCTACGCGCCACCCGTACACTCTGAGCTTGTCATGTTGCCATTACGTTTTCCATCATATAAACCGCCCACCTGCGGGCTGGCCTATCATCGTTCTCATGGCATATCTCATTAGTAGTAACCTCAATCTACTCACTTACACCCAATACCTGACGTGTTCACATAGGCAATATAATATAATAAATAATACAAACCCGATCATGACTCCAGCTCCTCTGCAACCAACTTCAAAATCTCCTCCACCCCTTTCCTGGCATTCCTAGGTTCCTTTGCCACCCTCTCCCAAACCTCCCCATGTCTGGGCTCGCTCAAAACACACTTGCTAGCCACCTCTGACCTCTTTTCCTCCGTGCCATGTTGACACAGGAACCGATAGTACCAGGCCCAGCTATCTCCAGAGTCACTATCCAGCACAAGAGCCTTCTCGAACCAATTTTGCGCCTTTTCCAGCTTTCGATCCGCCCAAAAGATCCTCGCCACGCCTACAAACAGCAACGGGTCATTGTCAACCTTTTTGATGGCTTCCAGACTACGCGGTTTGCGCTGCGTCCGCGGCTCGAGGTGCCAGATTTGCTCGACCCACAGCAGGCCGCTCTTGGGGATCTCCTGCTGCGCTTTTGCCATGATGGACTTGGCCTGCGACAGGTTTCCAGCCCGGCGCTCCAGGCGTACGGACTCGCACCACAGTTGAGGCGATTTGGGAACGGCCAGGCGGGCCCTGTCCAGGACGGAGCGGGCCTTGATGGTCATGCTGGACTTTTCTTCGAGGCGCGCGTACAAGAGCCAGAGGGGGACGGATTTGGGGACGACCTTTACGCCGGCTGCGTATGCCTCGCGCGCCTGGGCCGTCTTGCCGAGGTCCTCGTAGATCTGGCCCTTCAGCATCCAGAGCTTTGCGGCGGCGGGGAAGAGCTGGAGGGCCTGCAGGACGAGGTCGAGCGCCGTTTCGACCTGGCCCTGTACTCGTTCGAAGACGACGCTCTTCATCCAGACGCGGTCGGTGGGGGCCTGCTCTCGCGCGATTTCAAGCAGTTTGCGCGCCTGTTCTGCGTTGTCGTTCTCGGACTCGAGCTTGACGGCCGCCAGCCAT
Source organism: Metarhizium brunneum (assembly GCF_013426205.1). Taxonomy (NCBI): domain Eukaryota; kingdom Fungi; phylum Ascomycota; class Sordariomycetes; order Hypocreales; family Clavicipitaceae; genus Metarhizium; species Metarhizium brunneum. The sequence continues at coordinate 3,336,848 of NC_089425.1, read as the reverse complement.
ATGTCTTCATTGTTGGGGTTCTTGTTGAATGCGCGCTTCAGGACGAGACGGGCGTTGTCGACTTCGCCGGCTTGCCACTTCTCCTTGGCGAGCATCATCCACAGGTCCTCGCTCGTGGGGCACGCGTCCACGGCCTGCTCGAGGACTTCCCAGAGAGACTCCTTGGTGCCGTGGTTACGCTCCAGGTCAGCGGCCGCCATGCGCAAGGTCCTGCTGTTATAGAAGATGCGGATGGCGTATGCGTAGATGGCTCTGGCGGTGTCATACTTGCCGCGGTTGATGCTGGATCTCGCGTCCTCCATCCATGTATCCTTGCGGTCGTCGTCTTCGTCGAGACCCCAGCCCAGCGTGGCGTGGATGATGTTCTGGCAGGTGAGGATGGCGCCTTCGTCCTCGCACTTCTCTGCCTCTGCGATCCATTCTTCCCGCTTGGGCATGGCGGATTCCTTGGCCAAGACTCTCACTGCCGTCGTCATGACGTTGCCCTTGCTAGCTTGTCCGAGCTGTTCCATTAGGCGTGCGGCAGCAATCCAAATCTCGTAGGACGTGGGCACCGCTTTTCGTGCTCTGTTGAGCACCTTTTGTGCGTTTTCGGGAGACTCGAGGCGTGCTAGGGCGAGCCAGAGGTCGACTGATAATGGTATCAGTTCCGTAGCCTTTGCCAGCATCAGCTTGGCGTCGTCTTGGTTCTCCTCCAGGTTGACGGCTTCCTTCCAGAGAGCTTCTGATTCCGGTATGTGGTCCAACGCTTGACGGATGACTCTCTTCTTGTTGCTGGGTATGTTTTCCAGCCTCATGGCCTCCACCCACAGTCTCACAGACCGGTTGTTGGCCTCAATGGCTCTTCTGGCAATAATCTTGGCGTTTTGCGAGTCGTGATTAAGTCGAATGTTTTCCAGCCAAGCATCCTCGCTCTTTGGACACTTTTCGCAACCCTGATCAATCGTTTTTCTCGCCGCCACAATCTTGCCCGCCAGCTCTTCCAATCGAGCTGCTGCTATCCAGCCAAGTGCGTTATTTGGATTCGTCTTGACCACTGACTGCAAAAGTTCTCGCACTCGGTTGATGTCTCCCACCTGGGCTTGGGCCTCATTCATCTGCATCTTATTCAGGCTTGTGATGTAGCCCTGGGGATCGATGCTCGTGGAACTGCCATTCGAAGCATCGCCATTCGTTCGGGATGCCTGTTCCAATCTCGATTTAAGCACTCTATCGCGGGCAGCACCAATCTGCGCAAAGTTGGTCATAGTCCCGTCCGCCTTGTCCGTAGCGCTTGACGCGACACCATCATCGGTAACCGTGGTGCTCATCTCGGTAGAATCTCGCGCAGCAGCAAGCACACTATCTGGAACAGCGTAGAACCTCTGCCTCAAAGCCTGCTTGCTTCGCCGATTTTTACCCGTCAAGTCACCAACCTCGGGCAAATTCGACCATTCTTCGTCCGTGACCGTCTCCAAGGCACGTTTCAAATCTGAAAATTGTTGTTGAATCTTGGGGTTCTTGCGCTCGTATTCCTCCTGCTCGGCTTGTTCTCGGGCCTCGCGCTGCTTTTTCCTTCTATCCATGCGCTCATCTACCCATTCCCATATGCGGTCGGCTTCTTCATCATCTTTGTCGTAGATGCCGCCGGAAAACAGGCCAACTTCATTATCGGGATCCTGGAATCGCTCGTCATCGTCGTCGTCGTCGTCCTTCTTCTTGCCGTCAGGCGCAAGACCGAGTTGGGCAGCGCGCTTTGCAAGAGCCTCCTTGATTTGGTCTTCGCTGGGACCGTCGCGTGCTGGACCCAAGTCAGATCTCGTTGTGAAGCCCGTAGCACCACGACCGAGACCGGCGACGTAGTTCTCTGGCGCCTTCTGGTTGAGGAAATCGAGTTTGGACGCCATTGTATTCTCGTGCGCGTTCTGCGCGGGCAAAAGGGAAAATAAAATACAAAACGCTGCAAAAGATAAATTTGATGGATAAGTCTAGCTGCAGTGCAGGGAAAGCTGCCTGTCGTTCCAAGCATGTGGCAAAAGCATGGGCCATGTGAAAAGAAGACCGGGTTTCCCTTAGCCTCGCAGCCCAAATCTTCACATGGTCAGCCCTGTTTCGCACGCCAGGGCGCCTGTATCGATAAGAACAGTCCCCAGAAAAAAGTTTCCTTGAACACCAAATCGACACCTGCCCCTCCTCACCGCGAGATCCAACACTGCCACCACCTTCACAATGGGCAAAGTCAAGCAGTCGAAGCGAAACGGCGCGCCTTCCAGCCCCTACGATCGACCATCCGGTGGCTCAAGCAATTCCGGCGCAAACTCCAAGAACAATGTCTTCAAGTTCAACACCAATTTCGGCCAGCACATTCTCAAAAACCCTGGTGTGTCCGACGCCATTGTCGAAAAGGCATATTTAAAACCCACAGACACCGTCTTGGAAATCGGTCCCGGAACTGGTAATTTGACAGTACGAATTTTGGAGCGTGCCAAAAAATGTATCTGCGTCGAGTTGGATCCTCGCATGGCGGCAGAAGTGACGAAGCGTGTGCAGGGGACGCCGGAGCAGAGGAAACTGGAGGTCATATTGGGCGATGTGATTAAGACGGAGTTGCCACAGTTCGATGTCTGCATTTCAAATACGCCATATCAGGTACGTAACCTGGCCTTCCAAAATCTCCTGCGAGGAGACTGGACATGAACAGCCGGGCTAAAAAAAATTCAAGATCTCAAGTCCCCTCGTCTTCAAACTTCTCGCCATGCCCAACCCCCCACGGACGTCCGTCCTCATGTTCCAGCGCGAATTTGCCCTCCGGCTAACCGCCCGGCCCGGCGACTCCTTGTACTCGCGCATCTCCGTCAACGCGCAGTTCTGGGCCAAAATCACGCACATCATGAAAGTCGGCAAGAACAACTTCCGCCCTCCACCGCAAGTCGAATCCTCCGTGGTGCGGATTGAACCAAAAGTCGGCAAAGACAGACCCAATGTAAGCTGGGACGAATGGGACGGCCTGCTACGCGTATGCTTTGTCAGGAAGAACAAGACCCTGCGGGCAAGTTGGCTAGGCACAAGGGAGGTATTGACCATGGTTGAGAAGAATTACCGGACGTGGTGTGCGATGAATGGCGTCGCTGTGGATGAGACCCTCGTCGAGGGTGACGACGCAGAAGAGGAAATGGACACGGATGCTGGTGCTGGTGCTGGCCTGGGTGCCGAGGAGGGCGATGGCATGGATGTGGATGACGACGATGCGCCAGATTTTTTCAAGCAGATGACCAGGTCGGCCGGCAGTGCGCCCAAGACCAAGAGCAAGCGCAAGAAGACAAAGGTGGCGGAGCTGGTTCGGGAAAAGATTCGCAAGGTGCTGGAGGATGTTACCGAGTTAGCTGACAAGCGAGCTGGCAAGTGCGATGAGAATGACTTTTTGCGTCTGTTGTTTGCATTCAACGAGGAGGGGATTCATTTTTCATGACGTGGTTTGATTTCATTTGGCCGTGGATATAGGAACGGCAACGTGACACACATGACGGAGATTTCGTGTCGATACGCATTTGCAAAACGAGGGCATGATTGGCGTTTCTGGTCAGGGCGAAGCAAAGACGTTATCAAATAAACTGGGTATGATTAAGTTAATATAAGAAAAGGGCTAAATGATCAATCAAGACCAGCCGTACCAGACTACGGAACCGTAGCTGACCGCGCGATATACCAAGAACGCATCGCGATGCGTCAAACACACATAAATTGGATATGATGATCAACATGCCTCTGGTTACATCTTCCATGCATGTCTACTAAAAGTGTGTACACCTTGAAATCGACCTGGGCATCTTTCATTTCTCATCTGCAGTCTCTTTTTGTTGTACGTAAAGTAGGTGTTCAAAAGTCTGCGAGCACCCTTATTATGGGGCTATAAAGTTAGGTTTTTAAAAAATATATATTAAAATAATAAAATTTTTTTTAATTTGTGGTTGATTCGCTCTGTAGTCAAATGAAATTACACGCATGATACAGGTATCGTGTAAGCGTAAAATCTAAAACAGTATTAGGCTGTACCAGGCCAAGGACAGTAGGAGACTAGAAAAGTAGACCGTCTACGCATCGTGACGCATCAGACGTACCAGCGCAATTGGTGCCGCGCCGCGGCCGCTAGCCAAGGCCATCTCGCGATAGCCTCAGCCACCGTCATTATAGAGGCAAACCTTGTGTGTTGTAGTTCGCGCCCGTGACTCACGCCGAGTCACACCGAAAACCTAAAATGCCCACACACGCAGTATATCTGCGTGGTCTCGCCCACATTCCAAGTCGGTCCTGTTCCTCTCTATCCAAGTCATTCTTCTGCTATCAAGACCCTAAATAATAAAATTTAATAAAAATATATAATCTTATATTTATAATAGAATTTTATTTAATATATATATATTATATTTTTAGATATTTTTAGATATTTTTTTACTATAATTATAATACTTTAAATATATAGTAAAATATATACTATATAAATAACACCATGCACGTAATAATGTGTGCTATTCGCACTGGATGGGGTGCTCGCAGACTTTTGAACACCTACTGTAGTAGAATTTTGAGCAAGTTCCAAGTAATCCGCGTCATTGAGTTACATGTCCTGTCCCCTGCACCAGATTCAACTTCGTCGCTTCTCGTTTTCGCTTGTGTCTGTTGCATCATGAACCATAATAATTACATATATAGTAGTCGCCCAGTTTGCTTTCTATAGCAGCCAAAGTCGTAAAGCAAAACAAAACCCTTCTACCTCTTCCACCCCAAAGTAGAAGATAGCATTTCAGCTTCTCGTCGCTGTGTAGTACATTCCTCTCCTCTTCTGGCACAGAGCGTCTGTGATGTAGACATTTCGCCCCATCTATAACCAAAAAGAGAGCCTTAGAATAACATAAACTTGAATCAATTTTTATCTCCCAGCCTTTGATCAGGTTTGATCAGTCATAATCATAATGCAGTTGGAGAGGTAAATTCCAACGCCAGCGCTTTTTTTCTTTTCTCATGCAATGCGATTGCGCTTAAAAAAGAATGCACGAAACAGATAGGTATTAACAAAGAAAACTGAAGTCATGGCAAGCCTCTATACAGTAACGTATTACTTGCAGCATGCTATATGCCCAGAATAGTACTGTTCGGCTTGTGCGACGGATCGTTCGCCGAATTTGGCTTTACGGTAGTCCTACCAGATACTGTAGCACTACGGATATGAGCACTCAGCGGTAGGCTATATTTCACCACTCCCTTCACAATCAGGTCAAACTCATTTTGATAGATGTGACCCCATCGTTCAGAGCCGCCAGAAGTGCCATTTCCTGGATTTGGAAGTTGCATCTCTCCTGTCGAAGAAGAAGCGCCTTGGTGAAATAGAGAGCCCTCAAAAGTCAGTGGACTGTCAAATTCGGTGATCCGTCCTAATAAAATATTGGGCCTAGAATCGGTGTCACCCCCATCGCCTTCTCCGGGGCCTTTCGGTGGATCATTCACGGGATCATCTCTGGTGTGAATCTCGTTGGAACCTCCCGGAGATTTCCGCCAGTCTGAATCATTTCCGGCATATTCGGACTTGGCAAAAATCTCCAGATTTGCGTGGTCGATTGTCACCACAACAATATTGGGATTGTGTGCTTTGACAGTTAAATCGAACATCAACACTTGCTCGCTTGTAACAACATTCTTAATTGACATAATCTCGATGTCCGTCATGGGTTGAGAAGTGGCAAACATAAACCCAATGGCTCCTGTAATGACTAAAAGTAGCATCATTGTCAACACAAGGCACGCAGCGAAGCGATTGAGATATGATGACCGCCTGGTATAAGTCTGAGACTCGGCTTGGCGAAGGGTGTGAGGTCGTCGTCGCCCGCCTCGTGAAGAACGTACTGTGCCAAGCAGCGGCGTGCGTTCATCGTCAGCGCCAGTAGTGTCGTCTAAATCGTAATTCGACGACATCTGCATCGTGGAGCGTTTTGGATTCAAATGCCCGCGAGTAGAAAGGAATGTCCTCGGGCTTGAAAGATTGGAGGTATTGCGAGAGTTGTTGAGGTTGTTGCTTGAGGAAAATTTTGACTTGGCTGCATTAGGGAACGGAGACTCGGTATCGAATAAAGAAGCGTGGCCGTTGCCTGGCTGTCGACCCCATCGACCAATGTGGTGATGATGTCGCACCGTTCCTCTGGCAGATCCCCCGGCACTGCGTCCACTGCCCTTGCCGTCTTCATCCCCCGGTGTAAGGCTGTCACTAGCATTGCCATTAAAGGTGTTCACAAACTTCATGCTCTTCTTGGCAACAGGCCCGTGGCTGGTGCCTTCCATTATACCATAGATGGACCGCAGATTTGGTCGGTCAACTTGACTAGCCATGGATGTAGCACTGGGCGTCCGGGAGTGAAAGCGGCGGTTCGTTCTTTCCGTATTATCTGGCGGATTCGAATCATAAACAAAGGTCTCCTCAGAATCGGAAGTATTGGCCTCATCAACAGCACTAGCTATCTTAGCTTCGAAGTTGTCGGCTTTAGAAGAGGCTATCAAACAATAAAGTGTTAGTCTCCGGTGAGGATGAGGCCGCAGTATCGTGGTGTTTGTGAATATTGGAACCATGAGTGAGCAAAGATGTCTTACCTGTACCCGCACTAACTGCTGGTTGCTTCCTGGCGGTCCTCTTCTTTTCCTTCTTAGGTTTAATGGTTTCCGTGCTTGGCTTGGCTTTCAACGTTGCATTGCCCCCTTCCTTCGTAGCCGTCGTGAGTGCTACCTGTGGAATACTTGAGACTGTCTCAGTCTCGACAGTCATGCTCTGAGTAGAACCCGTTTCAGGCTTCGATTTGGTTTGCTTTCCCGACATGGCACTAGACTGTCTGGATACCAAGGGCGGAGGGGGGACTGAGCTTGGTCTCCTCGAGTCCGCTCTGATAGTGCCGCTCTCGGCTCCATACTGGTCATTAACAGTGCTCATTTTCGATTTCAAGGTACGGCCCCCATCACTAAGGGCACCGTCCGAGTGGTTTTCGGGGGCTCCAAGCTTCTCCTTGACTTGTTCCAGCAAGGCAGAATCGCTAGGCCGTGCAGGTGAGTTGTTATGGCTCACTTCTTGGACAGTCTCTAACAACCCTCGAGCTGGAGTTCGAACACCTGAAGGGGCGTGAGAGTCGTCAGTGTCGCTGTCCAAGACTTGCGATTGCGTATCGGAGACGTGTGGCGAGGGACTTGGCCGTTGAATACTGATCACCGGAGCCTCTTGTTCATTGCGGCGTGTGGGAGTTGTCGCCCTAGGTCGGCCTAGTTGAGGCGGAGGTGATCGTAGTCGTGGAGATACTGGCCACCGCGGGTTATCCTTCAGGTCCGGGATGGCTGATGGCTTCTGTGGTGTTGGCGCATATATCGGGGTTTCCCTGTTGCTGGGACGTAGGTTTGGGGTAGTCATGGATGACAAAGTTCGGGTCGGTGCACCCTGATCTTGGCTACCCTGTCTTAGTTGGCGTGTTGGGCTCGTCTCTTGATGGCTATTCGTACGGGACCTGCTCCCGGTTTGCATAGTAGACGAAGTTGCTCCACGCGGTTGCCTAGAAGGCGAGCCATCTCTGGAGGCGGCTGGTGAATGCGCAACAGAATTGGCAGCCGATGATTGTTTCGAGGTCTGGCTTTCGGTCGTAGAGGTGTTCGGCGGTGGTAATGACGGGCCATTGGGCCCAGTCGTGTTGTTGGTCTTGGTGCTGGACGGGGCGGCAGCGACGGCGGCGGCGGAAGCAGTACCAGCGGCGCCGTCCGCCGTAGCAGAAGACTTCTCCATTATTATGAGCGAGTCCTGTGGTGTCTGCAGAGTGTGCATGTCCACAGGCGTGGCCACGAAGGTTGTCAAGAATGGCGACTAGATGAGTTGGGAAAAGACTGTGTCATCGTGTGTGGCTCGTCATGGACGTAGCACGAGCTCGGATGCCACGGGTGACACGAGGCAAGCCAGGGCACGATGCCCAAAATGAGATGCGATGTCGGCAGTTGGCTGTTGTTGCTGGCAAGAGTGCGCGCGGTGATGGCAGAGACGAAGCGAGATATGGACGGGAGGGTGGTTTGGCCTGCAGGCCAGGCGCGGGCTCGTAGGAGTTGAATATTTGAGCCTGGGCGACAGCGAAAGCGACGGGGATTGGACGGTTAAGCAGAATATGACGAATGAGACTCTCGGCCTAGCAAGTAGCACTCAGAGTCCAGGCTTAGCGTGGTTTAATCGGGAGGGTGGCAGTTGGCAGATTGACAGTCGGCGACTGCTTAGCCTGGAGGAAGAGGGCAGAGCCTGGCGGAAGCTGGCAGAAGCTGGTTTGCTGGTATCCGCATAAAGTGGATGATGTCGTCGAGTCCAAGCTGGCGTGCCTGTGGCGGCCGGCTGGCACGCACCGACCACTGGAGCACGTACTCGGAACCTAGGGCAGGCACCGTGGGACTCCGTACTCGAGGGCCAACGACATGGATGCTTGAGCTGGCCGACGAGTATTGGCTCCGGACACCAGTGTACCCTGGGCGCAGGCGCAGGCGTAGGGCGGCCAGGTGGGTGGCACAGGAGCCAGATGGATGGTCAACTGCTCAGCTTCAGAACCTTGTTCACTGGCCAACTGCAGCGCCCGAGCTTCAAGTATTCGCTGTTGCGGTGTACAAGTACGTAATAAGCGTGGATGTTGCGCTACGACGCACCTCGGCGTGTCCCAGACAATTGTCCTGCAGCACCGGGGTCGGCGGGATGGAGAGCCAAAGATGGTATTGTGATGGCAGCGCCTTCGAATGCTGCGTGTAACGAAATGCAACTCGAATCCCTTTGGGTGTTCGAGGGCGCCAATTTCGTACCGAACAAGGATGTTGGCCAATTAGAAATCTTAATATAGGAGATACATTAATATACTAAGAGATCATATAAAGCTACGGAGTATAGGTACTGCTTATCTCCAGGTATATAAAAAGATACATATTTTATCTAGTAATTTTAACGTATTAGAATGTACCGGCTGGGCTGAGAAGGAGCGGGACAGGTCGACAGTTTGATGTGAGCTTCCGGCCAACTTGGAAAATGCTGAAATCATTCTGCTTGTGACTCGGGGCACTTGTTGGCCAGGCAAGAGCGGAAACCGTTTCCCTGTTCCAGAACCAAAACAGCCATCATAGGCGAAATGATGGTGGCAGGCTGGGGGGTCGGCCTAAAATCTAGGTGGGGGTGTAGCGTGAATAGCATTGACGACTCGAGCTCAGGCACCTTGCTACTGAGCAACAGGCTGTTTGACAGTATTAGTCAAGTACTACTACCTGCTGGGGTGGGCACCAGACTCCACTCGCCTCCTGAGTCGCATGGAAAGGTTTGACAGTTGCCAGTGCAGGCAGGATTGGGCAACTTTGATGACGGCGGTGGTGGTGGTACCGCATACTATTATTTCCACAAAGGCCACGCCCGTGCATAGGTAGAAGCTACCAAAGATCAAGTCCCTTGCTCCTTCCTCGCTCGTCGTAATGCCTGTGGCCTGCACGGAGCGTTTGCACCAGGACTTAACCTCAGGACTTTGTAATACGTGAATAAGATTAAAAAAATAAAAAACCTTGGAAAGCTTTATATATATATATACTCCGTACACGCTCAGGGAAACCCATATATCAGAAATACCGTTGTTTCCGATAGGACGATCTCACTTCAGGTGTCATAAAAATAGACGATCCCTGTGCTGCTTTTGGTCCATCCAGGCCGACCTCGTCGACGGCTCCTAGGTGGTTCAGCAACCAGAGGGTACACACAGTCACAATGCCGTGGACTACAGTATGCCTAGCCCCGTTGGAGATGCCATGTGTGCGAGCAGTACTTCTACTGGTTTAAGAAGGACTCACAGGTTTGTCCGGGGTCCTATAGCGAATGCTACAAGTGCAGGGTCCGCTTCCCAAAGAGCAAGCTCGCGGTACACAGGCTCACATGTCCGTGGCTCCTTTGCGGTCCTGCCAAATGCCAAGAATCGAAGACATGAAGCAGCATCGCGAGGAATGTCCTGGTCGACTCAAGATACAGTGCTGGAAATGCAGACACTACCACGAGAAGGACAAGTACAAAGAACATTTCGAGGCTTGCGAGTATTGGTACTGCAGGCACTGCCTGACGGCAGATCGATGAGCTCTTGAACGAAGACGGGAAATTTTTGGGGGGACATCCCAGGCGATGAATCTGTGGAGGAACTCTCAATCAACCTTGAGGGGAACCTATTTGAGGATCACCTGGGCCACAACGCGGAATTCTTGGCGACATTCTTGAAACAGAACCAGAGTTTCCTAGGTAAGGATAATACAAGTCTTTTCCAAGTCTTTTCGTCGCCGACGCACACGCTATGAACACAATTGAGGGTTCTACAAGCGGTGACAATTAGAGTCTTGGAGAGCCGGCCACACCAGCCACAAAGATCACACAAGGAAAGTGGGCCGCAAGGACCATGGGGGCCACCAAGACTAACAATCCCAACGCGCACTACAACCCCAGCAAAAAAGGCCATAACAGCAATAATAACGGCGAGTCCATGTACAAGTAGTTTCCATAGACGCCGATTCCATCATGCCATGCTTAGCTTACCTGTGCGCGATGTCAATAGTCTACACCCATAGGAGAAAGAACATCGCAAGAGGAGAAAGAATAGAAAGTGTCTGGAGTTTGGCCAATATTGCTGTAGATAGAGAGATTCCCTTAGACAAATCGCCACCGAATATCGCCTGTTTCTGCCATTGGCATTCATCACGCAATAAAAATTACTCTGTCTACAGAAGTTTCTTAAAGTACGATTGACAAGTGTACCAGGGGCCAAGGCTGCCCCGAGGTCACCGCGGAGGGACAAGCAAAGCGGAGAGCCAGTTGGGCTCTACCTTCTAATATCCCCTTGCGATGCCTTGTGCCTGGCTCGTTTAGACAAACATCCTCTGCGTATTCCTACTGGCAGCAATTTGGCGTCTTGACTGACGATTCTCAAGAACTCAACTATTTATAGGAAGATGCCTTCAAGGCTAAACGTTTATTAATCGACAACGACTCCTCTTATATCCGGCTCGCGCGACAATTATCCTGTTTGAGTTCTCTAAGAACATTATATTGTTTTTAGAACTTTTTGGTTCGTTCAAGAGCGTCGCTCTCAAATCATATATTTTTCCACAAATAAGCCGCGCCATTTGTAATGTCCGTCCCAGATTCCCTTGCTCCGGCCGCATCCAGCACCAGGCTATCAGACCCCTAATCTAACATAGCCCTGAGTACCTGGATCTGCTCCAGCACGCTTGATCGACTGGTACCGCCTTTAGACGTTTTCGCCTCGACACTCGTTTCATATTCGAATGCCTCCGCAATGTCTGCTGTGAACCGAGAATCAATGGCTTGCAGTTGCTCAAGGGTCAGCTTGTCCATCGAAATTTGCAGCTTTTCAGACTGTGCAACGACGCGTCCAGAGATATGGTGAGCCTCTCTGAACGGACATCCCTTCCTCACCAACCACTCTGCGACATCAGTGGCTAGCATCGTCTTGTCCAGAGCAGCCTCCATCCGCTCTGGCCGCACCTTCAATGTAGCAATGACCCCATTGGCTATGCCTAGACTATCCGACACCGTCTGAACCGAATCCAGCATAGGCTCCCACCCTTCCTGGAGATCTTTATTATAGCAAGATGGCAAGCTTTTCACAGTCTTCCAAGTGAATAGTTAGTAGCTACTCTTGACACGCTCCTAGTCACCCTCAACTGGCTGGGATATTAATATGAGGACTCACCATCATTAACCCAGCCATTTGACCGAAAGCACGCCCTGACTTGCCGCGCAAAAGCTCTAAAGAGTCCCCGTTGAATTTGTTAGGCATTAAAGAGCTACCCGTACAATAGGCGTCGGCCAGCCGCACAAAACTGAACTCAGACGTCGAATAAATGATGAGGTCCTCAGCCCACCTGCTGACGTGGTTGGTGAAAATCGAGTTCCAGGCCAGGAAGTCAATCAGGAAATCGCGGTCGGCCGAAGTATTCATGGAGTTCAAGGTTATTCCGCTAAACCCAAGCTCCTCAGCTATGATATTTCGATCGATTTGAAATGGATTGCCGGCCAAAGCGCCACAACCAAGCGGACTTAGATTGACCCTTTCGAAAACTTGGCGCAGCCGCTCGAGATCCTGCTTAAACGCAGCGGCATGTGACATCAGCCATTGAGACCACCGAACTGGCTGCGCACGCTGGAGATGGGTGTATCCAGGCATGATGTAGTCGCTGAGGTTGTCGGTCAACAAGGGGGCCGCTTTTGGCCAGAGGTAGAGGCTAGGCTTACATTTCAGACTCGGCACGCGTGACAATAACCTTGAGGAATGCGACGAGTTGGCTGTCAATTTCGCGGATCCGATCGCGTAACCACATGCGCATATCACAGACGACTTGCTCGTTGCGGCTGCGACCTGTGTGCAGCTTACCCGCGATGTCCTTGCCGATGACCTCTCCTAGGCGACGTTCGTTTGCCGTATGAATCTGGTCCATGGTGTTAGCCCCGACAAGTTGAGTAGAATTGAGCGGCCTCTCACATCTTCGTCATTCGGCATGATGGTAAAAGTTCCCTGCGTCCATTCTTCCATCACTTGGAGCAAACCACGCTCAATCGCCTGAAATTCGTCTTTGCTGATGATGCCAGCCTTTGAGTTGGCCCTGGCAAAAGCAATTGATCCGAGGATATCTTCTTTATAAAGAGCCTTGTCGTACTGGATGGAGGCGTTGTACTTATACATGAGAGGATCAATCGCACCTGCGCACCATGAGGTCAGTATACTGCATCCAAAGCTTGTTTCCCGAGATATTTGAACCTGTGAACCTGCCCCCCCAGAGCATGCCAGCTGCCGGGGCGTCCGCCTTTTTCTCGGCCATGTTGAAGTATTTGTGAGTGGCGTTTGTTGTATTTGTTACGTCTTTAAGGCCGATGAAATCAATGGGATCGATAAGACCAATAGAGCATTTTTGAGATTAAGGGCGTGAGTAATCAAGGTTAAAAAGTTTGTGGGGCCGATATTGGTGTCACGTGTCACATGAGGACCCCGCCTACTATCTCTTTAGATGCGGAATAGATCGTGGAGACTCCTCTGCTGCTGCATCTAAAGAGATTCAATGTTTTTAGTACATGCAGGCTGCTACTGTAGTTTGGCTAGTACTAGCAGCTTCGACTCTGGAGTGGCTTTTAGTAGCTCCTAGATGTACATACATAAAGTAAGTAAGCACTTAAGTACTTACCCAGGAAGTAGGTACTATTCCCGGCGGCACTGCGGACACAGTACGGAGTACCCATGTCTTCGCCCCCACCCTCTGTTACTACAATGTCTTCTCGAATGCTTTGTTGGAGCCGTCATTCTTGATCCGACTAACCGACTTTGTCTCTTGTCCATCGGTTCAGACACGAATTCCCAGTGCAAAGGGGCTCAATAGCTGGCAAGGTGGTGTGGTGATGTCTCAGTATATTCTGTTTTGGGTGAAGGCGGCATTCAATGCATTCAATTAATGACAATCAAGCAGCCTCCTCGGATAGACGAATCAGCTCTTCCGGAGTAATGCGGCGAACCAAACATGAGGAGACAAGCCCATGTCTGTATGTTTGTGTAACAAGCGACCACATGATCAACTTTCTCCATCTACGGCTGGTTCCCCGACATGAGCATTTATTTCCCCAGACGAATAGTACGTCCCATGGATGTCTTGCTCTAGCGGTGAGTGTTAGCAACAGTGGGACAGCTCGCTGCCTACTTAAGTACCTACTTAAGTAAGTACTTAGAGATAACCAGACCCTCCTTAAGTAGATAGGTAGGCAGGGCGTGAGGATTGTAAGAGTGCCGTGGGTATTAGTACCACTCCTACTCGTTAAAATCCCTCTTCAACCAGGCAACGAGACATTGCCAATCCAATGTCATTCAATATTTGGACCGCAGATTCCTGTTCATTGCAGTCACTCCTCTTGGTACATCGTACATGAGTTGGCAGCTGCGCTGGCTGATTCATAAGTTGGCTGACGCAAGTATGCAAGAGGCTCTATTTAGCAAGAATGTGACGCCGGAGACTCCAACTCCTCAATGGCGATCCTACAGCGCGTTTCCCAACTAGTCATATACGCGGGGATTTCTTGGGCTCAACTATCCGTCCAAGGCAATGACACGGATACGACTCAATGCCTCTTTCGCCGTCTTGTTACCCCCCCAAAAAAAAATGAAAGAAAATCTACCGTGGCAGAGAGACGGGTTCAATCTCGTTCCATTTCCTCGCGCTTTGGGCCTCCTCATGGTCCTGGCCAGACAGAAGGCCGCTTCGTAAGCCAACAACAAGTCAGGATACAGTGCACCCCTATCGCCATGATTGAACATGGATCAGCCTGTGAGAGTCCGACACGATACAAATGCAAAGCTACCATCCACTGCCAATTGCCCGTGAGAGCCGGAGCAAGGGCTTTGGTGTGGTGCGCATCTGCCCATAACACGCGGCCACTGACCAATACCAACCCAGTTGCCTCACTACATACTTTACGTATGTACAATCACGCAACAGGGGCAAGCTTGCCTCAGAGAACTCAACTGATTCTCTAGCTGGTCTTCCCGGATTGACATAGTTTCTATCCGACCAGAGCAGGAGATGGCACCACCAAGCCGCCCGTCCGTCCACCTCGTACGTACACATGGGCGTCACGTCAAACGTTTCAAGACTGGACGTCCGTCCACCCCAGGCCGGTCTGCTAACATCCAACGTTGCTGGTGGTGAAGACTTGAACAACCATATGGATCCCAGTTCATATTCCGAACCGAATCAGGCCAAGCTGGAAATACACAATGCCTTACGAGGCCACCCGTTACGCTAGTTATTGCCTCGGACTGCAATTGACGCAGCGTTCAAAACATAAATTACGTGTTCTCTGTCCGTCACTGACACCATGCTGGCCATGCACCCCAGACCCCAGACCCCAGACACGCGATATTCCGTAAAGGCTGCAATGACACCCAAAATACGTACACAGTAGCAACATGACTTGTGGGACGGCCCGCCCTCGGCAGCTTTGCCTCGGCCATCCACACGAAGAATGGAAAAGCTGCGATCCGAGTTTTGCCATTCAAAGGTGCCACGATGGCCGTCAGGGCCATTCCGTGTCCTCTCGATTGATATGTCATAAGCTACCGCACGGTAACGCGAGTGTGTTCGTGTGGGTGCAACTACCCTGTAGCCGACGCTGCTTGATGTGCCGGCATTAACTTTGTCTCGGGGCCTTGTCCAGCGATGTGATTCATCATTGATCTGCGGAAAATGAGAGGATTCAGTTTCTTGCGCCGTGTGCGATTCATACGTGCGAACTAAACAAAAAACGCCATGTTGTGGTTGTGCGCCTTGCATACATTAAGCATTCGACTCGTCATTCCGTGTTCGCGGTTGCACAAAGCCGTGCCCGTCCAAACACACGCAAAAGCAGGGCATGCATCTAACCAGCCATGAATTTCTTCCATCTCCCCGCCTCTCTGATTTTATTTATTTATTAATATTATACTTTTTTCTTTAAAAAAAAAACTAAAAAAAACCTCATGCCATAAAGGCTCCAGAGTCCTGACATATTCACCGCAAACCCCTCCCACTGCTGCCCGCCTCTGCTGACAAGTTGGAACAACACTCTCCTCCTATCCAAATACTCGGACATCCACTCCATATTCATGCAACAATCGCAAAGTGAACATTGATTCATCGTCCCAGTACAAGTCGACATATACACGCAATGGCCATCGTTTATCCAGAGCTGATGGACTACACATGCCCGACATGGCGAAATCTCACCAG
Organism: Metarhizium brunneum; assembly: GCF_013426205.1. Lineage (NCBI taxonomy): Eukaryota > Fungi > Ascomycota > Sordariomycetes > Hypocreales > Clavicipitaceae > Metarhizium > Metarhizium brunneum. The sequence goes on along the minus strand of NC_089425.1, from coordinate 3,321,041 downwards.
CTCCAATCCATCCCATGTCCCCGACAAGAACAGCACAGAGCATCCCGAGCAACGTATCGACCAACTCTCACCAGCACACCACTAACGGAATGCCCTGGAATGCTGTACACAACAATGTGAATTAGGCCCAAGCTACACCTTGCCACGTCACATATCGACACAAGCGGCAACTTAAACGCAAACGCCGGAACATTGCCATCCCGAAAATACCGTTTCATATCAATATCTATCGACGTCAAAAAATTCGTCACATCTAACCATACCCGTCCAAGTGCTTCATGTTTCTCCCGTGTCGGTACGTCATCTGCGCGTATATCCAACCCCTTCCGCGCCGATGCAAATAAACCACTCTGGATGAAGAATACTCATTATGCCAAAACAACTCCCTTCCCTCCTCCTTCACGTTCAAACGTAAACTTTCTCCCAAAACACAAGAACCTGGGGATGCGACACCATAGACGCCATTTGAGCTGCTCTGCAGTTCCTGCCCATTTGTTTGTTGGTCGAGAGAAAATTATGTATGCAAAAGAAAAAAAAAAGGGACACAATGATGCAAGAATCGTGCCGTCTAAAGTTTATTCGGGAATGGGTGCTCCGGGTTGGGCTTCGTCCTTCTTACCGCCCCAGCTCCAGCCTGTGTACCAGCTTGCTCGTTTATTGTCCTTGACCGCATCTTGATTCTCCTGGACTAGTCTCAGGGGACGTGGCTTGCCGCCCGCAAATGTCGTCTGCTTGTCGCTGTGTGAGCGCGGTGGTGATTGAGACGGCGGTGTGGATGTTGACATGTCGCCCGACTCTCCACTGATACTTGACGTCTCGCTCCTCATGCCGGGAAAGTTCCCGGATGAGGCTTGACTTCCGCTGGGATAACGAGATGTGACTGTCGGGTTGCTTGTCATGTTTGGGGGTGAAAAGAAAGTATGCGAGTGTCGTGGGTTGCCCAGGGGAGGCGAAGCGGGACCATCAGGTCCTTTGTACATCTGGCTGACGAGACTCGCGGCGCCAGTGAACTGATCACTCTGCGGCCGAGATCGCCTCGTGCTTGCAGATCGCCCTAGATTCCCAATAGGAATGCTGGGAGCCGTCTCTGGATCCGTATGAGCCGAGCTGGCTGCAGATGGCATGAACGATAGAGGCCTTGGCTTTGGCTTTCCAGTACCAACGGCAATAGACTTGGCTCGCTGCAGCAGTGCAGCGGCACCATTTGCCTGCTTCTCACCGGATGGCGGTGCAGGAAGGTCCTTGTTAATATCTATTGGACCTGTCTTGACCTCCCCAGACGTGTCCAGGATGGACTCAAAGTCCTGATGCTGCAGCAAGCGCTCAATGATCTTGTTAATATACAGCGTGAGCGCCTTGTTTTGCTCCCTCATTGATTTGAGATCGGATTCTAGTCGGCGGTAGGCCTCGCTTTCGGCCTCAGTAGCATCGGATAGCTCATCTGCCAGACTGGACCCGCCGGTTTTGCCTTCCAGGGCATTGAGCGCGTCTTGGTTGGTACCGGCGCTCATGTAGCTGAAGTCGGTCTGGCCAAAGTCGCCCTTGAGTGTCCTTTCCTGAAGCAGGAGTTGGTAGCTCTCGTTGTCCTCCATGAGGCGGGCGTTGGCCATGCGAGCTTCCATGAGCAGGCGCTCGACCTCTTGAAGCCTGCCGCCTCCCTGGTTCTCCGACTCGACCAGCTTGATTTGTGACTCAGCAAGCTCTAATCGCAGGGACTCGATCAACTTGTCCTTTTGAAGTATGAGCTTTGAGGTGTTTCGAGAATCACTCCGTTGCAGAGAGGAGGGTGGCGCAAAGCTGCTACCGTCCAGGGACGGCGATGAGTTGCCTAGCAAATAGGACACACAGGGTTAGCGCACCTGTGTAACAGGAGAAGGCGATGCAGGGCTATGGTGTCAACTTGTCAAGGCAGTTCTTCCTTACCTTGCCTTGATGGCCGGCCATCATCATCGGAATTATTCCTCTGCGCCAGGCTGTCCTTTAACCGTTGGATCACAGTCTGCATTTCTTCTTCTCTATTTGCCAACTCCTCCTTTTCCTTGAGAATGGCGCTTCGCTCGGCTTCGTAGATGGTCTCCATCTCCCGCTTCTCGCGCTTGGCCTCCTTCATGTCGTTCACAATAACCTCGTGCTGTTCTTCATATTCGTGAAGCTTCTCTTCCGACTTGACGGCATCTCTAAGCGCCTCGTCAAGCTTCGATTGAAGCACCTCGGACTGTTTCTTGTACTGCTCCGAGAGCTTTTCCTCCTTCTCAAGGCGCTGTTGGAGGTCCTCGAGGGCAGAGGCGGCCTCCGCTCGAGCATCGGCAGAGTCTCTGCGGACTGCGGCGCGAGCAGAAACAGGAGGGCCACTTCGAACCGATCTCGTACGAACGTGTCCCGTGGGAGTCGACGATCTTGGGGCGGTGGTTCGTGAGGGCGAAGCTCCTGGCGATGTGGTGCCTGCTTCTGTAGCAGATACTCGGCCCACACCGCCGGAAGGGGGCTTCTTGGTGGATGCAGCCGACATGTCGTCAAGCTGTGAGGTGGCGGTAAGCGGAAAGGAGCGGACGTATGTATAAATGTGTTGTAGGGGGGGAAAGATTAAAGAAAGGAGCTAGATGATGGGACGAGCGTGATGCCACGGGTGTATTGTCTATCCGGGGGTGTCAGATGGTTGCTGTGGTAAGCATGTCTGGTGTGCTGGCTAGAATATTACATGTAGCAGTTGGCCTTGAGGCTTCCGGCGGGGGACGTGCTCAGCGCAAATTGGAAACCGGACAACCAGACTCGTCTGGCGCTGCAGGGTTCCAACGTTGACGAGCAACAGCGCCTGGCACCTCCTTGTCAGTTCAAAGGGTCTTGTTCCGTTCCCCTTTCAGACAACAGGCTCCACTCGTTACATGGACGATGTGTTGTCAAATGTCTGGTTGTACCGAGCACATGTACTGCTTTGTAGTCCTGACTGGACGCGGGCATGAACAATACAAATACTGCCTGGAGAGGTTGATGGACGAGAGCCAAGTTCCTCCGTGACAAAGAGAGAGAGAGAGCGGTGTCGCGAAATAGCTGTCAGCAACCACCGACAACGACAACGACAACAACAACAAACTGCACGTGCATGAGGCCGTGGAATTTTCAGATGGCTCCATCCAGTCCGATGTCCGATGTCAGGCAAAAGCCACCGTCAGCCTTCGCTAGCTCTCGGTCCATCCATCACCAGCCAACTTCTCCATCCTTCTTACTTGTCGCCACCTCGGTGCAATTTTAGAATCAACGCTTGAGCATATGCAGTATGGCCGCGGCATGGCTGCTGTGTCCTCGCCCAATCTTTGTGCCGTCATCGCCAGGAATGCCAATACGAGCCACCCTTCCATGCCATTGTACTCACGCGCTACTGGCTCGCAACGACCACGTTGCAACGATAACTGCGTCTGTTTTGGCATTGATTGTGAAACAACACCACCACGCCCAGAAACTGGGGAACACACCCGAAACCAGCTAGCGTTGCCCGGCTGCCACCCTCCAACCCTTTGGTTCCTCTTGCTTTGGGGGCTTGTTGGAGAGGAAATTCCCGATGCTGTTCATGCAGATCCAAAGTCCCATACCTCCACTTGGCAAATTACAGAGGATGAGGTGTCATGTATTTGCACATAATAACTACTCCGTAGCCATTTTCTACAAGTACCTGCACAATATGCCTTGACATGCCGCATGAAGTGTGGTAATACCCGCTCGTGCTCGTCGTGGGTACGGGATACATTGTATGCAGAATACTATACATACACCGCTTCGGCCTTTGGATCATCTTCAGGCCCCTTGGCATCACGTTTGATGGGAGTCAAGGCCGCCATGGCCAACAACTGTCTCTGCCAAGATTATCCAGTCAGTAGAGGACACCCGCCAACATGCAATCTTTCCATGTCTACGGCTACAGAATGATATATTTTCAAGCAATGTTCTGCTCCCCAGTGTGCAGAAAGGTCCCGACTTGGTTCAAGTATTGATTTCAACGAAACCACATAAACCGATGGACATATATTATTAGTATACTTCGCCAAGACCGCGCTTCATACATACATGTCCTACGCAACACTTGCTTGAGCCCACAGCCGCGCCTAGCACTGGTACGTTGCACCAGGGCACTGTTTACAGGTTCGCGGAGCGGTGACCCCGTACATAAATCGAAATTGCGCACAGTCGTTCAATCAACGTCACAGTGTCACAGCAAGGATGAATTGGATACGGTAGTGGCAGGAGTAAAAAGGTCATCAGTTATATTGATATATTGAGGTGACTGTTCCCAGTATCTGCTGCTTTGAACACTGCAAAAGCAGCAGGATACTAGTGAGGCGTACCCCACACGGGCCAATAGCCTGTTGGGCCCCTCGATCAAGGGTTCTCATTATCGCATCACATTGCTTGATATATCCTCAAAAATTGCCGAAACCAATTTCTACCCCGAAACGCCGTTTTTTCATGAAAAATTGTACACCAAGTGGTGGCTTAAGCCTGCTGGTCGCTGAGGATATCGGAGTCACCAGCGTCGAGGATGGCCATGGTAGAGCAGCGGAAGAGCTTACCGCAAGCAGTGCCGAGCTCAATCTGTAAAAGAAAAGAGATTATGTAAGCCAAGGTGAACCCTCCAAAGTCTAGACGAAAGACTTTTTCTCTGGGTAGAGCGCAAGAAACAATCTTCTCACTTAGCAGAGACTTTGCCTCTCGAAACAAGATGACAAGTCGTCGCAAACTTCACATCGAGAGTAAATCGATCACCAATAGATTGGTTCGATTCATACAACGAGTTCTGTACTTACATTGTTTCCGGAAAAATGGTGGATAGGAGCCTTGGACAGCATGGAGTAGTACTCGAGCTCACTCTTGCGGAGAGGAGGAGTGTTGCCAGCAATGATGATCAGCTTGGCCTTGCCGGATCGCAACGATTTCAACGTTGACTTATATCCCAACGTGACTGATTGATTGAAAATCTGGTTAGCAGTCTATCCCAACGGTGAAGGTTGAGTCTTGAAATTCGTACCCTTTCCGGACTTCAAGACGAGGGCTAGTTTTGAGTTGATGCTGTTGGCATCCTTCTTGCTCTTCTTTTGAGGGGCCATCTTGACGTGATTCGGCTCTCTTCTTTCCAAATCCTGGATGAAATGGTTTATCGTAATAAAAAGGACAAAGCCAGGGAAATGAAAGGCAGCTTGTTTCCAAAGTCTGCAGCCGAATTGTTGGTGATGGAGAGTAGGATGGTGTCCATTCGAAGGTCTGGAGGCGCGATTTTACCTGCAGTTTCGTGGAAAAAGATTCGGCGGGTCCGCTTGCATTACACCAACCAATCACAATCCACTAACGTGCTGTTCCCAGCCCTAAAGACCCGAGGTTTAAGCGAGATGCACCATTTTGGCTTACAAAGAGGCTGCTTTGAAATCAAAGTAGTGCGTATTTCGAGAACGAGTGGCAGTACTACTGGTTCACCCCCGGTCTGGACTGATCTTGCTCAAAACACATCACCAACTTTAGGACAACACCAGCAAAATCCGACAAGATGGCTCGTCGTCCTGCTCGTTGCTACCGATACTGCAAGAACAAGGTGAGATATTCTATCTTCGAATTTCCTACGTTGCCGCCGATTTTCTTCTCGACTTGCGGAACGAAATTTTGCGATGCTGGATCCCAGGATTTCCTACTTCTCTCTGGCGTCATGAAGGGAGATTTTGGGCAAATCCACGCCTCGCCAAGTTTTTTCTACAACCATAATCGCTGCAAAAAATCATAATAAGCAGAAGCAAGTTGCTAACTCAATGTTCTGCTTTAGCCGTTCCCCAAGTCCCGGTTCAACCGTGGTGTACCCGACCCCAAGATCAAGATCTTCGATCTGGGCCGCAAGCGTGCCAATGTCGACGACTTCCCCCTGTGCATCCACCTTGTCTCCAACGAGTATGAGCAGCTGAGCTCTGAGGCCCTCGAGGCCGCCCGTATCTGCGCCAACAAGTACCTCGTCAAGCACAGCGGCAAGGAAGGTTTCCACCTGCGTGTCCGCGCCCACCCCTTCCACGTCGTCCGTATCAACAAGATGTTGTCTTGCGCCGGTGCCGATAGATTGCAGACCGGTATGCGTGGTGCCTGGGGCAAGCCCAACGGCACTGTTGCCCGTGTCAACATTGGTCAGATCATCATGAGCGTCCGCACTCGTGACTCCAGTAAGTCTTTGAATCCGTGACTCATTGCCAAGTTTTGCCACATTACTAATTGCTTTTCTTCTTCTTTAAACAGACCGTCACCTCGCTCTTGAGGCTCTGCGACGATCGCAGTACAAGTTCCCAGGTCGCCAGAAGATTATTATCTCCAAGAACTGGGGCTTCACTCCCCTTCGCCGCGACGAGTACCTCGAGCGCAAGGCTGCTGGCCGTGTTAAGGTCGATGGTGCTTACGTTCAGTTCCTTAGCAACCGCGGTTCTTTGGAGCAGAACATGCGCCGCTTCCCCGATGCTTTCACCGCTTAAAGTGTTTGTTGGTTCATATGGGTTAAGGATGGCGTCATAGTGGCATGTCAGATAGGGACCTCTTAAGACAGGCGGTCGCAATTGGCAAATCAAAGAATAGTGCATTCGTCACAAATTTCTCACTATGCGTTATGTGTGGTATGAGTGATGTGTAGGCTTGTTAACCGCGTCTTCGGACGCACATAACCATGCCCAGATATGAATTATACGTGCGTATGACAAAACATTGTAGCCTTGATCTGATGGGGAAGATAAATAGGCTCATGGCGCAACGCTTTGCGAATCAGACTCAAGGAGAATTGCCAACGATTGTATCACAGCCTGAACCGTGATGAATAGTGCCTAGAAGATTGAGGCTTTGCGTATACAATGTGCTGCCAGTTGATATCGATTATCGAGCCATCTTGCTCGTCAATCTACTTGCTGATGCGTACTAGCCTACGGAGTACCACGGCTTGCCATATCAATCAATCTCATCTACTCGGTCGCCCGAACCGGTGCGAGGCTAGTCATCGGACGTCGGCTGCGAAAGCCCGCGTGACCTTTGAAACTGTCGAGGTAGATCTCCAGCAATGGACATGACCACCATGTCACAATCAGAAAAGCGAGCCGACTCCACCGCCTAGATGCGTTATTTTTTTTGTAGAATAACATCAACTTTCAAGCTCGCAGTTTTCACCGTCTATTGTTCCTAAGTCGGGGCTGTCTTGAGTCGTGAGCGCTTGGGAACGTCATGGCTGCCGGCGCGTTTCATCCAGCCCAACAGGCTTGCTGCCCGTCCCTCCACTCTACCACGCTGCGTCAGATCATGGTGATTGGGACGCCACGGACGCGTGTTTCAATCAATCCAGATTCCATGTGGCCCAAGTAGGCATAATAATGCCGGGCTCTGTATGTATGCCAAGAGGACGGAGTGGTTGCGTGACAACAGATGTAGCTAGTACGCTTGCTAGAATAGGAGAATAGGATGGTAAAGGCGTTCACCATATTTGTTGTTTTCAGTCTCTAGTATGCCTTACCCGATGGCCCCATCTCCAGCACATCTTGCAAGTTACTTTGTAGGGGAGGGAGTCGGGACCAATTTACCAGACGGGCCCTGTGGAAATGGATGCCAGCCGAGGCCATGGCGAGGATGCCGGGTTAATGATTTGGGCCACGCGACAAGCAAGCGGGGAACAACGCATACTACTAGGAGCCTTCAACTGATGGCGTCACTTGGTCGAGAAAAGAGACGAAGACAGGACCCTGTTCTGGTTTTGGTTGTGCTGCCACGGACTGACATGCATGTACGGAGCAAAAAGTGTCAAGTACAATATCGTGCAAGGCTGGCTATCAACAACTACGTCATTTTCTGGCCGTCTTGTGCTCAACAGCTGAGAACCGAGCTGCTGGAAGCGGGATCAACGGGGACATAGTGGCCCTGTGGCCAACAATGCGATAACGAAGAATGGCATGGGACGAGAATACTCGGTACATACGACCACGTTGGCTGTAGCGCGGCGGCTCACTCTTCTTGCTAGGTGCGCTTATCGCCCCACTATTCGCTGTCTGGTACTGAAACTACTCTTATATATACTTCAAATACTTCATAATAAAATGTATTCACTTACCGTAAAATATATATTAATGGATTATAATATAATACCTAATAACCAGGTACTAGATAGGGCGTGAGCGCACCTGGCAAAAAGTGTAAGCCCGCCGAGCAATTCGCGGCATCCTGTGCCTCCGAGCACGCGAGCCACCACTTTAGAAGGTGTGCTCCACTCGTCTCCTCTCTGCCAGCCTGTCAGCCTGCGTAAAGTACGGAGTACGTACTCATGCTCAGGACGCAATCATGTACTACAGTGATACTGGAACTCAATCATCCAACTATTGGCTACCTTATTCTACTTGTACGTAGCAGCGCGCGAGTAAATAATGCCAACGACGCCTCCCAAGCGCAACTCAACTCGACAATTCACCTTAACGAGTCTGGTGTGGTGCAGGCCGGCAGCTGGCATCACCCTTGCAGGACAGATGATACATCGCAAATGTGCCGTAAATGACCAGGCCGTCTCAACAAAGCAATGGGGCTTTGGGAGGAGCAAATGGAAGGCAGGAGCGCCCCTCCCACGCGACGCCTACCCCGGCTCGAGTCAAGACGACTCACCTGCGCACTTGAGGAAACACGGAGTACAAACTGAAATTTGGGATACCTTATCCCTGAGCACCAGTGGAAGTGGGCTGTTGTTCGGTCCGGTTCTACTAAGCTGGCCTCACCGTATCGCATTGCGCCGTCATCACTCCCACCTCCTGGCCTGCTTATCATGTTGGCTTCCCTCTCACATCCATCTTCGACTTTGTTCAGCCTCTTAACCCATCTACTGCGCTCGCTTTCCAATTTTTCGACACTGCAGCTTGCCTATCCGCGCCCCTAACTCTTTGAGGAGTATCCTCTGCTCGAGGTGCTCGCTCTCTGCTCCGCCCTACCCGCGTACCACCGTCTCCAAATACTCGACTCCAGTGCCCACGCTCGCCGCGTCCCACTGTGCCGAACCCGGAGCCATCTAGCTGCAGCTCGACAGATAACGCTCTTATCGCATCATCCATTCCAACACCTATCTACCCGCCCACCCTCTGCATCGTCCCAGGAACAAGGCGGCATCATCACCATGGCCTTTCAGCAACCGACTCGCCAACCTGTGCAGCGGGCAGCTCGCCCGGCAGCTGTCCAAGACCAGAGTCCTGCCGTTGTACCGTCGACATCTGAACAAGGACTAGATGAGTCACAGGCATGGGTGCTGTTCTCACCCCCTACTGAAGTCACAACTTCATCATATCTCACAGAGTCAGAACACTCTGTAGAGACGCCTGGACGATCACGGCTGAGTGATGTTGGAAGCTTGCATACCGTGGCGAGATCTGAAGGTCCATCTCACGCTAGACAATCGACTTCCGTTTTGTCAGCTGTTGATGACGACGACGACGCTGAGCTCGATAGCCTAGACAGTCACCTCCCCGAATTTCGCTCCGTACCTGGTCTGAATACTCTGTCACCACGAGGTAGCCACAATGCTACTCCAGTCTTTCCCTCTCATGATGGTCTAGGCTCGTTCCGCTTTGATCGGCCTGTCCTGGGTGCTGATGCACAGGACCAGATATATCAGTTCGAGAGGTTCAATCCTCGCAAGTTTCGCCGGAGACTGGACAGCTTTGACAATACCCATATTGATCTGGACGAGGTTCAGACCCAAGAAGAGGATAAAAGACAGCGAATCGAGGCATGGCGCCTGGAGCATAGCCGGGTCTTACTTAACGAAGTTCAACGAGAAACGAGACGACAACGCAAGTCATTGGCATCTATGCACCGTTCACGGCGCAATACGGATGCTGAAACAGATAATCTAACATGGCATGATGAAGAGGCATTCCAGCCCCACACGGAGCAAGAGGGCTTTTTAGCGCGCATAACACGTACGGTAGTCAAAGATATCCTAGGCATCGACGACACTATGCTGTCGATTCTCTTAGGTGAGGAACTGCCTGACGAGGAGGCACTTTCATCTACTCCGCGAGCCTCCCAACCGAGTAATCGTCCAATTTTGACTACCTCGGACGAGCCCTCATGGCAAATCCGAATTCTGGAAAGGCTATCTAGGGAGCTTGGTCTGCTTGTTAACCAACTATCACCACATCCTGGCGCATTTTCTACCTATTCTAGGATGCAGCACTTACCTCTTCCGTATGCTGGTCTCCCAGTCATTCCAGAATCTAGCGATGTTGGCATCACTGGTCCAGTAACAGAACTCGAGAGACGCAGCCAGCCATCTGTTCCAGAATTCCAGCCTACTATGCACCAACATTCGCAACCAATTGGAATCCCAGGTCGGAGGCAGAAGAGTGATGGCTCTGGAAATGATATTGACATGACTGACACCGATTTTACCAAAGAGGAGTGGGAGAAGAGTCTGGATATCAAGCTGGTATTCCGCTACCTTGTTTCACGTTTTGCGTCTCGCTCTGGCAACTCCCCTACTGTTGGCACGTCACATCACGGTACACCGACTCAACAGGACACCGCAGCCAAGGTGGCCCGCGTTCGTCAACACCATCCTCTCATCGCTCGAACGCGGCAGGTAGAGCGTCGGTCGTTCAAGGCCGTAGCACCCAACAGCCCAGTGGTCTTGCGCCACCACAGCAGCTGCGCCAGCCAAAGTACTAGGCGGTCGGCTCGGAGAAGTAGCTGTTCATCAAGGCACTATTGGGATATCGGTGGCTCTCTCGGCACTGGGTCGGTCATTGCCTCCAACGGCCCAATGGGAAGCTGGGGTGAAGTGTAGTCTAATCACGACGCTGCATACCGGAGTTCATACGCTCTATGGACTGAAACTTTGTACAGTATCTAACGAACAGATGTTAACGGAGTTTTTGATCTTTTCCTATTTGGATTGAAGTTTTGGATGGCCGGGACAAGCATAAGTAGAGAAACAACATATACACTACCCCGAACCATATATTTAGGCACTGAATATACACGTTGATGTAAAGCGGCCGGCGGTCACGTTTCTTAGCAGGCCTAGAAGAGGAAGAAGGCGCTGCTGCTGCCGGTTGACGGGCCATCTGACCACCTTGTCAGGGTCCGATGCCTGCACTGCATGTATGACATTCATCACAACTTGGTTCGCTGGAAATGTGCAACTCAAATTCAGCCTGGGCTCCTCTACAACCTGACGAAGTAAGATATCACGCAGGCTCCTCTGCCACCATCATTGTGACTGGTTCGAGGACGGTGTAGATGCTTGTTGGGGGAGTTAAGCGAACAGACTGCAGGCCACTAGTACTCCGTATTGCTATTGGCTGCGCTGTCAGCCTGATGGATGGGCTTCACTGGGGTTGCTGGTGTCATGTCGCCTCATTTCCGCCAAATGCGGAGGCAAAGACATCAAAACCGCAATACTATCTGCCGTGACGTTTCCGCACGGGCCCACTATTTCACACAATCCCAATTTATCGGCACATCTTCATTTACAACCACGTTCTTGTTCCTTCGTCCTTTTCCTCGTCCTCGGCCTTCTCCTTCTCCTTCTTCTTCCTCTCCTCCTCTTCTTATTCTCCTCCTCCATCATTGTCGTCTTTGTCACACAGCTTGTTCTTCAGTCAGACACGATAATTTCCAAGCTACCCTTATCCGCCAATTGTGGTCTATCAATCCTATTAAAGGAGCCTGCGTTGCACGACATCGCTTTAACGCTGGCTACGACGACGACAACCACCTATTAAGTGGCTGGGGAACATCGCCCAGGAATGAGCTATGCTAAGTCCAGAGACAACTGTTGCCATTGTTGCACTGGTAGTTGCGCTCCCGCCAGCCGTGGCTGTAATCTGGCGGTGGTATAAGAGCCGCTATCAAGGAGCGCGAACCACCAGCTATCGAGACGGTACGTTGCCATGGGCGTGGGAGCGATGGGCAATTGGACAAGAAGGAAAACCATCAACTACATACATGTAATTTTATACATAGAGGGAAAAAGCTAACTAGTTGGCGGCAAAGAAGAACTATCCCTGGTTCCGCGCCCGGAACAACATCCGCTGCCTCTGGAGTTCCTGCATTGGGCCGCCGATGATGCCCGTGAACCACCGGCTGTACGGCAGCCGGGACATGTACGCGAGACAAGGTATATTGCTGTCGCTTATCGCGCAAGGGACTACGCGGTCTGATCAAGGTAATATTTCGCCATGTCGTAGAAATACTGCCCCGAGGTTCGAGTTGGAGCAAGAAGTGTATCGGCTCCTATACACCTGATTGGCTCGTGGTTAGCGGTCGTCGGCAGGGGCGCAACCATCAATGATCTGTGGGGACGCGGCAAGCCTGCCTGACCTCGTCACCCATCTTCAATGTTCGCCAACGGCGGCCCGTGGGGCGGGCATACGCAACCAGACTCTTTGCACAACGCTAGGTGATATGGTGGATGCAAAGGATCATACGGGCGTTTGTATAATGGCCAACTTAACTGGGAGGCGCGCATTGGTTGTGATGGGTTTTAATAATGGATGTTTGGAGTAACTGGTTGGGCATATGTGGGGAGGAACCTCGCCATGCTCAAAAGTATATATCGTCAATAGAGTGTGTTTCGAGCTCTATGGCCCCAGGAAACTCGAAACCAAGTCCCGGCGAGCGGTTGGATTGAGGACGTCGCAGGAACAACTCCGGGGCAGCTGCAGCCCCATATCAGGGTGTCGGCCTTTTCCAGGACAGCAGCACTTGTCACCCGTTCACGACCCAAGGTGAGTTATGGGCGTGTGTGCGTGAACGAGCGAGTGGATGCGGACAAGGTCTGGCGCATTCCACACATGGCGCCATGGTATCGACACAGAGATATAATACCTGATGGAGTTGAGGATGTATGAATTTTTGATTTGTGCCATTGGGCCTTGGCCGCCAGCCAATCCATTGGTCGCCCGACTAGGCGTGTTTGTTGCGGAGCCGTGTCGCCCACAAGATGGTTCCCGATGCATGGGCGGACGAATCTCCCACGTCCTGGATCTTGACTGCCGGTCGATGGCGCGATGGGCTGCAAGTGCCAATTGGCGGTGCTGACGAGGCCACCACTTGATGTGATGTGTGTCCTGGTTCCTTGCAGATTGACACCATCCAGCTGCTCTGCGTGCGAGTGGTGTGCGCCGTACCGAGTACAATACGTAAAGTAAAGTAGTCGACATTCAATTCCTGAGGCCTCTATCTTCGCAACGCCCGTTGAGTCAGAGGTTGCGCGTTGACCCCTCTCTCGTACCAGGAGAGTCTACGTACTCGAGCGCAGAAAGTCACTCGGGTACGCAAGATGGCCAATGCCTCTGGGCTCTCAGATCAGATGATGCATCTGCAGAAACGCACAGAATGTGTGTGTCGCGTCTGGTACTTGAACAAAGTGCCCCGGACACATAACCCGGCGCCGGACCGGCCTGTCCGCACAGCTGGAGTGGTTGAGTGCCGAATGCCTGCAAGATGGCCGTGAGGTTCCAAAGCAGCATCGGATACTAGAACTTGACCACTGCAAGACCAAACAATGGTCGCTTGAGGGCTGCATTCTGAATGTCCCAGTCAGTCCCTTATTGATCCAGATGTCCCGATGCCACTACTTTTTAGTGGACCAGCTTCCGGAACGGGTTCCCAGGCGCCGCCATTGGCGGGACGGCGCGACAGTGGGGCGCATCCGTCCATGTACTTTTCAGAGAACGTGAGGGCGTAAAGCGCGCGCGACTTGGCGGGGTAGGCTTAAGCTTGTGCTCTCAAAAATACCTGGATAGGCGCGGTGGTGAAATGCTCGGCGCCATTCAAGGTGCCAGGCAAGCCAAGGCCGTCCAATCCATCCAGGCTCGGCTCTTTATGGTTCTAAGCACCCATCGTCCTTGAGCCGGGGCAGCTTTAACGTACCTAGGTATGCAGCTGTGACTCGAAAGCAAGACGCAATTGTGGATCTGAGTGAGTCGACGCTTGATGCCGTTGAGCTTTGGTGGCTGACGATGCCGGCGTTGAACCACACGTCTCCAAACCTGTCTGTGGGATTGGATGGTAACATCAACGCCAACGCCCGTCAGCTGGGCAAAGCAGACATTGGCTGTTTTGAGCCACGCCATGCAGGTCGACAAGGCAGCAAAGCCTTCCTCGCCTTTTTTGAGCGAGCTTTGGGGGTCCTGGGGGGGTGTGATGCGTGTCCCGAAATGCACAAGAGCTGCTGCAATGCTGCTGTCGGTCGTCTTTCTCCACCACCCCAATGTCCACCCTCGACGTCCTGAAAGTCCTGCTTTCTCTCCCATCCCTCCGCCTCATCTGGCCCTGCGACCTCCAGCTGCGTGACGGCCTTGGCTCCGCTGCCGTTATATTTCTTTCGTTGCCCAGCCGGTGGCATCTTGCGCCCGATTTCTGCTCCGAATGCGCTATATAATTCTCGTCCCGTCCTCGTCCTGCTCAACTACTTAAAGGGCCTCTCATGCCACTCGGTCCGACCTCAGCGCCAGAAGCTCGACGCGACAGTCAATCGGGATAGCAACCACCACCCGTCTTGTTCGTCCCACCTCGCCTTATCTCCTGCCGTCCGAATCTACCTCGTGCCTGTTGGGAATCACCATTCTTTTCTTGAGCTGACTCCATTTCCACCCTGTCTCCAGTGCAATGAACTAGACCATTGCGTCTTGCGAGCGACCCTGCCGGGGCCAGCGTAAGCCGCCTGGCCACGACAACCTGACCGAGCTTCGCGCGAGCCGTTCTTCGAATTCTGTTATCGTGTCGAATCGTGTCTCATCAAATACGCTTCTCCCGCGATCCAATGGCCGCCAACCTCCCAAATCCCTCAAACCCAGGCGCGAGTCCATTCGATATATATACTGATGCTGCTACCTCGTTGCCGCCGCCTTCTCCGAGCCTGCCTAATGGATCTTGCAATTTTGTTGACCTGACGCCTGGGGCCACCGGAGCAAAATGTGGATGCCGTCGTTTCTGGCCTCGCCAGGCGATGGGGAATCCTGTTGCTGGCCAGTCTGGATGGTGTATGTGCGCCCATCACGCGTGCTATCACGATGAACGATCTCGTGATGACGCACAGCAGCAACAACAGCAATTGCCGCAACAAACTGGTTTCGCGCCCCTTGGACAAGAAAATGAGAGACCCCGCACCGGACGCGAACCACTGAGCCCCGTCGTGGATGCATCTATGCAAGGCGTTTCTACCGTACCCGGATTTGATTTCGCTGCCTTTAGTCCTGGCATTCCTCTTTCCTTTGTTCATGAGTTTGAGGACACTTCGAAGCAAGAGGCCAGTCCTCATCCTCTAGGCTCCATGCCGGATACGTTGGCATGGGAGGAATATCTTCAACAGCCGTCGCAGTGTCCAAGACCACCCTCCGACCCTATGGCGTTGCCCCCTATTCCGTCCCAGTTTCTGATGGCCTCTCAGACTGGTTCCACCACCTCTTCTATTCAGGCCAAGTACCAGAGACCATTTGCTGGGAAAGGTCTTGGTACACTTGATGTAACTCCCCCTGGACCCCGCTCACCGCGGCAACAACAACAACCACCACCATCAAAAGTTGATAAAAATCTTCCAAGTGCTGCGCCTGCAGACCCTGCCACATCAAACGATGACTTCGTATTTGTTGACCGTAATATACAAGGACTGGCAACATCACAGCCCGACACTGCTACTCAACTTGAACCTCGAGCTACTGCAGCAGCCCATAGAATTTCCCGAGAGACTCTTCAAAACCTGTCAGACGTAGTGAGTGGTCATGAACAACGTCTGGACCGCCTGGAGACTGTTTCGTTCTCTGCAAATGGGCATGAAGAATGCGTCGATTTGCATGACCATATGGATTTACGTGTAACTGAACTAGAGCAGAGGATGGAGGGCGTAGAGAAGGTCATGGATGTTGCAGGCTTGACCAACAAACAAGCCGACGGAGAAGACGATGGTGTTAAAAGTGTCTTCTCGACGGCTGCAGGCTCTGCCAGCCTGCCAAACCCAGAAGAAATTATGTCTCAGATCGACAGCCTGCGAGCCCAAGTCACTCACCTTCAGTCGTTTCTCCCATCACACGGCCACGCATGGACAATCGAGGTGGTCTTTTTGCCATTTCCACTGAAAAGACTCTGGCAAGAACTCTCGCAGTTCAAAAACGATGCCAGCATCAGCAATGACGACTGGACGCAAATCCCCATGACGCTCAGCAGCGCAACGTTGCGGTCTCAATCACCGTTTGGCGGCGACTGGACTGTTTCCGACCACGACGCGGAGTGGCTTTACCCCAGGGCCTGTGGTGATAAAAGCACCCAGGACAAAAGGCTACGGAGCCGTGGTCTGATACAAACCGTGTCCTTCTACGGCCCCGATGCCAGAAGCGTCCAAGCCGGCATCCACGAGGCATTTGGTTCAGTCTTTCGAACCATGGGCACTACGCCCCGACGCCAGTCTACTGACCCACGTCTCTCAAGGTACCTTGGACTCCAGGAATCATGGGCACCCCTTCGCAAAGTCCGCAAAGAATCACGGCTTCGATTCCTCAGCGCCGCCGAAATGCTGACTCCTACATTATGGGACGTCGGCTTCCTACACTCGGTAGCCATGAAGTCTGCCGAACCTCGACTCTTCATCACCCACCCAGACGCCTACATACAAGACTATGAGGCATACGAGTCCGGCTGTGCGTGGCAACGAGTCCGTGAGATGGACCGTGTCTCACCAGACGTGTCGGAATCCCAACAAGTCAAGGAAGCTGACGCCATGGAGCACTGCTGGCTGTGGAACGAACAACTCGACGAGGCCCCCAGCATCCCGACGTCGCTGAACATGCGCCAACGCCGCCAGCACACTGTCTCGCCAGCACTCGTTTCGCTCGAACAACCATGGCGCTCAGTCAGCCCCGCTGCCATCCGCCATCCGTCTCCGATGCTCTCCTCTGGACGCCGTCCCGCCCCGCGACTACCTCACATCCGCACGGCCTCGGCCCCCCTAACAGCCCAACCGACCCCAAGCGCCGCCAGTCGTCGCAGCATCGTCTCCCACGGTGTGCAACCATCCAGGCACTCGTCCCCCTTCGGCCGCGGCTCACACCAAGGCATCCAGAAAAGACGCAGCACCCGCTCCCCGAGTTACCTGCACCACACGCCGCGGTGGACCGCGTCTCCCAGTCCGATGCCGTCTGCCATCAACGACCGCCAAGTTACCCGTGGTATGACGCCGCCCGCCTATGCCACGCCCTTCAGCAATGCGCCTCTACAGGAGTTGCGCCCCATACGAGGAGGCAGTGTCGCCCGTAGCGCAGTATCCCACGTGGCCATGGAATACCCAACAGACGAGCGGTTTGAAGTAGAAATCTACGACAGCGGCGAGGAGTCATACCACGACGGCCAAGAGAGTATCTCCAGCAGTGAAGACATGACCCGGCCTTCGATTAAGCCAGGACATGCAGAGCAGCTACCTGAGGACGAGCCGTGGCCCGGCATCGAAGATCAGGAGGGCTCTTCCAACGGGGAAAACGTGGACCCTGACGACCCCCAGGGAGACAGCGAGGGCAGCAGTCAGCCGTCCGAGTACCCCAGCACGCAGCGAGCGTGGCCCGGCGATGAAATGGGCTTTACAATCCACGAGGACGAGGAACAATGAAGAATGTCAGATATTTGAATACGTTTTGAATGGGAATATGTCTGGCGTTATGGACGGGCGATGAATCTGGACATGTAGATGCTGAACTTGATACTTGGGAGCTT
Organism: Metarhizium brunneum; assembly: GCF_013426205.1. Taxonomy (NCBI): domain Eukaryota; kingdom Fungi; phylum Ascomycota; class Sordariomycetes; order Hypocreales; family Clavicipitaceae; genus Metarhizium; species Metarhizium brunneum. The sequence continues at coordinate 3,303,311 of NC_089425.1, read as the reverse complement.
GGACTTTGGGATATTTATTACAGATCAGATACCACTCATCTTGTGTTGTATATACTCAGAAATTTATCACTTATGCCACGCGGTTTGTAGACGACGTGCAGGCGGGTTCGGGAATGAGGAGATGGGATGGGCCGTACCATGGGCCGTCATTTTGCATCTCGTATTTGCATCTCCCGCGTCGCCCGGCGGGCTCCGTAGTAGTGGAGAGCTCTGCAATAAATCGATAATATCGGAGTCTCCACCACCATCGGCGTCGGTCGTTGCGGGTCGTGCCGCGTGGCATCCGCAACCGATCGTCCCTTCTTGACGGTCTTGGCATCTGCCCCGGCCCACCAGCAATCATCAATCACACCGCATCACGGCGTCTGATGAGGGGAGCATTGTAAGCATCGAATTTGTTTTTTTTCTGGCGTACAATATATAGAATGGGTGGCTCAATTCAGCCTTTGCAAGGGCCTGGCCACCCTGGCTCATGGCATATGTATTCGCTGCAAGGGGCACAAAAGGGATATATACTAGATAATTGTTTAACAGGGGTCCTCTATTTTCGGCAAATTAAAATACTAACGGGGAGTACTGTTTCGCTCTGTAGTCAAGTGAAAAAAAAATTATAATACGGAGCAGTTATCGAGTATACACAAAACGATACGCAACTCCCTCCCCCCCCCTTTTTTCCCCCGCAACAATCGAGGCACACATATGTACCAAGGCATAGATAGAGCTACCCCCGGCCGTAGTAGACAGTGAATCCATTCGTGACCTTTATTTTTTTGAAAATATTCTTACCGCACAAGCCCAGGTCCATACTACCCACGTTGTGGAGCTCCCCCGCGCCGGCCGAGTTGGACCAGGGGTGGTAAACGGTGGCCTCGAGCTTGGGGTAGTTCTCGCAGCCGCCCCGGCTCCCGGGCTGGTGGATGTACTCGACGAAGCCGAACCGGGAGCGCTGGATGTCGCCGGCACCGGTGGGCAGGGTCCAGACGCCAATCTCGTGGGTCTTGCGGGTGACGGTGTCGACGAGGAGGCCGCGCCAGGTGTTGGCGTCGCGGACGTTCTCGACGGTCAGGTTGAAGGTGTGCGCGTAGTCGGCGGGCACGTCGATGGCGCAGGTGACGCCGTCGCGGCTGCCCTCGGCGCCGCCGCGCCCAGGGCCGGCTTGGCACGCCGGGTGGCAGGTGGCCGTGCCGGCCTGGTGCGAGGTGAAGTTGGCGCGGAGCATGGCCTGGCCCTTGCTGTTGTCGGGGCGCGGCTGGATGGCGATGTGGCCCTGGCGCCGGACGCCGTGGAAGCTGAACTGCTGCGAGAGGTAGTAGCCCTGCTCGCGGGAAGTCTTGGCCATGTTGACGGGGAACGTGATGTCTTTGAGGCCCGACTCCGGGCCGTCGATGAATTTCCACCGGAAGCCAAGGCGGACATTGTACAAAGCAGGGCTAAACAAGTTGATAGCATAGGCCAGAGCAGGGATGCAGACGCCGACGAGGACAGCGGTTGGCTTCATTTTTCCTCTCTCTCTTTTCTTTTCATGAACAGACAGAAGATGGAATGAACGGGCTCGGTTTGTTCAAAGAGAGCGCAAGGATATGGTTTTTTTTTTCTCCCCAAGATGGAATAGTATGGTGTATTGAAACGATGGAATCGGCTTGGTTTGTTCAAAGAGTGCAAAGATATGGTGTGTTGTTCAAAAAGACAGAATGGTGTGGTGTATTGAAAAGAATGGAGAGACATATGATGAACAGCTTTTCCACAGACTCTCGTCTTTCCATAGCCGCCTTATATAAAAGCATCCGCGAGCATCAATGGTCGATAGCCACGCCATGTTTAGCCCCACGGTAGTCATGGTAACTAAAACATTGGGATATCGCGACTGGAACTAGAGGACGCGTGGTAGATGATGAGCAGAGGCGTCATTGAAAAGCTTCCAAGCGGCGCAGGGGCACACACGTGGGCACCAAGTGGCCCTCGCGTCATCATAGAAGAGCGTGCAGAGTCGGATCAAGCCAACATGGAATTGTTTCAGACGTCACTCGAAACGGAACAACGTACACATGAAAATGCGCTCCTCCTTGCACCCATTTTGCATCCCGCTGCGTCGGCGGCAGGACAGGGCCGAGGCCGAGAGTGCAAGCCGATCCACGACGGCATCATACCTTCCGGGACGGCAGCTGCAGAAAAGTCTTCAAATGTTCCGCCTTGTCCCCGGCTCGCCTTGAGGCTCCTTGTTCTTCCAATGCCGAGGCCATGGGCTGCTGGGAGCGTCGGGCCCATTTGGTTGTCCTCACTCATGCCACAGTCGCTCACACGCCTTTCCATCATTTCATTTCCACCCTCTATGACCATGTATTCAACTGTTCCAATCCGAAGCGCCGGGTATCAAAGTTCAGCCACCCTCCACTACGGTCTAATGCAATTCAACGCACAGCCCAATCCGAACCCTGAATAATGAACAAACTCCATAATCGACACGCGACACCGCAACTTATGGGTGTATACATTTCCGACAAAATCCCCCCCCAAAAAACTCCATACTTCTAAGGCTTGTACTTGTAGATTGCTTCCCTTCCGCGTCTAAATCTTGTTTCGGTGTACAAACACCGCCGGCCATCACCTTTTATATCCATTGATGGAATATGTCTTCATGAAACATGAACAGAGATGACCTCTTTTTTTTTTCTTTTTTTGCTTTCGTCTATGCGCCTGAGAATCATGACTAGTACCAGGTCCCCTTTGGATCAAGCTTGTATAGAATCCGACATTGGGGTCTCTGGCACACCTTGGATCGGTCAAGTTGCTTGTACTTCGGCCCGCTGGGCCCAGTAACGTAGTGGTACTGTCCAAAGAGGCGCCATTGCCGGATATCTGCCAAGGTGTACAGGCGGTCGCCCCAGTAGCCGTCATAATGGAACCACCCCGTCGGTGCATGGGGGTTAGAGGACGCGGGCACAAGGCTCGGCGTGCGTTTGTGACCCTCGATAGACTCCTCATCCATCTCGGTGTGCTTCTCCAATTTGTAGTTGTAGTGGTAGGCGTAATTGTTCAGCGCTGGATCCCAGAGTGGACCTCTGTCGCTGACGTCCTTGAGCAGCTTGAATGGCAGGACATAGGGGTGGTCGCCAGGCGTGGCATACATGGCGTGTGAACCAACAGCCGAGTAAATGACGGGGCGATCACCACGTTTCTCTACGGCATCCCATGCGTAGGCTTGGCCGCCCTCGTGTTCCGAAAAGTAAATGCCTTTGGGAACGCCATTTTGAAACCGCACCATGGAATGCTCCCAGTCGCCGACATGGTTGCCGAAGCGGATACCAAGAACTGTCTGCCCCAAGTTGTACGAGTAAAAGAAGAACCAAAATGCATCGATGATGCCCGATCCCTTGTCTACGATAACAAGGACAGCGGGAGCTCGAGAATAGCCGTTGGCGTCGGGTTTATGTCCTCGGCGTTGGAGGCGGGGCTCACGGGACCGGGATCGCAGTCGGCGCTGGGAGCCGCGGAGCCGCGGGTCGGAGATTCGATGCAAGGGAGTATCCTTGTCCACATCGAACCAAGTTGTGCGTTCGCCTCCAGCAGGTGCACCACTGCTATGCTCGCCCTTGTGGCCACGACCATCTCCATCGTCGTCAAAGGGGCTAGGAGTATTGTCATGGCTGTGTAGCCAAGTGGGCCGGGTTTCGACATCATCGAGGCTGTGAAGAGTGATAACGCCTTCGAACTTATTGAGGCGGTGAAGATTGTCTAGCGTCAGTTTGTCATCGGTGATGTTGACCAACTCATCGTCAACGACGACTTCCATATGGCGCACATGCTCGCGGATATCGGATGGCCAAAACTGCTCGCCAGAGTACAGGTGTACCAGGGGTGCGTGCTTGAGAACGTAGTCGGGAATGTCCTTGAGGATTCGTCGCCTCTCGAAAGTGTTTCTCTTCTTGTCCTGTCTTTTGGCAGTTGCAGCGCCGGACTCGTCGGATGTTCTGTCTTCCCACGACAGGGGTTCAGCGGATCTCCTGCGAAGCTCGCTCCACACCTGGTCGTCAACGTTGTCGACGGACACAGCGTCCAGGTTCGGCAGCGAGGCGGGATCACGGCGCAGGTGATGCAGGCCGCAAAGACTCAGCCAGCGACACAGTTGACGGTCAATCCAGTAGGGGCTGCTGCTCACCCAAAGGCTATCGCGGGCTCGTCTGGCTGGGCCATGCGTCGTTGGGTCGAGGACTCGCGGGACGAACCAGGCAATGAAAGAAGCCACCAACAATAGCGCCAGCACAATGCTGCCGCGCCGCAGCCAGTACATGGCTTCCTGAGGCCTACGCACAAGACGCGGGGGCCAGTATCCTCCTATGTGGGCAGATGATTAGATTCATGCAAACAAGGCGGGTTTCGAGACGGTTGTCGTGCTGTGATTCCAGGTTGCGCTGAGAACCGGAGGCAGCGGCAACAGTTGGGCGTGGTGGGGGCGGGCGTCACAAGGCTTCGCTTCGAGCACGTATCGTCAACCCGGCACGTCTCGGAAAAAATCACCGCGGCTCGTTCAAGTCCGATGGTAACGAGGTAGAGAGCGAGAGAAATCGGGGATGTCAACGAAAGTGACGGGCAAGCCGCACCGGCGTTGATACGGCCGGACAGTGAGGGCAGAGAACAAGCCAAGCGATCAAGGAGTCAAGGTCAAGGACCCTTAGTGCACGGTCAGAGTAGGCGAGGTGGAGGGTGGTGCGAGACTGCGAGTACCGAGGGCAAGAGTGCAAATAGGCCAGCTATATGTGAGAGCATAACGACGAAATGAAGGGAACAGGGCTCGCACAGTGACAGTGCCGTCGCCGACTGGTCGAGCAGCAGAGATGGGAAGGGAAGGGAAGAGTTTGAAGAGTTTACACGGCCGTCAAAGAGGTGAGTGAGGACAGGCACGTACGAAACACGCACAAGCCGGGCTAGTCATGCATCGAGGCTCTGCAGGCCGCAGGGTCGAGAAGGCTGCGGGAGCGGGACATGGGAACCCTCGAAACCGACAATGCCGTTTGGGCAGGCACCAGTTGACCTGTTGCGTGTCACGCCGTACGGAGTCGTACTTGCCGAGTTCTTCGTTGGGCTGGTGCGCTGGTGGGCCAGATGCGAAGCCACCGGCACCACTGCGATATGTATGTACATGGGGACGGCGGCGCTTTCCTCGGACGTGCATGTATCCACCAGGTCGCTAGTCAGCGGGGCACCACCCCCGGCTTGCCACGCTCCCGTTGACCTCGAATGATTGGACCTTGCCTCGTTGACATGTCCCTCCGGCGCCGGAAGACCGTCAGGGCTCCTTCCTGAACACGGCTTCGGTTGCTACCCCCATCAGAAGTCAGTTAGACGGCCACGAGCATCCAACCAACGACCGCAAGCTGTGCAGAGGCGTGGCCACGAGCCAACGTTGGCTACGAGTCCGTGACCGCATTTTACATGACGATTTTCATCACCTTGGGGTTGCGTCCTGCGTGACCCCAAACCATCACATGCCCACGCCGCCACGCCAACCACCACCCGTTTCATTGTGCATGAATGACTGACTGTGCCTTTGTAGTTACCCCGTCTACGGAGTACTCCGTGCGCTGTACCTACTCTGCGTATGGACCGCCACAAAGCCCAGCGCTCGTCAAGCCTCTCCAACGATTCAATCACATCTTCGGCGACGATGCCGACAAACAACAAATAAAGCCTGGGAGCCAATACTTCCTCCCCGCAACTGTCGCGTTGTCGAAGCCAAGACTCTGGGTGGGATTCCATTGACACTAGCAGGGTCCACGCCCCGACTTTAAAAGCAATATCTCCCACTCTCCAACTGCCATCTGGGGGTTTGTAGACAAGGCAAACATATTTTATATCAGATCGTCCCGGCAAAACAAAGAACCCTGCTCCATGCCTTGTGTCGAGCGAATCACTGGCCCTGATGCCATGTCGTGACGACACCTCGGGCTGGTCATTCGACAGATGTTGCGTTGCACTCAGCCACAGCGAAGTTTCTGGACTCGGATCTGGAACGACCCCGACCTTGCTGACCGCTGATTGCTGCATTCCTAATGCCAGGCAGCTTGACCGTCATTGCACGGGGGAAACATTGTGAAATAAGAAATCGTCCCATGTTGATGCCGAGATCTCCAATCTGGCGAACCGGCATCGACCCGCCCGCCACATGGTACGCCTGTGTGGCTTCCTATTCATGGTCTTGCATGTTGGACTGATGGCCTTATTGACGGTTGCTTAGAGCCTAGGAAGTGAGAACGTGAAGCCATCACAATCCCTCTGAATGTGCACAGGTCCAATTGATGTATTCAACCCAGTTCTTTTATGATACTTAAAAATACTTAAAAATACTTAAAGATACTTTATTATTAAGTATAATAAACTACCTAGGTAGTATATTTTTATATACTTATATATCTTTTAAAATCTTAGTTACTTATTATTGGCTAGAACCCTGGCCCGTTACAAAAATTAGACCTGCGCACAAGAGGGATACAACAGCTTGGCTTTGCGGCATGTTGAGGCCATGTGCATTATCTGTTGGCAAACATCTGAAATCATCGTGACTGGCTGCTCCGCCTTCAGCTTGGCCCTACAAAAAACCTCTCACCAGCCTGCGTGGGCTTGCGACGCCGCCTTGTTTAGTTGGGTGGAGTTGCCGAGACACCGACGACTCAACTACCTAAAGAGACACTGCACTACATTTTTTGATTTAGAACATAGCACGGATAGTTACTCCGTAAGTAAACCCGCAAACTTCCAAGGGGCTCTACTTTTTTTCTTTTTTTTCTTGTTTTTCGACTTATCCGAATGATCGTGCAAGCACTAAATCATATATGGCCCGGCGACAGTAACACAATGTGCCTGGGTACGAGAACCGCAACAGACCACACAATACACCATGAACGCATCGCGATACGCCAGAGGTGGCAAAAGGCGGCGCCAAGATGAAGAAAGACACCAAAGAGCTAGCAGTTAAGAAATGGACACTGTCATTCCGGGAGGACGTTAATATTTGTAATAGCTAGCTTTAAGAGGCCTATTTGTCGAGGACTAGCCCGATTGGACCATCATGAGTTTCAACACAATCCGGTCCCTGAAGCCTCTATAGCAAAAGGGCCTGGTGCGAATTAAACAAGCCGCCCTCACGGCAGCCAATGCCAACAGGCAAGATTGGGTAGAGGCCAAAACATCACACTACTCAAGAGAAACCTTGAATACCAGGTGCGTATGAGCGCTCATAGTCTAGCTGTTAGATTGACCAAGGTCCTGCCGGGTCAAAGGTTCGAAGAATCCGTTTGGCTGCTAGGGCTTCTCAACACCACCAATGTCATTAAAAGCCTTGACAATTCGGATACAGACATATACTAATAGCTTTGATCCAAGGTGCAAGGCTGTGCCAACGAATACGTAATCTAGGTCGTCAAATGAATCATCTGGCTAGGCCTCGTCATCTAGATGGTTCAAATTAGATTCCAAGGTTTGAGCTAGCTGCAAGCTTCAAATTAGAAGCTAGCTAGTTAAAACTTTAGAATTAGGGCCTTTCCAATGCCTTCCGATTTCCAACTATAAAGAAAGCCCCAGTTCCCTCAATAGATAGATTTGATGAAGGGCCAAGTCCACGTTAAAAGCGATCCATAGCTGCTGATCGCGACACACAAGATGGAGCACAAAACGGGCTTGAACGCTTTTCCGAGGCTCTGGTTCAAGCTAGTGTCCCTGAGTATCAGTTTCGGCCCTTTGTGGCACCTGATGAACGTGCAGGGCGTGGAAGCGGCACAAGCAGGTGCTCATGTTCACGTTGAACACAAAACAACATCGCAACGCTTTCCGAAACCAAATGACCCGTTCAACTTCATTCCTTGCCCCAATGCCATAGAGACGCTGAATTTTCCTCTTCTGAATGATACAGATCACCGAGGCACATGGAGTCATTTGTTTAATCCCAACCCCGATACGTGGGCTTGGGGGGGATCGGGTCTTAATTCCTCAGCCTCGCCGTCTACCAAGAGAAAAGGTCTCTTCTTTTGCGGTTATTTGGACGTTCCCGTGGACTACCACAATAAGTCCGATCCTCGAATCACTCGGTTGGCCGTTGCCAAATACCAAGTCTCCGGCGTCGGCAAGAAAAGCCAGAGAACTATTGTGCTGAACCCCGGCGGCCCAGGAGGAAGCGGCGTTTCGTTTGTTCTCAAATCCGCAGAGAACTTGGCCGCAGCATTGACGAATGGCACATTCGACGTGCTCAGCTGGGACCCTCGCGGTGTCGGCTCCTCACAGCCCCAGGTGACATGCTTCCCATACGCCGGTCTCGAAGACCGTTGGTCCCTGGTGTTGGGCAAGGATCTCAAAGAGTCGGCATGTGCTCGACAACAGCTGGAGACGGTCAATGCCATAAACGACGCCACGTTTCGCTCGTGCCGGGAGAGGCTTGGTGACTTCCCTCGATTTACTTCCACGGCAGCCGTTGCCCGCGACGTGGAGTCTATCCGAATTGCTTTAAACGAAACGCAACTAACGGGATACTTTGCCAGCTATGGAACCACATTGGCTCAGATATACGCTAATATGTTCCCGGATAGTGTAGGGCGCATGATCTTGGACGGAATGGACTATGCCAGAGATCACCGAGCCGTGGGAGGCTACGGACGAACAGCATTATACAACACAACTGATGTCTGGAACGACGGCTTCCTGGGTGAATGCGTTGCAGCTGGCCCTCAACGCTGCGCCTTAGCTAAGCCTGTCAATGGCTCTCATGTGACGTTAGACTCGTTGAAGGAGAGGATGGAGAAGCTTCTCCAAGGACTGGCAGAGCGTCCCATACCAACATACAGCAAAAAGAGCGGGCCATTGATCATCACATACAGCGACGTGGTTTCCTTGATTTCAGCAACGTTGTATGCGCCGTCAAGTTGGCCCAGCGCAGCCAAGGTACTCCAGGAGCTGGAAGCGGGCAGGTTGGCATCGACGACTGCCCTGGTAGCCAAGTCCTGGAGTTACCAGCCGCCGGACCTGAATCTCGAAGCTGACTCGGGGTCAGAACTGCTCCTCATGGTGGTTTGCGGCGACGTGAGCGACACCAGCCAGCCCGAAGGTCTCGATTTCTGGGAGAATCTCTGGCGAGAAATGGTGAAGAAGAGTTTCCTCAGCGGCCACGCCAACTTTGCATCCGTGTTTCCCTGCCGAAACTACAAAAAGTACTGGCCAAAGGGGGCCGAGGTGTATCGCGGCGACTTCGGCCAGCCCCTGAGGAACCCCCTCCTGCTGACGTCCATGACGCACGACCCGGTCACGCCGCTTGTAAATGGCCGAAAGCTCCTCCGCGAAATGGGTACGAAGAACGCCAGGTTAATTGTTCAGCATGGGTACGGCCACGGTTCGTGGGCACATGTGTCGAATTGCACGGATCGCCTTTTCCGCGCTTACCTTTTGAATGGCACTATCCCTGACAAGGCGGAAACCCATTGCTATGCTGATGTGAAACCGTATCGGCCCGTCACCAAGGCGGGCAGTAGGCCGGGCTTGGCCGATCTTGAAGCTGCTTACCAGGCCGCCATTCCCCGATTCTAATCCCCGAGACCAGTCGGCTGTACTGAGTGCGGAGATGTCCTCGTAGTTGGTGATGCGGTACCGCGTGCCTGGCATTTCGGACCCGCCATGGGCTCGACTCGCGGCCCAAGTTTTCTTTGGCGAACATGCAATAAAGGGCATAGCTAGGCGTTCATAGAGTTGAATTTGATTCTTGGCTCGTGTTCAGTTTCCCGCAGCAGCAGCTCCAGATATTCTCCACAGCCTCCTTGTACTTGAAAATTGATGACATGGGATAAATCTCGCGGAAATATTAGATCCCAAGACACCGAGACGGATTCCAATTGCGTCTGGTGCCAGCGTGGAGGTACACATCACCCCGTCATAGTAACATCCTCACCGTCTTCACTGCCCTCCTCGTCAGCATCCTCCCTATCCAGGTCATCCCATCTCGTCGGCGTCATGGTCGACAGTTCGATATGCCTTGTCGCACCCTCCCCGAACCCCACGGGGTACCCTTCCAGTCTCGTTGCCAGACTCGGTCTGCCCCTCGGCCGCCTGCCCACTTGTTTCTTTGGCTTCTCGGCATCGTGCTCCTCGCCAATCTTTTTCCGTCTCGGTCTGTAAGACACAGACTTTTTGTCGTCCCAATCTTTCCCTTTGCCGTCGGTGGCGTAGACGGTGACTTGGTCCTTGTTGCCCTTTTTAATCTTGAACGCCATCAGGTTCTCGAGGAAGTTGACTTGTTCTGCGCGCTCGCCCGTCTTGTCTTTGGCCCGAGGGATCCGGATGTTCCATTCTTCCTTGATGGGAGCGAGCTTGTCCACAGCGGGTATTTTGGGGCGGGGCATCTTTTCGCTCGTCATGATGCGGGAGGAACTGGCTGCCAGGAGGGAGATGTCACCCGGCAGCGTGCGGAGCGAGGGGAGCGCGGCCGAGTCGTCGGAGGGCGGCGTGCCGGCGAGGATGACCTCGGTGCCAATGACCTCTGCCCAGTGGCCTTGGAAGAGGCGGCCTCTGTAGGAGAAGAGGGGGCTGGGCGTGTGGAGGTCCAGGACTTGGATGTCTTCCGTCACCAGGGGTTCCTCTTGGGCTTGGGCGGGCTGGGCTCCTTCTTGGTGTTTTGGCGTGTCTGCGGGCAGAGGCGTTGTTGCCTTGTCCTTACCCTTGCCGTTGCTCATGGCTAGGAGGGCCGGGTCCAGCGGCGTGCCGTCATCCTCGTAGTCTTGCTCTGCGGTGATTTCCTCGTTGTCGCTGTTGTCGCCGGCGGCTGGTCTGGCCTCTTGCGGCGGCGGTTTGGGAGTTTCGCGCGGCGCGTCCTGTTCCGCCCAGTTCCTGTAGTATCCGCCGCGACTGTGCTGAGGGATTCTAGCTGCGCGCTCTTTGAACTCAGGATACGAGAGTTCTACTGTGAGGTAGAATGTCTGTTGTGAAAATTTGTGAGCGATGATGCAAAGAAGGCAGAGAGAGAGAGAGATGGACCTACCTCTGTCTCTGTGGCGGAGTACTCGTACTCCCATTCTTCCTGGTCGTCGTTAATTACCTGCGCGAGGACCTGGTCGAGAGGCAAAGCCCCGGGTTCATCCGGGGTAAACACGCTCTTTGGTCTCTCCATTGCCATGTATAGTGATGAGACGGCTTCAGTAAGTGAGTGGGTTAGAAAAAATAGGGCGACTATCGGGGCAAAAACCGGACGCCCAATCCCGATTTGTACAATTTTGCACTCTTCACACCCTACTCTTTCTTTGGGTTACAAGAGACGAGCATGTGATTTGTTAGCCGTGAAAGCCTGGATAAAATACACATAATATAATGATATTTGTTTGCTTGGTTTCAATGTAAGTGAGTGGCAAGTGGTGACTCTGGTGAGGCGTTGTCGGTTCTGTCAATCTGCTTTTGAACTATACTGTTTTTGGCCAGGTGGCAAGGATCCAGCCAGCCAGCCAGGGTTAGACGCCCAACACTCACTCTTCTCTATCGATAAAACCACGTGGGGCTCAAATGCCCCGCCATCGCAACCGAATTTCCATGGCACTTCCGTGTCATATGCGCCTTTGTCGGCATTCGAGATTGAGTCACCTTCTTGTTATGCGCCTACTTGCCTCGTAGCCAGCTCAAAAATCCGACCATCCATAATTTGCCCTCAGCTAGGATCAGTGACTCCAATCACTGAGAAACCTTCGTATCGTCCCTTGACCTCCAACCGCATCCTCACCCCCCACCTCCTCTTTGTCGCATCAGATCGCATCTTCGCGATTTCTCATAGGGGGGCTCACAATGCCCAAGGTTCACTTGTTGGACTATGTCGCCGGCAACATTCGCAGTCTGGTCAACGCCGTAGAGAAGCTGGGTTATGAGGTCGATTGGATCCGGTCGCCAGAAGATGTGTCCCGAGCAGAGGTATGCATCACATCACCTCCCCCAATGCGGATAGGAAAACCCAGAAAAAGGAGAGAGAGAGAAAGAGAGAGAAGAGACTTGTTTTTCGCGGGGGAGGGCGAAATGAATGATTCGAAATTACTGACCAAGATATCTAGAAACTCATTCTTCCTGGAGTAGGCCACTTTGGCCACTGTCTCTCCCAACTCTCCCAGGCAGGCTACCTGCCCGCCATCCAGAAACATATTGACGAGGGCAAACCCTTCATGGGCGTGTGTGTCGGCCTGCAAGCCCTATTCGAAGGGTCCGTCGAGGACCCCGACGTACCCGGGCTCGGTGTGGTGAAGGGATCCCTGGGCCGCTTCGACGACTCGATCAAGTCAGTTCCGCACATTGGCTGGAACAGCGCCAGCACCGCCGGCCAGTCCATGTACGACTTGCGCCGAGACTCGAAATACTACTACGTCCACACATACCGCTTCCCCTACGTCAAGGGCCAGCTGGAAGGCCAAGGATGGACCGTCGCGACAGGCACCTACGGCACGGAAACCTTTGTCGGCGCCGTGGCCAAGGGCAACATCTACGCAACACAGTTCCACCCGGAAAAGTCGGGCGTCGCAGGCCTGCGAACCCTCCGCGCATTCCTCAACGGCCAGGGCGCCGAAACCCTGGGTTCGCCATCCTTGCCGGTCGATCCAGTCTCTTCTGAGGCCAAGGACGGCCTCACCCGCCGCGTCATAGCCTGCCTCGACGTCCGCACCAACGACCAGGGCGACCTCGTCGTCACAAAGGGCGACCAGTACGACGTCCGCGAAAAGAACGACGCCCGCGACGTCCGCAACCTCGGCAAGCCCGTCGAAATGGCCAAGAAGTACTACCACGACGGCGCCGACGAAGTCACCTTCCTCAACATCACGTCCTTCCGCGACTGCCCCATCGCCGACCTCCCCATGCTGGAGGTCCTGCGCCAGACATCGCAGACCGTCTTCGTGCCGCTCACCATTGGCGGCGGCATCCGCGATACCGTCGACACGGACGGCACAAAGGTCTCCGCGCTCGAAATCGCAACAATGTACTTCAAGTCGGGCGCGGACAAGGTCTCCATCGGGAGCGACGCCGTCATCGCCGCCGAGGAGTACTACTCCCTCGGCCGCAAGCTCTTCGGCAACACGGCCATTGAGCAGATTTCCCGCGCGTACGGCAACCAGGCCGTCGTCGTGAGCGTGGACCCCAAGCGCGTCTACGTGCCCAAGCTCGACGCCACCCGCCACAACATCATCGAGACCAAGTTCCCCGGCCCCAGGGGCGAGCCGTACTGCTGGTACGCCTGCACCATCAAGGGCGGCAGGGAAACGCGGGACATGGACGTCGTCGAGCTGGCGCAGGCGGTCGAGGCCATGGGCGCTGGAGAATTGCTGCTGAACTGCATCGACAAGGACGGCTCAAATACCGGCTTTGATCTCGAGCTCATCACCCAGGTCAAGAATGCCGTCAAGATTCCCGTCATTGCCTCCAGCGGTGCTGGCAACCCGGGCCACTTTGAAGAGGTCTTTAGCAAGACTACGACGGATGCCGCCCTCGGCGCCGGCATGTTCCACCGCGCCGAGTATACAGTCAAGCAGGTGAAGGATTACTTAAAGGACAAGGGCCTCGTAGTGAGGCAATTTGAACAAGACCTGTCATGATATAGATGAATAAGGCGGCATACTTCACAGCTGGTGTGTTCATTTAGCACTTGGCCCATGTTTTGGGGATCAAAAGATCATTTTATTCAATTTCCACCAACTCCTCAAGGCTAAAAAGTTTCAATTCGTGTGTCCATGATGCTGCGACCTGCTTCTCCGGTAGGTAATTGATACAATCAAATCAAACCACTCTTAAATGCTGTAACGCCACCGGAAAGATACATTCCAGACCGAGGGTAGACAAATTAATAGGACACGAAAGGAACAAGAAAGAAAAACATAAGGTAGACACTGCGCCAGGCTAACATTTCCATCTGCCCAACGCCGGAAAGCATTTTACCGCTCATGGCCAAGCTGCAAAACAAAGAAAACGCGGCAAAATGGCTACGAGACGAAGTTGGAGAGAGGGCAAACGAGTTTGACAACTCAAGTCCGGGTTCGAAACAGGAGACTATAATGTGGCCAAACTCTGGGTCCAGGAGACGAGGGATACACAATCACTCCTAGAGTTCCATGCCCATGAATACCCACCGTTTGCTCGTTACATCGAGGTGATTTGCCCAGTGGTCTAGAGTGGTCATTTCGAATCCAACCCACTGAAGGCTCTTGGTCAATTCGTGTGCTTCCTCAAAGGGTATGCGGCGATCAATGCAAGTCACGATGTGTGCACATTCCAAAGGGCCATCAGCAAGTTCGATAAGAGCCATAAGACTATTAGGACAAATCGTCAGAATCAGGTTCAGTCATCGCAAAATATCTAACAAGAGAAAGGGTAACTCACGCTTTCTTGAGATCTCGTCCCATGGCACCTTCAATGTCAAAAAAGACAAACAAGGATTTCTCCTGTCCGTTATTTGCCACAAAGGCCCGAAAGCTCGCACCACCAGCGTAATCCCAAACTTCCATCCAGGCATCGACTTCAAATCCCTGAGACTTGATGTCCATGCTCTGCCGGAAGGCGTCGGATAACCGGCTCTCTGGTGGCGGCGTTTGTAAATAAGCACCTGACAGGCCGGAGCCATTCATCGACAGGTTCCTCTCACCGTGGAATGCTGTCTTCATGGGCTCACAAAAGAATCTCTCACATTCTTCCCTGATCGTGAGTGCTGCCCCCCCTCGTCGCTCCGGGCGACGGTGGCCCGAATTGTCGCGCTTCTTGTTCTTCGGAAGAAGAGCGAGCTCGTTAGACGAAGTCAGCGCGGCGAGGGGGGGGCTTGTTGGAGGAGAAGGTAGTCCTGAGGTAGGGACCTCAGGAATACCACTCCGCCCCTTTAGATTAGTCAGTAAAACAACCCGGCGACAAGATATAAAGAAGAAGAATGATGATGATTTGAAGGTAGTCACAGATAACCGAACCACATGGGATATAGCATTATTGTCAAGTCAGAGGAAGTCTTGGAGAACATACCTGCAGCCCCGGTAGTGCAGTAGTGGATGCCCTTGAGCTGGGCAGCTGAGTCGACAATGTAGCAGGAGGCAAGGACGTTGACTCGGGCAACGACGTCCTCGCCGTAATTACTACTACAATTCAAATTCTGGTTACTTAAAAGCGCCATTGTTATCGTTGTTCCACGATTACTGTCTTGAGAGGATTCGATGGGTTCGATGAGAGGTCGTCGCAGGCAAGTTGGCTGGCGACGTCGGCGGAGTGACTTGAAGTGGCGACTGGACGGTGCAGTAATGTGGGTGCTAGATTGATGATTTGAATCGAAGAGAATCTCGTAGAATTAGTCGGTGAGACAAAGATGCAATCGATAGAAGATCGGAAGGTGTGCTGCGAAAGTCGGCTGCGTGGAAAAGCGAGGTTGAGATGGATTTGTGCGGTGCAACGTGTGTGGATTGGGAGAAGAAAAAGCAGAACTGCTGGTGTCGGGGGGAGAGCGGTGACAAGTCACCTGAGACACCCCGACTGGATCCTTCGATGTCCAGTCATTTCGTGGCGGACCACCAGAGCCAGCTGTGAAACGCCATGCACCATCCGGCCGGATTAGACGGAGAGCGGCGCAGCGTGGGAAACTCTGCAGCACTGTCTGCAATGGCGTTTTCGTACCGTGCCGAGAACAAAGACGCAGCACTTCCAGCTAGCTGCAGACCAGCGAATGGCTTGACAATTGCTTCGTCTGTACAGTCAGCCTCGCGTCAAAGGCACTGTCTGCGACCACGTGCATACCTTCATGTCCAGCCTGAGGCCTGCCCGCCAAGCCCGACGTAGCCGTCGAGCAAGGCGTCTCGGCGACTAGACAAGTTCGTCATTGCGTCGCCAATTGCGTGAATGCAAATTGATGTGACTAATTTTGCAGGAGCACAAGGCTGGGCATGAAGTAGTGCTACTTAACAGTTACACGTCTCCCAATCAATGGTCGAGCCCAATACTCCGCATCGTCTGAAAGAGAGTTACGGAGTACATGAAACTACGCGCTCGTTGGCGGCTAGGTGGGCTCGCCCACTTAGTCGCTGACAGGTAACTTGCACTCGAAGAGGAGATCACAGGCTGCACGGGTATTATTAACCAATCCAAAATACTTACATCTGAATTTTCGTTTGCATCTGCTCTCTGAGGGACACCCCATCAACTGCGGCAAACGGCATGGTATGCGTCACCAAGCTGTGTAGCAACTCTGAGCTTGGTGACCATCTGCAATTTGTCGGCTTACGCATCGATCGGCATTGTCACTCTCAACGCCATACTGTCTAACTCTCCTCCTAACACAACATGAATATCCACATCATACAGATTCTGCTACCACTTACACCGAATATGCATCTTGTTCAACTTTGACAGTTCCGTTTCATCCCCTCTCATTAGCATTATACATGCCTTGCGCTCAGACTCGCAAATGCATCTGGGCTGTGTCTTCCATTGGTCCAAGCCATATCAAGGCCAAGGTTCATACTCTCTCTGCTAATATGCTTATTTGATGCGAAAGGATCCGATTGGGTCGTAGTTTGGTTCATATATGGATTCGTATTCCCAGTTATTGGCTGTGACGTACTGTGTGGTTGCTGGTTTGCCGTGGGCAGTGGCTGGGTAGACTGAGTGTAGATAGCCTGATTTTCTGGTATACTTGGGGTTGTTGTATTCATACTTGGCTCTGTGGCTGCAGGCTTGGGGGTGTATTGTCCAGGTTGATTAAATAGCGCCATTATCGAAGCCTTGTCATGTCGGGGTTTCTGGTAGTACGGCTGTTGGGGTTGCTGAACAGCATATGATTGTTGCACAAATTGCTGTACTTGCGGCTGCGGCTGATGCATGTTGGTAAAGAAAGGATTCGATGGTGTCGGAAGCGGTTGGGGTGATGTACTCAGGAACGGCGACTCGGCAAAGTTGGATTGGGCCTGTTCCGGTATCTGTATAAGAGGCGGTGATGCTATTCTCGAAGGGGATCGTAAGAACGGATTATTGGCAAACCCTCCTTGTGCCGTTTTCACGGTCAAATTTTGCGGCGGTGGAGCTGGACTCGACGGTTGGGAGAAGAACGGGTTGTAGCCCGTCTGCATGGGTTGCTGGAGTGAAGAAATCGGCTGCGGATATGTCATGCTGCTCTGGAAGGTCATGGGTTGATAACTTTGAGGGCTAGCGGGAGCAGACGGCGACATGTACTGCTGATACAGTTGCTGCTGCTGTGACATTTGTAATTGATGTACCCCATTAGACTGAGGAAAGAATGTCGGATGAGATGCGGACGTTGACACATGCAGACCCTGGAGCGCCTGGCTGAGATCGACTTGCTGCGAAGGAGCTCCGAAAGGATTGTTCGTGCCATTATATGGGTTCTTATTATGCAGCGTGCCTGTAGACTGGGCGGTTTGAGGTTGTGCAGGCGGCATCATATCAAAGGGATTCGTAGACGTGGTGGATGACGACGTTGGTCTATCGAGCATCGGTTTCTGCGGAACGCTTAAGCTCAGCCCGACCCCAGCTGAGCCTGAGTTCGAATTCAATGGAGTCATGGACTTTGTGGCACGCAATGTAGGTTCTCGAGACGCTGGCATAAGTGCTGGGGATGGATTTCTGCCTTCTCCTAGTCGGACCAAAGCCTCAACCGCCTGGTCCAGATTGCCGTTGACACCTTTAAGAACGATGGCATTACGCTGAGGATCCTGAAACCCCATTTCATAAAGTCTTGTCAGTTTCTTGTCGGTTTCATCCGGTGCAGCATAATCGACGGTGGCCCCGAAAAGCCTAGAAGGTTTATTCGGCAATGTCGGGGACGGCACTGCGCTGCCATTCGAACCGCCTAGCACTCGCTGCTCCTTCTTTGCGCGAGACGTTAGGGGGAAAATAGACGAAGCTGATCTGAATCCGAATTTTGTCGAGTTCTTGGGCGGCAGCGGCGGGGGTGTACCTTCGTCGGATCCTCGGCTTCGCGGCGTGCCGGACTTGACGGCGACATTATGAATGTACTTCTGGCGAATAAAACGCTCCATGGCCGAGTCCGCCTCGTCCGCGTCAATCGGTACCGGTGCTTTTCGACCCTCGGGGTTGTAAATCTGGTTCGAAGTAACGTTGCCAACTTTGCGCATGTTCTAGAACACTCTTGTCAGTCATTCCAAAGCGGCCAGATCTCATGGTGTAGAGCTGTCGTAGCGTACATCAACCTGCTCGTTGGACCAGCTGTCCATACTCAGCGACTTGACTTTGGAGATATGAGTCCCTAGCTTTCGGTGTATCGCAGCACAGCGCATACATAGGAAAACGCCCAACTACGAACTGATCAGTATCGAAGGAGATTCGAGCGCCGGTGGGTGGGGATATTTCTTTCATACACTCCATGATGCCCAAGCTGTAAGGGCGGTTTGCGTCAGTAGGTAGGCTGACCAATTCAAATACACGGAGGAGCTTGAACAAACCTGGGTTCCTCGCGTGACAGTCTGCGCATAAATTGTTGCCCGGGACATGGTGGACAAGGTCTTGGAGAGCCTTCTCATTGCGCGCTTGCTGGCGCTTACTTAAAGCACTGGCCATGGCGAGGGAAGATTATACGTTATGGTATTGTATGGTACGAAGCAATTTCAAGGGCCCTGTTGCAAGCCAAGTTGGAGGTTGGATATCTTGCGAGAGAAACGAGGTAGAATGACGGAAACCAAGGTGAAGAGCAGTCGCATGGGAGAAATAATGGAAGTTATTCAAGGACCATGGCGAGAAGATAAAAGGAAGAAGGAAAAAAAAAAGTAAGGGTAAAGGGCAAACGTAAGGCGAGGAGGCAAGGAGTCCAAGTTGGAGGAAACAAAAGCTACGCAAACAAAGAGATTAGCAGAACGCTGTGAGCGCACCTCTCGACTCCCGCCGCCGTTGTGATGTTGAAAACGACTTGACGTTTGACGGATGGTCTGGCCGAAAAGGAGAAACATCAAGACGTCCTGGCCCGGTTAGCTGCCGTCAAGGGTTAGGCCAACATTCTCAAGTTGAAGGGTGCGTGCTCCATGGTGGGGTCTCGAACCCAAAGCATGGCATTCGATCCACAGTGGGGTATCGAGCGCTATTAGCCTGGACGCACGTCCAGACATCAGACATCTAGACCTCTTGACCTTCTATGTCTGGTCTGGTGGACTGTGGTCTTGGTCGTCGCAGGCGAACCGCGGCGGACAAGCCAGGCAGTCTGGTATTTCAGTGCCTCAGTGCTGCCCATCTGCTGCAGTACTGGTACTAGTATTGACATGGACCAGTTAAGGCTAGCAGCTATCAATGCATTGCCGACAGACACCTGGAACCGTCGACGGTGCGCTGGCCGTTGATCCGCCAGTCCCGGCTACCGCTGGCACCGCTGGCACCGGCAGCACAGGCACAGGCGCCACCGCCAAGCACTAGGCCAGACTCGACACATAGAGACTTGAGGCTGGACATTTGAACCATCTTGTCTCTTCAGCGCTCACCGACCCCGCCATGTACTGTATGCCACTGCCATTGCCGTGGGCCAGTGACACCAGTTGACGGTCCAGTCAACATTGGTTCGAGAGGCTGGGGGCATCGCTGTTACCTTTCAGGATTTCAGCACGGCTTTTCGTGTGGTTTCGCATGCCTGAGGAGCGTGTCGGGAGTGTGTCGCCCGTGCATTGTGTTTTCTGTCTTGGTTCAATGGCAAGACGGCGTCCGACACGGCGCGGTTGAAGGAGCGAGTCAGTAATCGGCCGTGTGCCTCTGGCTGCGAAGTAGGGAATCGTTTGGTCAAAGTTGGTCAAGTTCATCAAGCTGGCAATGGTGCGAAAAGCTCCATGTCCGGTTGACTGGTGCCCTAAATACAAGCACGGCCTGTCCAACGTCATCAATTGATCAGCTTTGGTCCCATGCTGACACGAGACAGGCTGTCGTCATTGTCGGCAACAAACACAAACAAGTTCGGTTTGGACCGCGAGACACAAGACCCGCCACGTTATTATTTCTGTTTCGCCAAGTTCCGTAGCTCCCCGATATCCGGGGCAGTTTCAAGTCACAGCATTCAATGTTGTACAACTCATAACTACTAGGTGCCTAGGTACATATGTAGTAGTAGTTAGTTGCCTGGTGGCAAAAGCGGTTCGGCGGGAAGAGTTGGCCCGCGCCTCCATCCGTACCCCCAGCCGCGCCTCGAGATGCCGCATCTGGTGAATTGATGGTCGTCGTTCGAGCTGTGGTATCTGCCAATTGTCGCTGCCAGTGGTGAGAGAGCTGCAATGCGGACAAGTTTAATACTTCGGGGCTAACATAACATGGCCGCACGGCTATACGAGGCTGGCCTTGAGCAGGCTGGAGGGGCACCTTGAAGGTCACATTTCTATTCAATTGATATTCATGACAGGTTGAATGCTGCCTGGCATGTCAACTGGTTGCGCCGCGGTTCATACAGCCCGGCTCCAGCGCGTGGGCGCTCGGCAATGCTCCATGTGCAGGTGCTGTCAAGTGCTCAACCCATGCAGCCCCCCTGGGGCCCCAGTGGAACTCCCCATGTCCAGTGCTGGCCGGGTCGGCCGCCATTGATCACTTGACTGGTCCCAGATGGCAGCGCTTGAGCTGTGCTAACTCTCCGCAGCCCTGTTCGCGACGCCCGACTGCAGTTCTGCGCATGATAATGCCTCGGCCACCCAGCTCTGCATCAGCTCTGCATCTCTCCAACATTCCCTGCATCTCCCTCAGGGCTTCCTTAGCTTCCGAGTTCCCCAGCAATCGCGGGTTGCCGGGACCAACAGTGACGACAGCCACGGCTTCCCCCTAGCCAAGCCGGATCTTGCAAGTCGTGCGAAGTCGATAAAAAGGCTCTCCTCCATGTGCTCTTCTCAGACGGTGCTTTCCAGCCACACTCTCTACCACCACCATTAAAGCTGTCGTCTCTCACACCAGGGCCACGGTGCCACGACACCCATCATGGCCGGCATTGAGAAGCTCGAGGTCCACAGCAAGGTAAGAGACACCTGCTGCTCTCATCTCCCCGCGCCAGTGTCGCCCAGCGTCCAGCATCGCTTCTTGAACCCTTTCTTACCCCAAACAGTCCTACATAGTCCGATGGGTGAGGGTCGACGAAGATAATACCCTCTCGTGGAGTGTGCAGCCGAACAAGAAATCAATGTGAGTCATCTCAAAATAGAGCCGTAACATCGCCGCCTTCGCTGACAATACTCCATCACCAGTAACTTCGGTATTGTTAAACATCCGGGCAGCGGCGCAACGACAATCCTCTCCGCGAATGGCGACGTACTCGATGGGGCTCCAGTTCAAGGAACCACAGATGGCAAAGGAGGTCGATTTCCCAAGAAGGAGACTACCGCGCAAGACTTGTTGACCGGCAAGGGCTTCATCCCGATCTCCTGGCATGGGAAATGCGAAGCGGACAAGGTCTCCAGAGGCACACATGATGTTCATACAGGCGAAGGCGGCATGTATGGCCTGGTTTTCGACAACACTTTTTCGAAGCAAACCTCAAAGACCGCTACATTTGTGGTTCTCACATATCCGACTGGCGCGCCACCTCAGACAACCAACCATCTGCCGAACCTGCAGTTGCCGAATGCTCAGAACAGTCAGTCTAGCTTGGGCAAGCATGGGAGTCCTTATAATGAGAATGGTCCTTCGACCTCGGTTGATAGTCTTCCAAGTCATGGCCGCGCGAGGGCGCAATCTTCAGCTGCAAAGAGTGATGCTACCGGAGTCCCTCCGAACTATCATGTCGGTACACTTTCAAAGAGACGGCGCAAGAAAGGACAGGGCTATGCTCGCCGCTTCTTCTCACTGGACTACTCAACTTGCACTCTGTCATACTACTACAATCGAAACTCGTCTGCCTTGCGGGGAGCCATCCCCCTCAGTTTGGCTGCCATTGCAGCAGATGAGCGAAGAAGAGAAATCAGCATTGACTCTGGTGCCGAGGTTTGGCATCTGCGGGCACCTAATGACAAGGAATTTCAGGATTGGGCACGAGCGCTGGAGCGAGCTAGTCGCCTTGCTCGAGGTCTCGAGACACTGGCAAAGCCCTCAAAACCTAGTTTGAAGCTCGATGGCCATGCGCTCAAGAGGACACAAGATCCATACCATAGTGAAACCGTTGAATGGCAGCAGGTTGAGACCCTTGTCAGTCGTGTTGTGGGCACGCGCGATGCTCTCCGCAGATTGACAAAAGATGTCGCTCAGTTGCCAAAACCTTCGCCAAACGGACAGTTCCTCTCCCCCGGCTTTGGAACCCCCAACGAGGAGAACAAGGACGGTTATTTCCCTGCGACGGTGGAGAAGAAGCCGTTCTGGAAACGAAAGTCTAGTGCCCCATCACTGTCAACCTCCCCCATCCAACAAACCACTCCATCAGCCCTGGCCGTGCCTTCACTTGCCAGTGCCACTAGCAGTGCGGAAACCGTGACCCGTCAGGCGTCCAAGAGAAGGTCTCGCGGAGTAGCCCAAGAGGAGAAGTCCCTGCATGATCACTGCGAGGCTCTACTTTCTGATCTCGATTCCGTCGTCTCCGAATTTACTGCTTTGATTGTCAACAGCAAAAGACGTCGTTCGCCGCAACCCCCATCCGCTGGGGGTGCTTCCCGCATGAGTATCGAAACGACATCCACGGACGAATTCTTTGATGCTGAGGACGCGAAATCTGGCGTCGTCAAGATAGATGGCAGCGAGGATGAATCCGCCGAGACTGAGGCTGAAGAGGAATCTATTCACGAGAGTTCATCCATATCCTCAATCGAAGACGAAGAGGGAGTTGGTACAGAAGGTACTGGTGATGTTTACCCCGTCAGGCCGAAGAATCTCACTCCTCTCCCCCTTGACCAAGTCGTCACTCGAAGAACCGGAATACCGCCAGCGCTTGTCCAACCACCAAGCCTTATCGCATTCGTTCGCAAGAACGTCGGAAAAGATCTTAGCACGATTAGCATGCCCGTGTCTGCCAACGAACCCATATCGTTGCTTCAGAAGGTTGCCGAGCCACTTGAATATGCGCAGCTTTTGGACAAAGCATGCAGACAGAAAAGCCCAACAGAACGAATACTCTTTGTTACGGCCTTTGCTGTGTCTCAATTCAGCGGCGGTCGAGCCAAAGAACGAGCCATTCGAAAACCGTTCAACCCCCTTCTTGGTGAAACGTTTGAACTGGTCAGAACAAACAAAGACATTCCTGGGGGGTTTCGACTGCTCGTGGAAAAGGTTCAGCATCGGCCGGTGAGGCTGGCCATGCAAGCCGACTCGGCAAACTGGTCATTCTCGCACTCACCAGCTCCGGGACAAAAGTTCTGGGGAAAGAGCGCCGAAATCACCACCGAGGGTCGCGTCCGAGTTGTCCTTCGCTTGGCAGACGGCAGTGATGAGCTATACTCGTGGAACATAGCAACCATGTTCCTGCGCAACGTTGTCATGGGTGAAAAGTACGTCGAGCCTGTAGGATCAATGCACGTAGCCAACGACACCACCGGCCACAAAGCCAGTGTTGAGTTCAAGAGTAAAGGCATGTTTGGTGGCCGTGCCGAGGACGTCTACGTGACTACATTCAGCCCAGACGGCAACGACACAGGCAGCGGCCTCGTGGGGACTTGGACCGGTGGCCTCAAAACCATTGGCCCCGGTAAAGCAGCTAGCGAAGAAATCTGGGATGTCGGCAAAATGGTGGACAACCCATCTCAAACTTACGGCATGACGCTTTTTGCAGCGCGTCTCAACGAAATCACTGAAATCGAAAAGGGTAAAATGGCCCCGACAGACACGCGACTCCGTCCAGACCAGCGTTTCGCTGAAAAGGGGGACTTGGACGAAGCTGAGAAGTGGAAACATAACCTTGAGGAGGCACAGCGTGCTCGGCGCCGAGAAATGGAGGACAGGGGAGATACACATCGGCCCAGGTGGTTTGTGAAGGCAGATGACAGTCCCGACGGCGAGGAAGTATGGAAGATAAAGACGGGCAAGGATGGGTATTGGGAGGAACGGGCCAAGGGGAATTGGAGCGGTGTACAACAGTTGTTTGATGTGCCCGAGTTGTAGACGGTAGCGTTTTTTCCTTCTTCTTCTTCTTTTTGGGTAGAGCGGTTAAGAGTACATGTGTTGGAACAGGGCTTGCTCCCTCGGTGGTTTGCTATCTGACATATTAGTACAGTCAGCGGAGGACGTCTACACTCTGCATACAAATGACAGTCATTCTCATATAATATACCAGGAGACGTAGACTATGGCTGTAACCCACTGCATATCAATATGTGCCCCTGTTGTATAGAGCCGATGGCCCCCCCCCCCGAAGGCAACCATGGCATTTTAAGCCATTATGATTGTGTTTCTCAGAATGACTCAAAATGTCACAAACGTCATTCACACTCCGAGACGGTGAGCTCACACTCGGCCGAGAGCATAGGAAACTGAATGCTTGCAACACTTGTGTATAACGGGGTGAGACGGCGGGGGGATGCCCTCATAGTTCAGAAAGGGCATGCGTAACGGGATACTTGACGTCGATTACATGTTTGTCGATGTTTTCGATCTGGTGGCACTTGAGAGACTCGATGCCGGCTCTTCAAGATTGACGAAGCGATAACCTTTTTGGCTAGAGCCTTGGCGGACCAGGGTCAGTGGAAGAGCCCTCCAGAGGCCGAACCAAGGTACTTACCTACAGTACATAGTAGGTACAGCAGGTATGTACATTGTACGTACTACAAGCAAGGTACTGAGTCAGGGAGTTCACACTTTTCTTTACTCGGCGCAGCAACTACTTGACGTGACGGGAACCATTGAACTGCATCGACACTGCAGATTGTACTATTTTATTGCTGACCCTCTCTAATATGCGGGTGGGTTATGTGTTGACGTGCCGAGTTGCCGGCGGGTTGGATTAGGCGTAATGTCAATGAGCAGGCGTGTTAGGGATGGAATTTTGGAGCGACCCTTGACTTGGGGTCTCACTGAGAAAGAACCCTTGCCGTTGACTACCAGACCCTCAGTGACGTGGACGTGCGTCGATCCCCATGTGAGGAGGCAGTGGCCCTGGGCGGATATGCGGCGTGCATTGTAGTTCGTACCGTGATTTGACCTAGGCTGCGTCTGGTCGAGAGAAAGCAGCGAGAAGGCGGTTCTTCCCCTAGAAAATTGGTGGAAAAAAAAAATCTAACTTTAGAACGCTGGCTCCGCGCTGATTACTTAGTAGGAGAAGAGCCGGTTAGTAGCTGGCACTGCGGGGATTCCAAGGCCCCGGAACCTGGACGGGCTACGAGCCTGCGAAGTGTCGAGTCTGGTTAATACGGGCTTGGACGCATTTCCTTGGTCTTTAAACACGAGAGAGGCTGTGCAGCCACCAGCTAACCAAGATGCGCAACAGGGCACCAGTGGACGAGCCACTCAAACAAGATGGCGATGCGCACACCTCCCGTTCAACGTGCAAACATGCATACAGTGTGGGGAAGGACGTGTCGCAGAAAGATCGATGTGGTGGGGTGGTTCAGGGGCATGGGACGACTAGGGCGCCTCCAATTGCTCAATGGATGGATGGGCCTGGGATGAAGGAGTCCTCGTTTCAAGACCGCGACGAAGGGTAAATAATAATATTTATGCCCCATAAAG
Source organism: Metarhizium brunneum (assembly GCF_013426205.1). Lineage (NCBI taxonomy): Eukaryota > Fungi > Ascomycota > Sordariomycetes > Hypocreales > Clavicipitaceae > Metarhizium > Metarhizium brunneum. The sequence goes on along the minus strand of NC_089425.1, from coordinate 3,277,724 downwards.
TGAGCAAACAATTTAATGAACTGCCGGGCACAAACGATGCCACGGCTCGGCGAGGCATGGGATGGGCACTTGTTGATACCGAGTCGGAGTCACCGACCAGTTGCGCGGGTGCACCATGTGGCATCTTTGACGGGTTCCAATCGTGATAGTGTTGTCGATAGTGCGTCATTCCATCGGACCGGTCTCGTAATGCGCTGCGACGGGCTAGTTGAACAGGATAAAAGCCTCCCTTCCTGCTACTATATAATTCGATCCTCGCAGATTCAATATTGTGAACGGCAACGTGGCCATGGTGGGCAGGGCAGTGCCAATGTTTTCAGGTCAGGCCACAGTGAGACGTCAGTTGCGGGCGCGTCCTGTACTGTGTCAACTGGTGGTACAATGCATACCGGGCACAGAGCACAGAGCACAGAGTCGCCAGACTTTTGTAACGGCTGTAATGGCGGGCCTGTACGGAGTACGGAGCACATGTACTCCGTAGTAGTGTTGACGAGACTGGATACTTCCTCAGTAAATGGCTGGAGGCGTGTGTGGTGCGCTAATCTGTGATTCCTCCTGTGCAACATTCAACGGCACGACTAGCTGGCTATTCGGCAAGAGGTTCCAGGGCAGAATATCCCCGGCCCGTCCAGTTCTTGCCTAGCACCACGCCACTCCTGCCTCCTGCCCCTTGGCAAATCCCTAGGCTTTTGGCTGGTGGCATTGACTGCCATTTGCTGGCCTGGTCCGGTGTTTCCCAACGTCTCTGCCAATCACTGCCAACCCGTCAATGGCATGTATTGATGCTTCCACCCCCCAAGCCGCACAGTGCGAGAAACATCAGCCCTCGAACCCTCCTCCGGTATGTCTCTGTGTCTCGGTCCCAAGTCGCGCCCGCAAGCCCAGTGTCAGTTATGGTTATGCCCGACTCTCGAAATGGACGCCCATCCGTGTGCCTCCCCCCTCGAGTCTTCCCACCAGAATGAATCTCCTCCTCCCTCCTTCAAACAGACCTGAATCGTTACTTCTTCTGGCGACTTCCCCTTCGTTGTCGTCAATCCAACTCTCTCGTTGTTGGATCTTTTATTCCCGTCTTCTCTTTCTAATTTCAAGTCTGGCTGCTACTTACTTGGCCTCGCCGACTTCCTCTCGCTGACGTCCCTCCACTCTCTAGGGGATTTTTATTGCCATTCTCACACGACTAAACCACCACAACTGTAATCATACTCATTTGCTTTACCGCCCGGTATCGATTCATCATGAAGGGCTTCGCATTTGCTTCGGCCCTGGCCGCCATTGGCGCCGTCACGGCCTCCCCAACTCCCACCGAACAAGAGCCGCCCACCAAGCGTGACAGTTTCCCTACTGTCACGGTCTCTGGCAACGGTAAGCTGCCGCCCATTGTTTCGCCATCAGCGTGCTCGGCATCGCTCCACTGCTCTTCTCGAGTTCTTCGATTGACTGTCCTGATTTTTGCACGCATCTTGTCACGATCCGCTCAGTGTGCTAACTCGAACTGTCTTAGCCTTCTGGAAGGGCAAGGAGCGGTTCTACCTCCGCGGTATTGACTACCAACCCGGCGGCTCCTCCGCCAACGAGGATCCTCTTGGCGACACCGATGTCTGTCTCCGTGATATCGCCAATTTCAAGGACCTTGGTGTGAATACCATCCGTGTCTACGCCGTCGACAACACCTTGAACCATGACAAGTGTATGCAGGCTCTTCAAGACGCCGGCGTCTACCTGGTCCTCGATGTCAACAACCCCAAGTACTCTATCAACCGCGGCGACCCCGGCCCCTCGTACAACGCCAAGTACCTCCAGAGCGTTTTCGCCACTGTCGACATGTTCGCCCGATATCCCAACACTCTGGCCTTTTTCTCTGGCAATGAGGTCATCAACGACGAGAAGGACACTGATAAGTCTGCTCCTTTCGTCAAGGCCGTCACCCGCGACATGAAGAACTACATGAACACTCGTGGTCTTCGTAAGGTTCCTGTCGGTTATTCCGCTGCAGATGTCTCCTCAAACCGACTGCAGACTGCCCAGTACATGAACTGCGGCTCTGATGACATGCGATCCGACTTTTTCGCATTCAACGATTACTCGTGGTGCAACACGAACTTCAAGCAGTCGGGCTGGGATCAGAAGGTTAAGAACTTTACCGACTACGGCCTTGCTATCTTGTAAGTTGCTACTTACATATTCACTGGTGATCGCTTGCAAGCTAATGTCCTGTCTTTTTTCTGAAATAAACAGCTTGTCCGAGTACGGATGCATTGACAACCGCCCCCGTAAGTTTGAGGAGATCGAGGCCATGATGAGCAGCGAAATGACTGGTGTCTATTCTGGTGGTCTCATGTACGAATACTCGTACGAGGACAATAAATACGGCATCGTAGAGCTCAAGGGTGGGCTCAAGGCCAAGACTGTTGATAAACTGGACGAATACGACGCCTTCAAGTCTGCTTTGAAGAACAACCCTGCCCCTACTGGCGCAGGTGGTGCTGCTTCGACCACCCACTCCGTCAGCTGCCCTACTTCCAATGCTGGCTGGCAGGTCAACCCCAGCCTGGTCCCCCAAATGCCTAGTCAAGCTGAGAAATACATGAAGGACGGCGCTGGCAAGGGCCCAGGTTTCGATCTCAGCGGCGATGGTTCCCAGAACGCTGGTGATTCCGGCACGTCTACCGCTAGTGTCACCGGCGGTGCAGCGTCTCCCACTGGCAGCGGTGCCAAGGAGTCTGACAGCGCTGGCGTCACAACTTTCGGTCCTGTTGAGAAGGCCCCCTTCATCATCACTGGCATGGTAGTTTTCTTCACCCTGTTTGGCACCTTGCTTCTGTAAATACCGTCTGAAAATTGGCGACAATAGGGTTGGTAGAACTTGTCAGTTGTTATGGGGGGACAGGGCCAAGACATGTAAATCAGTTGATGCGAGCATAATGAGAGGAACTGTCTAAAACCCCTGGGGGGCTACGTACTATAAGGGCTATTGGGTTGACACCTTGTTTATTGGTGGTCCGATTGGCTAGCGGTCAGATCGGCCGCCGGGCTTGAGGTAACGGTAGTAATTCATGCTAGACTACAGCCGCCATGTCCATAAAAGCCATTGCCCCGTGTTGTGATGGAATACGTAGGCTTCGTGTGGGCAATTCGCTTGTCTACGACAGGCGTGGTTGTCCATAGCAAAGCACTGAATGATGACGGTTGTACTTTGGTTAGAGAGACTGTGTTGCATCCTCGGATTAGCTGGCAACGAGATGATGCATGCGGAGTAGCAAACACCAGCAACGTCAACATGTTGTCTACACGCTGATTGGCAGCAGGGTGTTCATCCGCAAGAGAGACTCTGTCCCGAGAGTCCGTGGGAGTTTGTTTCTAGAATTTTGCCGATGGCATGTGAAGTGTGGCATCGGCGCCCAACCCCCAAGCCAGGGTTAAGTCTGGAGAAGGGGGTCGCCTCCCAAACGGGACTTGACCTCGGCTCCGCGGGCGATTAGGTCATCGCAGCCGCTACAGTCGACCGCGGCCGAGCTTTCAAACATTGAACCTCGAACTTTGACGATCCCCCACCGAGCCTTGAGAATATTTATATATATTCAATTGTGTTTCTAAATCGAGGTAATTTGTTTCGTAATTCCACCCCCCTCTTTTTTCAAAAGCACCGCCGAGGAAAAATCATCCAGCATACCAGCCACGGCGTCACTCGGCTCTCCGCTTCGCCATGGCCGCCTACTCGTCGTACGAATTCATGCGCGTGACCTTTCCGTCGGCGTACGTCGCGCACCTGGAGATGAACCGGCCGTCTAAGCTGAATGCCTTTTCGAGGCCGGTGTGGCTCGAGTTCGGGCGCGTCTTTCGCCAGCTCAGCGACGATGCCGACGTGCGGGTGGTGGTGTTGAGCGGCGCGGGGGACAGGGCCTTCACGGCCGGCCTGGACGTGTCGGCTGCTAGTTCCGAGGGGCCGCTTTCCGGCGAGGGAGGCGACTTGGATCCCGCGCGCAAGGCCAAGGCTTTAAGGGGTCACATTGGGGAGTTTCAGGGGTGTATTTCTGAGATGGAGAGGTGTGAGAAGCGTATGTTTTACTGTCTACTGTTGCTTTGCCGCTGCCCGAGGTCCACTTGTCACTCTACGCGGAGGGAAGAAACGTGGCAGGTTGGACCTGATATTGGGGACTGAGCTAACTTGGTGTGCATCTTTTGCTTCGGCGTGTAGCTGTTATTTGCGCTCTGCACGGCGTCTCGCTAGGCCTCGCCATCGACATCTCGTGCTGCGCCGACGTCCGCCTCGCCGCTTCCAACACCCGCTTCGCCGTCAAGGAGGTTGACATTGGGCTCGCCGCCGACATTGGCACCCTCGCGCGCCTGCCCAGGATTGTCGGCTCCACGTCCTGGGTCAAGGACGTGTGCCTGTCCGCCAGGGACTTCTCCGCCCAGGAAGCCCTGCAGGTCGGGTTCGTGAGCCAAGTCCACGAGGACAAGGCGCGGACGGTGCAGGCCGCGCTGGACATGGCGTCGCGGCTGGCGGAGAAGAGCCCCGTCGCGGTGCAGGGCACCAAGGAGCTGTTGAATTACGGGAGGGATAATGGCACCGCCGCTGCGTTGCGGTACACGACTATTTGGAATTCGGTCGCTCTGCAGGCCGGCGATGTGCCGAGTGCGTTGATGAGTGTGTTTTCGAAGAAGACGCCGACGTTTGAGAAGCTGTAGACGTGGACAAGGGGGAACGTAACGCAGAATAGAAAAAACAATGCGCTTTGCTGGTGCTCGAGTAGATGTCACAGCCGAAAATACGGCCGCCACCCGATTTCCATGTGTACTGATATATGAAGGAGCGGATACGGAAATGTGCGCCGCGCTTCGTTAGACCTGAGGTCGAGTTAGGCTTGCCATCCAAGTCAAGTATTTGTCTGGTGTGGCCAACGATGGACGAATGACAGGTTGTGGTTCTTGTGGTTATTCGGAACCTGACTCGTCGACGGGCGGGAGGTTTTCCCTGAGGCGCTGTGAATGCTTGTAAGTGGTGTATCGTTTTGCGAGACGATGACAAGCGTGAGGAGGCTAGATTTTACGCTCTTGCAGATGGGTAGGTTGGAACGCACATCTTCGAGTTTCTGCTTGAGCAAGGGAACCATATTCTCCTTGACTACAACCCTCTCCTCGTCCAAGTCCTCAATGATGAAATCATGGTTATCGCTGTCGATGTTCACGATGATGGATTTGATGGAGGGATCGCACTCGATCAGGACGCCTGGAGTTTGCGAGAATGGCACTGGTCAGCTACGCTGCTCGTCGGCGGGGAAACGTTGAGCGGATGGTAGGGATAAATATTCGACGAACCTCGGATTGCGCGTGGCATTTTTGTCACTCTTGGCTGCGCCGCTTTGGGTGCACTTGGTGAAGGGCGGGCGACGTGGTGACGCAGCTTCTACCGAGTCGTGAAGGAGACTCAATGTTGTTGGCTGGAAATGGGTGTTTGGTGGTCCGTGAAATTTTGCGGGGCTGGTGGCGCATCCCATTGAGTGTGCGAAGGTGCAGGTTATGTAGCGGACGTACTCTTTTCTGATATATTAAATACTTTTATTACTATAATATAAGTATTATATAATATTTTTATATATATTTAGAGATATTTATACTTATATTCTTATATTATTTACTAAGAAAAATAAGTATCTTTTAATAATTAGCTTCTTATTAGCCCACATCCCCGTCCGCTACAAAAGCTGCACCTTCGCACACTCAATGGGATAGTGCAGAACAGTACAAGGCGGCGATCGATCCAATCACGTCTTCACCTTCCGGACCCTGCTGCACCCGTCAAGTCCAATCGTCAAGCCGTCATGCCGCGGCACGACGGACGCCATCCTACCTGTTAGTCTCAGACGGCCCAAAGCAGACCCAAAATTTGCCTTCATCGTCCGTCCCAAACGCAGGAGGCGTCAAGAGGAGGCGTAACCATAGCCGCCCGGCAACGTCCATCTCCGGGTCTTGTTGGTTCAGTCTCGCCACCATGCGCCCTCCGCAGGTGCCAAGTGCGTATTTGCAACCATCTGCCGCGTATTAGCCTTTGCGTCACCGGAAAGGCAAGAGACTGCTTGACTGCGTCCACCGGACCCCCTCCATGCACGTCACGTCTGGTACATGCTGAGATACGTTCCGGCAGAATAAAAAGGTGGTGTGGTCCAGCAGCTCCAGCAGGCTGCTTCAACAATGTCCCGACACCTCGACCTGACCACGTACGTGCGTGCTTGAATCTCAGCGCTCGAGCTGCCGTGGTTTGCGATGCCGGTATTTTCCTCCTTATCAACGGCGGTGAAACATTGACACAAACCACGGGCCTGTCTCTTGTTTGCCGTCCTCTCTGTGACTTCTGGCCGGCACCACCACAGATTCAGACCATCAAGATAACAGCTCCAAAGATCCGCGCCCTAGTACGACGCCGGCATACTCCATCGTCGATATCTCTAATAGCTACCTACCGCATACCCGATACCCTACTGATTTCCCCAATCGTCAAAGGCCGTTCTTGTTTCCTTTTTGTAGTAAATCCTAGGCCTCCACGTCCGACATGTCCACGACCGACACCTCGGGCATGTCCACAGAACCCTTCGTCTGGGTCATCATTCCTCTTGTTGCCGTCTTCTCTGTCGGTACATTCATAGTGTTCATCTGGAACCGCCAAAGACGGAGACAAAACCCCGACCGGCGTGCCTGGCCCGAGGACAGAGTCCTTGTGGGTAGCTCCTACATCAGATACAGGCGCGGCCTGAGGTGGTCGCCATGGTCGGAGACGCGGTCGGTGGAGGGCTTGAATGAGCTGGGCGAGGCCCCTCCGCCGTACGATTCAAAGAAGCCGCCCGCCCTGCATAATCAACATGCAACAAGGCGCGAGGAGACGGGCGAGGAGGGTTCGGAGCTACGGGACTTGGAGACTGGCGGACGACCGCCAGCATATCCTGCCCAGCCGCCGCTGGCAGTTATAACAGATACGAGGACGTCGTGACCTGTTTGTTTTGGTGGTGGTTGTTGTCATTTTTCACGTTGGACATGATTTATCGCACCGGGTTATGGGAAAATTGGGAGCTGGCAAATACAAACACGTGAACGGGGCGTTTGACTTGGTGGACTTTGCGTGCTTGGTAATGAATTGGACAATGGAGGTGAAATTCGGCGTTTGTTACGGCTTTCTCCCCCTTTCCCCCCCTTTCCTTCTGCTTCTTGGCTCATGTATAGTCACAGTGGTATGTGTATTTGTTCTTCCTACAGATCTACAATCGGACTACATTAATGAAATGAAGAAATCGAGTCGTGTTATATGGAGTTACTGCGAATGCAGCCAGGTTGGTAGCTTCGTGGATGCCTGAAAGAAAAAGATCCTTTCCGTGGGAATCCTACAAACTCTTTGGTGTTGAGAGGCGGGCCGAAGGCGCCTTTGCGCATGGCTTCAACGACCAAGCGCAAGGTTGTTTTACAGCTTGAGAAATGGCCACCCTTGAGTTGGTGAGCAAGATGATATTTATCGAATTTGGCACTGGATAGTCGAAATGACAACCACGCCAGGACCTATGACGGTGTTGCCCTGCTTGAGCTCCGGGATAGAGCCGCAAGGGTTTCACTACACTAGAGCTGTGAAAGTGTTGTGACGTTGTTTACGGAATGTGCTTACTTGAGACGGGCGGTCATGATCACAAATATATTGCTTGTTGCATCTTGGTGTCATGAGCACAGTTGCGGGGACAGGGCTAAAAGTCTGAAATATCAGAGCTATCACGATGAGCAAGTGCAGTGCTACGTTTGTGAGTTACGCCCGTTATGAGTGGGTGCGTAATCCGTTTTATATCATTCACAACAACTTTCTACTCTCTTTCACTGCGTATAGGAACGAAAGGGCGCAGTATGATGTCGTTCCTTGTCATTCTCCCAATGTTGGGTACATAGCTTGGGTATATGCTTTGACAGGCGGGAAACTAGTATTCCGTGACTCCCTGCGTATCTTTAATGCCTTTCCTGGGATGCGGGATAACTGATGATGAAACCTGGCCTTGATGCCACTGTCGGGGTGCTCGCAGGAAGATGAGCTTATTTGATTGAGCACAGGGATCTCGATCCGCGACGTGGTAGTTGTTTTTGGTGTATTGTAGTACGAGGTAGCCGTCTTGTCATTCGTCTGGGGCCGCGTCGTGTATGGAATCGTATTGGACATTTGCTTGTTGGTGTGCTGCTCGTAATTCATTCGTGTAGTCGTCAAGATTAGCCATGTGCATACAGGGTGATGCAGACAACCTATAAAACAATGGAGACAATTCGTGCCACGGTCCCCGAACAGTTCGAATACTCATTGCCTCTGACCAAGTTGTCCTTCTACCTACCGATTGAGTGCTGTTGATTTGACGCACTGCGCTTTACATGCTGATATTTTGGAGTGCATGGCATCAACCGGGTGTACACAGCCACGTGCCATTGATAGGTTACGTGCGTACTCGGTCCTTCATACAATACAATAATAACCACCTGCCATGCAGCCCTTTAGACGGGATTGGATGTAACCTGGTGATTTGCCGCGATATTCAAACAAGGTTCACATCCCCAACCCTTCAAGCTCCGGGAACCACGCCAAGGGATACATTTGGAATGCGTGCCTCCAAATCTGGCGCATCACCAGCCGCCAGCACTACGAATTGGGACGGTGAATGGAGACGGCGGAATCAAAGTGCGGAGGCGACGTGCCAAGCCCAAGTGTTTTGGCCGGCATCCAAGAAGATAGCCGAATAAAAAAAAGGTTGGACTCGCTAGACTTGGTCCGGGACCAGCCCCAAATGAACCGTCTGATCGTCATGGCCCGACGCTACGTGGCGGGCATTCAGAGATTCGCAACCAGATGACTGAAAAAAAAAAGACCTCATTAAGCTTGACCGAGTTTTTTTTTATCGTGCTTCCATCTGACGGTTACCATGGCAGCGAGGCAACTTGAGCCTGAGGTACAGAGAGTTTGTACAAGTGATTGGTCGGCGCGGGCTTGTGTGTGGAGGTCGCATTTGGAGAGGAGCCCTGGATGTGGCTGCACATGTCTGGTGGGCTTGGCAGCATTGAAATTGAATTTGGGTCCCGAACGGGCCTCTGTGGAGAAGAGGAACGCTTGAAACTTTGTGGCCACGGGGTGTTTGGTTTGGCAAGGCGCATGGCGCATGAGCTTCAATTATTCCCATCACGGTATGGAGTTTTCGAATGGTACCAGACGCAGCGGTGCTTGGCTGGGGACGATGATGTCTGCCGAGCTCGGACCCCATTGTTGTTGGAACGACCGGCAGCTTTCCCCGATGGTCTGATGCTGTTTTAATTTTTAATTTTTCAATGATCATCTCTGGTGTATGTAAAAAGAGGAACCAGCCGGAACGGACATGGGTCAAACAGTCTTCAGTTTGGGGACGGACGAGGGAGGCATTGACAAGAGAAAAAGAAGGCACCATGGAACAATTCGTTGCTTCATATGAGTGCAGACGCTTCTTCACCTTGCAGAATTTTTTGCAGAGCTGCGCAGTTGTGCACAGACTTGGTGCGCCAGGCCATCTGGAGGCGCATGCAGTTGGACGGGCTAGTGAGGCGTGTCATTCGGGTTGCAGGTCGAGATGTGCTCAAGATTTCCGGTGTTTGTGGTTATCGGTGCCGCGGCATTGATGAGTGGCAGTTGTAAAAATGTTTGGCCGCAACTGGGGAGGGGAGGACATGGGACCGACCTTTGGAAGCCAGCATGGTTCTTTTTTTTTTTTTTTTTCCCTTCCTAATTTTCGTGACACACAAACGCCGCTCCTCATTTCCTTGCTGTCGCCACCGTCACCTCCAGCATTCACCATGACGCCACGGCTTGGTACCAGACTGCATATCCGAATCAGACAAGATCGAGGCCAAACAGTCTGGTTCAACGGTCCAAAAGTCCCAGGTGCCATCAATTGATGTCGCTAGCGTGCTAGCTTACCCGAGCTGCCCGCGCGCCCACCCGACCAGCCACCCCGGTGCCGCAGAGCTGTCTGCAGGCTATCTGCAGGCTGCCTGCAAGCTTCATTGGATCAGCTCGCCAGCACCGCCAACTCATCAATCCAGCCCCCCGTCAATCAGGGCCCTGTTTGGACAACAACAAAGCGTCGTCGTCCTATCGTCGAGCCCTGCTTCTCCGTAGATGGCTTGCGCATTTGGTTGGGCTGCCACCGCCCCTCCTCTGACGGTCTGAAGGTCCTTGACTTCTGGGAGTCTGTGGGCCTCTTACTTTGCCTGCTCTCCGCCTCCGCCGCCACATCAATTGATCACTCGCACTCCATCATCTTGGGGTTCACGCTTCGAAGCCGGCTGATGCTTGCTGCTGCTGCTGCTGCGCTGCTGCTGCTCCTCCTGCCGCTAGTTTCGCTGCCGCTTGCTGGTCGCCCGTTGGCTTCACCTGTCTGTCGCCCATGGACAAGATCCCACCTCTCATCTTCTTCCATCACATCGTCATCCTCGCGCATGGTCTGCTCTCGTCTTGCTGCTAGTCATCTGCTGTCTGCGACCAAAGTCCACACAGAGTTACATACGGGGTTCCTCACACTTGTGGCGAACCTGCGGGAACACCCTTGCTGCCGCTCCCAACTTTAGCACCAGGCCAGACAAAGCCCCTCTCCAGTTGGACGACAACGACAATAGACAGCCCAAGTCGTTGGAGACTTGGGACACGGCCTCCTTTCGTTGGTGTGCTCAGCGCCGTCACCCCGTTGCCACAGCACTGGCCTTGCGCATGGTTCGACTTGACACCACTGCTCGCACAACCGCCTCTTTCGTCTCCCCAAGCGTAACGTCTTGAGCTGCGACGTTCAACGGCGGGAACAGCGCCTTTAGTCTTTTTGTCCCTTCTCTTTTTTCCCTCTTTTTGCTCTAACACCCCTTCTTGAATTTGCGCCGCCTCCTTTTTCTCCAAGTTTGCAAGATTGGGGACACGACTGATTGCGTCAACCGTCGCCCACTGTGGGTTCGTCGCATGTCCCAAATCCGAGATACAGGCAACAGTCTTTTGTGTTGTGTGACTCTGGCTGACCTTTTGACCACTGCCCAGGTTGTGCTTCTTTCAGCAGTCTTGTTGCACCGTTCCGCATGTCTTGATACCATCTTGGCCTTTTGATATCCTCAACTGCCCGGGACACGGTAGCCCGCCTTGCTCCTGATCCTCAACGCTGCGAGGCTGTGAAATAAGGAGCCTCTGAGGTCGGCTCAATCCCCATTCCTGTTCCCCTCCGCACGTCAGCACAATGGGCGCCGAATCTAGGAAAGTGCCACCACTTCCTGCCCCGACTGAGACTGACACGACAACTCCGAGCGAGGTGGCAACCGACCTGTCCAAGCCTGGCGACGAGAAATCCTCCTACTCTATTCCCGAGGATGGTACCCCAGTCACTATCCGAACTCGCGGCCACAAATCCAGCAAATCTCAAACGTCCTTACTGATTGAGTATTTCGAGGGTGGGAAAAGCGGATCTGGTGGCCAAGAACGCAAACCAAGCGTCCGCGTCCGTCTGACTCCGTCCAAGAAGAGCAAAGGCGATCATATCCAAGTGACCGAGACCAAGGGCTCCCGCAAGGCTTCCCTCACCCGCCGCATTCCCCTTGACCAAGCCATCGCATCTCGGGAAATCGAGTTGCACGACGCTGAGGACACAAACAGCATGACATCGTATGCTTCGGCAACCGAGGAATCTAATGTTTCGAGAAATCCCATCGACATTGAAATAGACCGCAGCCACAGGCGAAGGCGCCCCGCGAGTCCGTTGATACCCTCTGCCGAGCCGTATCAGCCAGGGAATCCTTCCGAGATCTCTGCCATCCCAACAGACAGCTTTTTGGACGGCTCGGGTCCTGCAGGAGACAGTAAACGCTCCTCTAGCCCTTTTCGCGGTGAGGCACTTATTGGTGCCACGGCCGCCGGTGCGCTGGCAGGATCGGCCATGGGCGAAATAAGCAACAATAAAACTCGAGCAAAGGAGCGTGTTAAACTTACCGAAAAATCAAAAGACAAGTCCGAGAAGAGGCGACATTCAAAAAGCAGGGCTAGCAGTGTTGTTAGTGAGCGCGCTGTGGATGAGGCTCGGTCCCCACGTCAACGGTCCAGTCGCGGTCACCAGGAATCCAATATAAGTGCGGCGGATTCCAGTGTTGTGTCGTCTCATCTCGCCCCGAGCCATCGCTCCCTTGATACGCGTTCCGTCCGCTCTGGAGCCTCGAAATCATCAATCAATAACCCAAAACTTCTTGAGACTGTGGAGGATGCTATCCGAAGGCTAATCTTACCCGAATTGAGCGCGCTTAAGAGGGAGCAAAGCAAACGTGAAAGTCGGCGTGGCTCACTCACTTCGTCCGTCACCTCTGTTTCGAGAGAGGACGTCTCATCCGACCGCAGGCGGTCTTCTGGCGGACGAGGCGAGAGCTCGCGAGATGGGGCAAAACAAAGAGACCGACGGAATCGAGAGGCACGCCATGACTACGATGATGACATCTCATTGCGTAGCCCCAGCCATGATTCCATCAACGCTGAGTACGAGGCACATGAAGGAGATGCCACAACCCCAAGGCGCAGTAACGATCTGCTAAAAGCTGCTGCTGCTGGAGCTGCTGGGGTGGCATTGGCCAAGGGTGCGAGCTCTGCCATGGATGATGTTGTTCAGTCACCAGATAGAAAACAACGTGAGAGACGCAGGAGAAGAGCCGAAAACACCAGAAGTCGTAGCCTGGATCACGAGCAGTTTGATTCAGAGTTGGACGACGAGCACCTTGCACCTGAGCCCCCGATGCCACTAATGAGCGACATAAACCCTTCCGAGCTTACTCGAACTTCCATCCTGTCGGCCGAATCAGACCGACCACACTCTGCGAGCGAAGAGCTTGTGGCTGCGCCGGCTAGAGGTCTTGTCCACGGCGAACAGGCGGTTTCAGGCGCGTCAACCCCGACTCGTGTCAAGTCGCCGGTAAACCAAGAGCAACATGCCCTGGCTATGCATCACGCAAACGTATCTCATGGTGACCTAACAGCATTACCTCGAGGCAGCAAGGACTATGTTGAAGAATACGAGACAGATGAGTATGGACGAAAGATTCCCATCGGCTCCTACGACGACTACGAACGCAGCAGAGGCGTGCCTGAGCCAGTTGACTATCCTGAAGATGATTTTGAAGACCGCTACTACAGCACGCAAGATGTCCCTCCGCCTCTTCGGTACGTTCCTTATCAAGCCGGCGCCAGAGGACTTAGCCCGATTCCCAGTGTTTCCGGATACACGGAAGCTGGCAGTGAAGCACCACTACCCCGGGATTCCATGGAAATGCCCTCCCCAGCCAAGTCACCTGAACGAACTCGTCAACACTTGTCCTTGCAATCAGATGGCTCTGCAGGAGGCAACGTGCGCAGCCGGGAATTCGACCGGGCCTCTGCAGATGGCGGAGAGCAATTTGATGAGACTGCTACTGGTCAGGCTGTTCGAGGAATCGCGGCGAACCCCAACTTTGTTCATTCTCCCATTGGTGTCGAGTCTGCGGTTGCGTCTCTGGTAGATGGATCAATGCTCGACCAATCTGTCATTACTGGAGCTTCGGGATATGATCAAAACGCTGCCAGGGATTCAAATGTTTCATACGAGGAACAACCCAGGCCTGAGATTTCTCCCAACATCGACAGCCCTGAGAAGATGGACGTTAATGACCCTCGTGAACCAGAGGACGAAAGACAAACTACACCAGGGTCCAAGTCCGTGGCTCAGTCTCAGGAATACGCAGAGTATGATGTTGATGAGTATGGGAGAAAGGTACCTCGAACCAAGTATCGACACTCGCCGACTGCATCGGAAGCCGCCATCACAGCTGGCGCAGTTGGCGCAGCAGCAGCAGCGTTGAAAGCTGCAAAGGAGAGGAAGCAAGCAGTAGCCTCAGGACAGTTCGTGGAGGACTTCCAGCCCGCTGGTGTGGCTCGAAATAGATCCTTCAAAGAGAGAACCATGCAACATGGCTGGGAGCCACGTAACACTCCAACTCACAGCATTGATAGACTGGACCTCGAAGAACATCCAAAGCTAGGTGCCAGTGGTCTGCCTGACATGGATAATCCTATGCCAGAAATTGGATATGTCGACGATGAGCTGCAGACCAATCCCTCGTTGATCGAAGAGCGTCTTGACGGCGAGCCCGCCCATAAGGACTGGTCTGGTAGGGCAACACCAACACAAGGAGAGATGAGCGGGTATGCTCCAGAGGCCAAGGGCAAGGAAGCTGGAGCAGGAGGGCTTGGAGTTGCTGAGGCCATTGGAGCTGCCGCATTGGGAGCTGCCGCAGGCATGGCTGCCACCCACAGTAATGAAGCGAGCCAAGATCAGGATGAATGGCACCGTACATCTGACGAGCGGAAACGGGACACTCTGCTTACCAATCCATATGAAGACGCGAGCCCTATTGTGAATCCTGAGCTCAGTGAAAAGTTGCTCAGCAGAGGACTCGAAGTTCCGTTCAACACCGGCAGTCCTGGTTTTGGTCAAAAGTACGACGAGGGCTACATGTCAAACGGTCCGAACCGGACCCCTGATCCGCAGGCGAAGGGCAAGGCGGTTGATTTTAATGCTGCTGTAACAGACGACGATCCCTTCTATGTGCCCAAGTCTCATGCTCGGCACATGAGCGGCATGTCCCAGGGCATGGCCTCGCCATTCTACGACGCCGCCACAGGTGCGGGTATAGAACGCATCGAAAATAAAGACATCCTAGCCTTGATGCAACACGTAAGTTACCCCGACACACCCAGCAGCAAGGCCGTATAATCCCGCATCTTTTTCCTTGACTGACAATGCATAGTTGATGGTGCGTGACGCCCAACGAAGCGCCCGGGATACAGAAATTGTTGCCTTGCTCATGAATGCTGCTCTCGAGATGCGCAACTCCTTCCGTGAGATGAAGGAACTTGTGCAAGACACCGGGGATGATGTGATCTTCTCCAATGCGGAAAACACAGAAAAGCTGCAAAAGGCCATCAACGGGCCGAGGCCATATCCGGGGGCAGCCTCCCGCTCCCTGCAAAGCCCGTCGCAAGCTGGCACGTTTGATGAAGCTGCTGTCAAGAAGAAGAATCTCTGGAAGCGGGCTTTGCAAGGCCTTAGTGCCAAGGGCACCAACGACCTAACCCGCATCGAAGATATGCTTATGCAGCTTCTCGGCGAAGTCGATGTACTCAAGACGCAGACAGCACCGGCAGTTTCGACTGGGGGACCAGGGCAATCATATGAAAATTTCCGAGCCGAGGATCAGTTTGAACAAGACAAGGGCTACGAGCCAGAAGGCATTTCGACACCTACGCCTGCCACGCAGTCGCAAGCAGCACCCGCATCACAGCCCCGTGGCCAAGCGGCTGGCGGTGTTGAGCGAAAGTTCTCTGAGCACAGAATCAGTACTGTGCCTGAAAATGACGATGAGTACCAGTACGACCATCCCAGCCCAAGTGCAGAGAGATCTGGCGGTGGGTATCTGCAGACCGCAACTCAAGCAGAACACGTTCAGCGTGGAGGCTCGGTTCCTCTTGATACTCCGCCACGGCTGGCGCCTGCTGCAGATCCTCAACCCCTCAGCGCCGAGAACACACCACGAACCGACAAGGGCAAGAAACACAAGTCCAGCAGCTCTAGCGGGTGGTTGCCAAAGATTTCGCGATGGTCAGGAACGACAGCCTCGAGTGTTGGAAAGGCTCTCCGCGGCAGTGGTTCCTCCAAGAAGGGACCAAAATACGATGATTTCCAACCTCCCTCCAGGTCTGCATCTAGTCTTGCGTCATACGACGATGATCACATGTACAGCCATGACCCATATGGCGAAGACAAACTGCACTCTGGGTTCTCGGATCCAAACCTTCAGGGAATTCGAGGCGAACGCCGCAACTCACAAGGTCCGCCGCCGACTTCATACATGACGCCCGAGGATCCCAAGTACAAGGCACATCGGAACTCGCTGAACTTGCAGCATCCCCAGCCAAGACCTGGTCAAACAGAGAGATTCCGAACTGCTTTGGAGTCTTCAGCGCAGGAGTACAACAACCCCATGACACCAAGATCTACTGAGTGGGCTGGTTCAGCAACCAGCCTTAACCGCTTGCCTCCAAACACCAATAGATACAGCAACAACTCGTCTGTTCCAGGCCCCGAGGCCGACTACTTCTCATCGCCTGGCCAGCAATCCGGACCGCCTCGCCCTCCCAAGGAGCCAATTGAATCTCCTGGCTCACAAACGCCGCCCAAGTCCAGTCGGCTATCCAAGATACAGAAGGAGGGCAGTCCAGCTCCCCAGCAGAGCTCCGAGAGCGGGTACGGTACGATGACGGCGACGTATCTCAGCCACTACTCTGGAAGTAGCCCCAAGTTGGAGAATAGGAATCTGAATGCTGCGCTTGGCGTTCCCAGTCGACGACCTAGCGGGCCACGAGCCATGACACCAAAGAGCCCTGAAGACGAGGCAGCAAGAGAAGAAAGACGACGAAAAAGAGGTACGGCTTGAACAAGGTATTTAATTCACGTGGAAATTATCACTAATGTTTTCTTCTTTTTTCAAGATACATTTGGAACTGTAGCTAGTGAAGATACAGACACCTTCTGAAGTGCACGCTGCGCCAATTAGACGCTCATGTTTTTGCCTATACGCCATGTTGGCATTTCGGTATAGCCAAGTTAGCAAAGCAGAAGTGATTGGGGACGAGTTGGCCATCAGAAATGCAACTGGAATGACGTGGCACAGTCTCTGATGGGGGAGATAGGAAACCAAGGGGGAAAACACAACATGCACAAGCAATAATTACCTCAGGGACCGGCATATATGTGGCCATGGTAGAGGGAGCCTGGGCCAGAGTTCCAGGGGAAAGAGAGGAAGCCCGATCTCCTATTCATCTTTGTTTTTATTATCCGGGAGCGTTGTCTACTCCCTGTGTTTCCATGACGAAATGACGACCAGTTATTTTTTTTTTTTTGGCATTTAGATCTGAGCATCAATGCCGGTCTTTTGGTATTGAGATGCAACTGTATCGACGGTGTTGGTATCGAACCCTAGGTATAGCCTGATTTCGCAGTGGAAAGCGAATGAAGTTGATTTGGTCTGGCATTTGATTTGACCCTCCTGAGTGCAAAACATTGTGATGGTGGGTAGCAAGAAGCCATTTCTGTCTCCGTCGGGCATCTTGTGCTCGTCCTAAATCATGGCGTCTCGCGATCAAGCATGAAGTCAGGAAACGACACTCGGCAATACCCGTGAAAACCAACAAAGACTGGGCTGCCCAGTGATGTCGGAGATGTCTCGTGCTAAAAATAGCACCACGATTCAAGCGATGAGCTGAAGTGACACTTCCGGATTGTAGACTCTAACCTAGGTACAGAGTAAGTTGCCAACCTATCGCAAGTTGAAGCGAGCCATCAAAGCGGTCGCCCTTGTGGCCGTCGTTTTGCTAGCCGAGTGGCAAACACGATCCAAATCCATCGCTAATCATGATCCTGGGGTTCCGGTCTAGGAATGGATGGCGAAGCGATTTTCGTTTCTCAATCTACGGCTCTAAGACGGGGGAACCCGGCGCCGATTCTTCCAGAGCGCTTATTCGCATGGGCCGTCCGCTCCCGTTACATCCAGGCGTCGAGGCTGCCAGGAACACGGTCATCTGAGAGGTCGCTCGGCCATCTGCCGGGCTGGAATCTGGACGGTGGACCTGGACCGCATCTTGGGCTGAAGGGCTGAAGCAGGGATCGTCACGTTGGATTCCCCTCTACGGCAACTAGTTTGGCCAAAAAGATGCCAGGTACGGGGTACGGGGAAAAGATGGGATCTCGATGCATCGCCGAGTGTCACGGTCGGGCCATCGGTATGCTAGGACTTTGATGCCTTGTTCGGGTCAGCTTTGCGCGAAGCATGGGATCAGCTTCGCTGGCTACATCGGGTGCTTCCTGGCCGAATTCAGCTTCTAGCACTTTGAACGCCAGGATCGTGAAGGATGCTGTGCTTACGGGCTTATGAAGCCAGCGTCTGGGTGTATAAGATGTCTGCTTCATCCTACCCAAGCCTGTGTTTTTGGCTTCACTGAACGACACAGAAACACACAGCAGATACAATCAGTAACTTGTCGACACTTTTTACTCATTCTTGTTTTCCAACGGCCTGCAGAATGAAGGTGTCTACTGTTCTCTTGTACATGGCCCTCGGCGCCACGTCTGCCCGCGCCCTGCCCACCGAGGCCGTCGACGTCCAAGGCGGACTGGAAGCCCGCGGCAACCTGCCCGACCTCAACGCCCTCCAGTCCAAGTATGCGCGTGGCATCATCGCCCAGGCCAAGAAGGACGGGGTTGGCGCCCACGGATGCCAGGCTGGCATCGCCACCGCTCTCACCGAGGTACGCCCTTGCCGTGCCAACCAGGGCCCCGAATACGTTGGTTGAGACGGGTTCTCTTGCTGATTGCTCTTTGTGGAATATAGTCCAGCCTCGTCATGTACGCCAACAGTGGTGTTCCAGCTTCCTTGAAACTGCCGCACGACCGCGTCGGCTCTGACCACGACAGCGTCGGCCTCTTCCAGCAGCGCGCCTCTATTTATAAGAATGTCCAGTGTGACATGGACGCGGCTTGCTCGGCGGGCCAGTTCTTCACCGAGATGAAGCGCTTCAAGGGCTGGCAGACCATGGCTGTTGGTACGCTTTGCCAGCGTGTCCAGCGGTCTGCTTACCCTGATCGTTATAATAAGTTTGTGCCTACTGCCACCAAGGTTTGCAAGGCTGGCGGTTTGTAGGGGAGTCGAGGCTTGGGATGCGTGCGGATGTGTAGATAAAAACAAAGAAGCAGCAGTATAGGAAAGGGCAGAGGATAAGCGAGCCCCCTTTTGTTTACACAGACTAGACTGATCCTGCCATTTTCTTTCATGACTCTGCATCCTACTTGGTAGCATACCGATGACCCGACCGTTGAATGTACATCTACGTCTGGCTGTTGGGCGCAGAATGTTGGAAATTTACTACAGTGGAAACCAAATATATCTGCTATTTGACGACACTATTCATTTCGAGATGCAGATTTGCCTGAAACTCACGAAAGAGACTGCCTCTCTTCAGCTGGAGTACGTTGAGAGACGAGTAGTTTTGCTGGGTCGAAACACGGCCCCAATAGAAAGGGCGACATGTGCTGACACTCATCGTGATGGATTCGTAGGAACGAAAAGAGTGGTACGTAATGAATTCCAAGTAGGATATAGGTCACTAAGCTTAATATTTTCTCGCAATCATAGTGATGGTGATTAGAGACGGTGAATCCAGTGGTGCCCTTTATTCAACATGTCAACAACAGCTACAGACAGGCGTTTATCAAGATGTACGGCGCAGTTATTTTATTCAGGAACTAGTTGATACGAGATGAGGAATACAGGATCCAAAGCAGTCATGGAACACCAGTGCGAAGCATCACGATCCATGAACAAGGCCATCTCGAGCCGACGAAACAGGGCCCTAATCAACAATGGTGCTAGAGCCACGAGAAGTAATAGACTCATAGTCACCCACCGACCTCCTCCAAAAGCACAGTCTCGCCAGCCACCCTCGCCGCTTCCTCGGCACCTCCCTCTCCGAAACAGACGACGCCTCCGAGCGGCCCCTGGTCCTGGCCCAGCGCCGCCCCGGCGGCGGCGGCATGGGCACCACCTTATTACTGTGACAGTAGCACCCGCAGCAGTCACAGCAAGGCTTCGCCGGGCGCGCAGGCACCGTCGCAGCAGGCCGCGGCCACAATGGCGGCCGCGTCGTCTTCCTGGCGCCGCCGGCCTCTACGTACAGCGACAACCGGACGGCGAGGACATAGACGTCGACGAGGCCGACGGGCACGGCGTCAAGGTACAAGTTCTTCCTGCCGGCCATGTGGCACAGCCGCTGCAGCATGTAGCTCAGCGACAGGTCGGCGTCGTCAAGCTCGGGGGCGAACGGAATACGCCCCCCGGGCATCTTGATGCT
Source organism: Metarhizium brunneum (assembly GCF_013426205.1). Classification (NCBI taxonomy): domain Eukaryota; kingdom Fungi; phylum Ascomycota; class Sordariomycetes; order Hypocreales; family Clavicipitaceae; genus Metarhizium; species Metarhizium brunneum. Next base: position 3,257,734 of record NC_089425.1, on the reverse strand, counting down.
GGCGAGGGCGTTTCCGACATCCTGGAGCGAAATCTCGGCGGCGTCGGGCATCATGGACCGGAAGTCCGCCCCTGCAACGTGGGATTCCGCGTCAAACTCCCTGATGGCCTCCTTGGGCATCCTGTTTCGAAGGCGCCATATGCGCCAGACCAGCCCGTTCCACGAGGGCTCCGTGACGGGCGGCGGCGGCGTGATGCCCACGGCGGCCTCGAGGCGTCCGACGCGCCTGTCTAGGCTGGGCAGGCTTACGGGCTTTGCGACATCGTCTATCCAGAAGGGGACGTCTTTGATGCCTTCGAGGTTGGAAATGACGGCCGCACAGCGAAGCTCTTCCATTGTGAAGAGATGGGAAGCTACTTTTTTTGTTTTGGGCTCAGTGGTTCCAAGTTGAGGATAAGGAGGGAGAGAAGGATCTTTTGTGATCTTGAGGACCACGAGTGTGTGGGAAAAAGAAAAAAAAGAAAAGTGAGGCGGTCTGTTGGTCCTTCACCAGCTTTCATACCCTCGAGCTTGGCCTTTTTCTTGTCTACCCCGCTTGCCCTGTCTGCCTAAATGCATGCGGCGCACCAACATGCATCGCGGTGAGAGCCAATAGCTGCGATATCAGACAGTCTCGACCCAATCTTGTACACGAGGTCAAGTGGCCTCAGGCAAGTTGAGTTGTCCCTTGTCTCGATTTGGGTAGCAACCAAGGGGACCCCGCAAAGTTCACCGGTGAAGTTGCGGTCATGTCGGTCGGGCAGGGCGAACGGCAGCTAGTCGGGCTCTGGTATGGGGAAACGAGACATGCATGTTTCCTTGAATGAACCAAGATGGGTTTCTCCTGATGGGTTGTGCGTAGTGGCGACAAGGTTTGGACAGAGCCGATGGAATTGCCAGATCCGTCATGTACTGGCCGGATATGCGGGTCTGCGGACCCGGAGGCCGTGTGGGTCTCGGCATCATCTGCGCCGGCCACCAACTGCGGAGGGAGGGCAGGGACAGTACGCTGAAGCATCTTGCCGCTGTGAGACGGAAAATAGATCCAGGGGCATTCACATGAGCTATGGAGTGTCTGGCGAATTCAACTTTGCCTGGAGTTTATCAGCCTGGCATGAACGATATTTTTGCGAAACAGCCAACTTCAAACTATAAATCGAGAGGCCTCGCCCATCGGATAAAACTATTTCCAAAACCCTACATTTGCATGTATACTTTTGTCCACCACTGCACATTATACAAGGCATCTACATCTCAGATACGCAAAATCGTTGCAAAATCAAACAGTCACGAAAAAGCCAACATCAAGGCCCAGACGCCTCGTAGCTCATCCACCCAAACATGCCGCACGCTCCCCCCAGCAATAAAATCGTAATAATGCTCGCACCAGCCCTATCACCCGCCGTAACAGTCTTCTGATTCGGCATCACCGATCCGTCGCCCTGACCACCATCCGGGTTACCCGCACTGGTACCGCCCGAATCATGGGTCACAGGCGGCCTCGCCTTGCCAATCAGCAAACTCTGCACGGCTGCCAGCACACTCATCTCTTGCCCGACCCCCGTCCTGCCGTCATACTTGCCGTCTGCCCATTTCAGACCGCACTGCCGGCCGTTGGCGCCGCCTGTGCACTGTGCGACCGCAGCTTGTGCCGACTTCTGGAGCACGGGGAGGATGCGCTCTGCTGTAAAAGGCGCAATCTGCGTGATTATTGCATACCAGCGGTGCACAAAGCCCTTGTACGTAAACATGTCTGTTTTACAGCCGTCGTTGAGCTCACATGAGATTTCGACAGCAACGTCATGGGGGAAAAAGGTCTTGAGGCCGTAGTTGATGAGCTTGTCGAGTCTGTCTCCCCACATTGGGTCGCCGTTTGTCTGAGCCGTGGGAAAGCAAGGTGTTAGCCGTCGTTTTGCACAATGAAGAGACACAGGGAAATCCATTCAATAAAGGGAGAGACTTGCGATATTGTACATAAACGCCGCGCCCTCGGCGAAAATGGCGTTGTTGTACGAGTACTGGACTTTGTTGATGTCCTTGCACTGATGGGCAACGTTGGCCCCGTCATAGATGGCATAGTTTTTAGGATCGATGAAGCCGGTTTTCTCAACCCAGTCCCACGTCTTTTCTGCCCAGTCGGAGTATTTGGTGTCTCCTGTGTAGCGGGCAAGCCTGGCCGCCATGTTGAAGAAGCAGCCGTTGGCGATGCCTGAGACAAGAGTTAGCTATGCAAGAATCATCAGTTCCAAAGAAAACTCACTATTTTTATAGCCATAACCATTATTAGTAAAGGGAATCTGCCATCGAAGTCCTCCGCCACATGTGCTGTCGTGTCGCTGAGGACTCGCCTGCGTGTTAAAGACGGCCTGCGCAAGGCCAAGCCATCCAGGGCGGTTGGCTGGGGGGTCGGGAAACTTATTCTCTGCGGCCAGCATGGCAGCCATGCCCCAGAAGGCCTGGTCATCGTTCCCCAGAGAGGCCGTCACATTACGCGGCATGTAGTCCTGGCCCTCTCCGACCTGGAACTGCATGGCCTGCATGATGATGTTGTTGTAAGTCGAGTCGCCAGTCAAGGCCCAATACTGGATGAGGGTGCCCCACATGGCTCCGCCTTCCCACCAATAATAGTCGCCGGCCGGCGGCGGTCCGGGAAGGATTCCGGGCGTGCCTCCGGATTCGTTGCCGTGATAATATTGAAGCATGTCCCAGGCCAGTATGCTGGCTGACTTTTTAATTTCGTCTGAAAGTATCGTCAGTCGGTTTATTCTTTATTTGTTTGGGGTGCCTTGTTGGCGTTGTTTGTACAACGACGCACCATCAGAGTCGAGCGAAAAGACAGACGCTGCAACACTCAGGCGACCAGCGGCCAGCAGCATTAAAGGAGACGATGGCAACTTCATGGTGGCAATAACCAATTTGGAATAATGCTTTCATTGAAAAGAGAAAGAGAGAGAGAAAGAGGAAGAGACGCCACGACCAAACGAGTGACAAAAAGTCGTTTACCGCGCAATTACAACAGACCTGCGCGCCGTATCTTCATTCAAGCAAACGGTCGCAGCATCGATGAGGTTGTCAAGTCCAAAATGCCAAGAGATTTCCAAGACGGATACCAAGTTGCAAAACAAGGCGTGAAAGGAGACCCGACCCATTTCTTATGACGCATGTCCAGGGCGGGCGAGAATGGCCTCCATGCTGGCTGTGGCAGATGGAAGAGCGTGCAGTCCGAAAGCAGCCTCAAAAGCGCGCCCCCTGACAACTCGTGCAAACAACACCTTGTTTATCCTTCTCCAGTCTTTCAGAGCCTGTTTGCCAGTTGGAGGTGGAGGTGAAGATGGTGGTGGAGAAAGTGTGGCAGCCATGGCTGTTTGGAACTGCAACTAGTAGTTGTTGATGTGGCAGAACACGAGCGATGATCACTGATTCACTTGGATCCCTTGCAGCCGTTGCTTGCGTCACTGAGGAGCTGCTGTCCTCGGGAACGGATAGATGCACCACAAATTCTTCGTAATACTAGGCCAATGGATTATTCCGTAAAAATCTCGCAGACGTTTGCTTCGCTGAGAATTTGCTTACTAATGTCAGTAATTGAGCTTGCTCATCGCTGAAGTGCAAAATACCCGGTCGCTTGATGTCCGATTTGTTAAGCAGAGGTTCTGAAGTTCGCGAATCGAAATGTGGCCCCGACTCTCTCATGTACGGGCAGAAAATTGATATCGATTGAAGTCGCAGCAGGCTGTCGACTGTTCATTTGAAGGCAAACGTAATGAGCCGATCAATCCTGATGCTTGATTGAGGTGGCCAAAGACATAGCCGCCGCTCGCTTCAACAAATACCCTCAACTGTTCCCAGATCTCCATGATCTCTTCTCACCATAAACAAATTGCGCGTTATTGAACCCCCAAGAAGATTTGGATGAATTGAAATGTTGCATTTTACCAATCGTGAAATAAAATCGTGATGCGCGATCCCCAACGAAGCATTTCCACAAGCTGCTCAGAACATAAACCAGCCACAAGCCAGATCCCGGGACGAATGGGTGCCCAAAGCGATACCCAAATCAGGTAATTCGAGAGTACATAGTCAGGACGAGGGCCACAGAGACGGTGGAATTCGCTCGCATAGGCATCCAGATTCAGATGGTACATCGCCGGGAATGATGGTTGTGTGAGACCTAATGCGGGACATGATGGCCTCAAGCCGGAAACGATGTTTCAATTTTACCGCCAACTTGATGCAGCAGAAGGCGTTTCGTGGCCTTGTGTTGGTGACTCAGAGAAATATTGCCGTCGTGCTCATTATATCTGCGTCTCTTGAATGTACCCGGGTAGACAGAACTGTAGTGCTACATGCTGCCCATTTCTGCTTTGTTAGGATCGCACATGTCGGTGACAAGATCAATCTAGTCGCATCTTTTTGCCAAACTCACCGCCATCGGGATCCTGGAATCCCAGGGATTAGACGTCAACTGCATTGGTGAAGCCATCCTGGAGTGCCAGGCCTCTACAGTCGCAAGAAAACAGAGCCTGCAAAGAACTGCGGATGGCCGTGGGCGCTGTATTTGAAGAATGAAACATGTTGCATAGCGAGTGCCATTGTCATTCTACTGAGCATGATGGACGACTGAGAAGAAAGATTCTCTGAATCCATTGCTGATGCCCATCTTGCAAAGTTGAACATGTAGCAACGTGCAAGCCAGGTAGACGGGGAAGCCGAGCCCGAATCTTTTTGTACGGAAACATTGCGGCATCTCCAAGGCTATTCGGGCCGTGATGCATCCAGTCGTGACCGTTTCGAGTTGTGTGATGTGTGATGTGTGGTGAGTCTGGACCTCTGCTGTGTCAAGCAGGAGTCGAGAGTCGATCCGCTGGCCGAAGGCTCCGATTCCGCAGGCACTGTCTTGAGTCTCCACCAAAAACTTCCCCGAGGTCCTAGAATCGCAGTCGCTTGCTCCTCATGCTGGACTTTGTTCTATACCTTTCTTCCATTAATTCAACCCAACGATCGGCAATTGTTTTTCCCCAGACTCTCAAATTATAGGCTTGTCGGCACCTCACCTCGATGGCTTTTTGAGCTGGCCACCAACCCTCACCTCTGACATTGTGGACAAAATACCCCGCCATCGCCTCTGTGCCCGAGTCACAAACACTTGACAGGCCAGGGCCAGCTACCTTCCGAGGTCGTCACCATGGCCTCGACGGCTCTAGATGCGCAGATGAAGGCGGAAGGCGTGCCTCCTACAGCTGTGAAACCATCGTCGCGACGGGACTACAAGGGCTTTGTGGCGGGCGTGTTTAGCGGCATCGCAAAACTGACGGGTGAGAAGCCAACGCCCCCTATCCATTGATTCCATCTCACTGCAGTCGTCGATTAAATCAACGCTCTACCGGGCCATGCAATGGAGAATGCAAACTGACCTGAATACCAGTCGGCCACCCCTTTGACACCATCAAAGTCCGCCTGCAAACAACCAACAAGGGCCGGTTCAGCGGTCCCCTGCAATGCGTCACGCAAACCGTCAAAAATGAAGGCATTCGCGGCCTTTACAAGGGCGCAACGCCGCCCCTCGTCGGCTGGATGTTCATGGACTCCATCATGCTCGGCTCCCTAACCGTCTACCGCCGCCTAATAGCTGAGAATCTCTTCCACGCATCATCATGGACACCCGGCGCCGGAGACGGCGCTGGCCTCGGATTCACCGCCCTCCTTGACGCGCTCAAATCCTCTCCGACCTCATCACCACCATCAGCGTTATCACCGACGTACCTCCCGCCGCTGGGCCACGGCATTGCAGGCATCCTCGCCGGCACGACCGTGAGCTTCATCGCCGCACCAGTCGAACACGTCAAGGCCCGTCTGCAGATTCAATATGCCGCCAACAAGTCGGAGCGCATGTACTCTGGCCCCATCGATTGCCTGCGCAAGATTTACACCCACCACGGCGTGCGCGGCGTCTACCACGGATTGTGCGCCACCATTATTTTTCGGAGCATGTTCTTCTGCTGGTGGGGCAGCTACGATATGATTTCGAGATGGATGAGGCAGAGGACCAACATGAGCGCCCCGGCCATCAACTTCTGGGCGGGCGGTCTGAGCGCGCAGATTTTCTGGCTGACCAGCTATCCGAGTGATTTGGTCAAGCAGAGGATCATGACGGATCCGCTGGGGGGAGGCTTGGGAGACGGGGAGAGGAGGTTCCCCAGATGGAAGAATGCCGCGGTGGCTGTGTACAATGAGAGTGGGTGGAGGGGATACTGGAGAGGGTTTTTGCCGTGCTTCTTGAGGGCGTTTCCGGCGAATGCCATGGCGCTGGTGGCATTTGAGGGCGTCATGAGGTCGCTGCCTTGAAGGCTGGAAAAATGTGTTTCAGGCGGTGCCGTGGACGTGGATTAGATTGGCATAGGGGGAAGTTGGATGAGTGTTGCATATACCCGGCGATATGGCATAAACTAATGATACTACTGCATGGCAATACATAGACTACTTGCAAGGATACATCATATTCACACAGTTTTTTATTTGGGAAATCAAAACGGTAGCCTCACTCAAAATGGCTGGTTATATTGGAGGTATCTTGTATTGTGAAACAATCCTTGAAGCATCATCTCAGACCCATATCCACATTCCCCAATCATCACCGAAAAATCCATTTCTCGTTGCTGGCAAGACTTGTCAAGTAATCGTTAGAGACGCAGCGAAGCGGACCTAATTTACTCGTCGTCCTCGTCAGCCTCGTCGTTGACAACGTTGAAGAACTTGAGCTCGTAAACACCACGGGAGGTGGAGACGACACGGAGCCAGTCACGGAGCTGCTGCTTCTTGAGGAACTTCTTGGTCCTGTAAAAATTATCAGTTAGCACGTCCGTCCCACAAGATACACCTGCCTCCGCGGCTCATTTGCAACACCAGCACATACAGGTACTTGAGGTAGCGACCAGACAGCTCATTGTGGGCAATGATCTCGATCTTGCCCTCGCCCTGCTGCTGAACAATGACGTTGTCGCCCAGGTTGTTGGTGCGGCCCTCGACCTTGATGGTATCCTGGAGGAACTTCTCAAAGGCGGAGACGTCGAAGATCTTGTCGTTGGCCGGCTGCTGAGCGTTGATGATGAACTGCCACGCCTCCGTCAGCACGCGAACCTCGCCGCACAGAGTCGCAACGTCCCGAGGACGATGAAAAACTTACCTTCTTGGTCTGCTTCTGGGCCTTGCCCGACTTCTTCTATCAAGACAATGACAACTTAGCCTACTGCACATTTCACGGCGCAAGATACTTCAAAGCCGCCCGAAGCTCAATGGATCCTGTCTATGCCCATCACTACCCCGGCCCATCAAGTTACAGCCTCGACAGCATTTTCATACAATCGAGGGCGTTGACTGGGCGCGAGCAACGACGGAAACGAGAGATTCATCGGCCAATGGGTGGTGTTGCGCCAAACAGCAAAGCGGTTTGTAATGTACATACTGTCTGAGGAGCCATTTTTAAAGGTATTGAGTGAGTTTTTGTCGGGAAGAACGCAAAGAGGTCGAATCCTGCGCCTTTGTAAATGTGCGTGGTGTGGTTGAATGGAGGAGAGGAAAAAAGACGGACAGCCCACTCTGCTAAGATGCCTCCCAATTGGTGCTGCAACAGCCTGAAAATTTGGTGCGAGTGACAAAATGGCACGAAATTAGGGCTCCGCTGTGCGAAATTGTGGAGCATTGCGTCGATAAGAGTTATCGCATCGCAGCTTAACTTCTTGCCCGCAGTGCTCACGTGACTAGCTTGCCGAATGTTCGTAGGGGGTCTCAGTGGTCTTGGCAGGTAAACGTCGACGTGACAAAAAGGGCAATTGGTATGTTCAGCAAGTTAGCCAATGCTACATAAAACTGAGAACCCAAGGGATGCAGATGCTGTTGACAAAACACAAACGTCATGGACATATGTCGGCAGCAGCGCGGTTTCTGAATTTGGGATCCAACTGGCCTGTTTCATACCATGGTCTCTCCTCTCCGAAATCAAATCACTTCTTAGGTAGCAACACTTCGGGAACACACATCAATTTCATTGCCATCATATTCCAAACATTAAGCACATAACCCAAAAGTCGACAATAACTCAATCTCGCAAAACTCGTGGGTCATTGACTCGTACACATCATACATCGTGATTGTCCACAAAGTAAAACACATCATCCAAATATCCTCTTTAGCACGCCTTTGAACCCAGTAGGCTTCTTCTCTTCTTCCTTCTTACTACGCTCAGACTTCCTAGCCCGTCTGGCGTTATCTTCGGAAGTTGTAACACTGCCCTTCGATGAAGAACCTCGAGGAACGTCAGCCGACTCTCGCGTCTTCGTAGTCTTGGGGCGAGATTGATCGGTTGAGAGGCGTCCGAAACCGTATTTGGATCGCGTCGTGTTGGATCTCTTGGGTGCCTCTGTTGCCCTAGGAGCTTCAACCTCGATTTCAACTTCAACCGTGGTCTCCCCTGCGATCGTGGGGGGCAAACCGCTGCCTACTATTCCTTCACTATTCTTAATCTCAAAAAACCGCTTGTCAGAAGGCTGGATAAGTGGCTCCCTTTCGACAGGAGCAGAAGCAGAAGGAATACGGTCAGACTTGTGCTGGCTAGAGTGGCTATGCCGGCGCGAGGAGCGATGGCTTCGTTCCGCAGGGTGGTCCACGTCTCTGCTGCCCTTGCGATCTCTATGCGTGGAACGTTCCGAGCGCTCAGAAGGTTCCGATCGTTCACGACGTTCAGAGTCTTGATCGCCAAGGTGGCGCTCCGCTCTGCGTCGTTCGTGCTCGGCTTTTTCTTCTGGTGTTCGTCGTTTGCCAGAACTTCCAGAGCTTTCTCCAGAGACACCGCTGTCTCGTCGCCTAGGAGTTCTGGGCGGCGTCTTTGAGGCGTCTTCTCCTGTACTATCAGCACGATGTCGGCGACTGTGTGGGCCATGCGAGCCATGTGACGACTGTCGTCTGCTCTCGCGATGCTCCTCGTCGCCACGACTACGGCTAGATCGGCTAGACTGGTGAGAAGACTGTCTACGGCGGCGAGTCCTCTCCCTTTCCCTTTCGCCACTTGACGCTCGAGGGTCTCTTGAAGTTTCGTCTGCAGATAAGTCAGTATCAAGCTGGTGCGAGTCCTCCTCAACAATTTCCCGTGAAACAACGGAGGGAAATTCCCCTTCATGGTCTTGGAAGGTATCACCAGCCTTAGGGCTAGCGGGAGGGCTCAAAGCTTCAGCAGTGGCATAAATGACAACTGCAGCCGCAACTGTATCCTCGACGTTCCGGACCGCCAGCTTCTGCTTGCGCTTCAAAGACTTGTTTCGTTGTTGATCAACCATTGCCATGTCAGGGACCACCACAGCAGGTGTGGGAGCTCTTAAATCAACATCACTTGCACGTATTGTGAGGCCAGAACTTTGCGTCGGTTCAACTTCCAGCTCTGCGGCTGCTGGGGCTAAAGTCTCACATGCAGCAGTTGACTTTCCTTGAGCCTCGGTCAAATCTCCGCACTTCTCTGTTTCAGATGCTTTTGCAGAGACTAGAGACTTGTCGTGCTCGGCGGTGAAGCCTACAACATCTGTTGACTTGGAATCGTGGAGTTGTCCAACTGCAGCGACTGTCACCGCGCCTGTAAGTGCCGCTACACCAGCAGCGGCCAAAGCAATGCCAGCAATCTGGCTGCCGGGTTCCTCAGTCGAGCTGTCGGTTGAAACGATCTTCCCGTGAGATGACACCTCGCGCTCTCCAGTTGGGGTTGCAGTGGGAAGCGCAATGTCTTCAGCTGGGGCTTCGAGTGCGACCTCCTGGGAAAGCCAGCTCTCCGGAGCTTCGGTAGGTGGAAATGCAGCATCTGCATTGGGAGCCGTCTCGGTTCCTTCAGAAGCATCGACAAACTCTTCGTCGTCATCAGCAGCAGCAACAGATATTCCATGCTCAACATCAGTTGCGCGTTCTCGCTGTAGGGCAGCAACACTTTGCTCAGCCGCGATTTCGACAAAGTCGTCCTTTTGTTCAGCTTCGTCAGCCGTCTCAGCAGCCCCGTCAGAAGCCAAGCTTGTTTCGATTTGAGGATCAACGATTAAAGCTTCAGTAGCAATGACTTCTTTAATAGCTGGCGCTTCAGCAACTGGCTGGGCAGAAAGCTGGGCACAAAAAACTTGTGCTGGCACTCCCTGTGGATTGGTCTCCTCGATTGCCTTTGGTAGTGACTCTGGTCGGATATCATCAGGACAAGGGGCCTCTTGAGAATCAGCAGCAGTTGCTTCCTGACTCGACGTCATCTCAATGGGAGCCTCCGCAACTGCCACGGCCACTGGTCCTTGATCTGCAGCTGTTTGTGCTAGGTCTTTCTGCTCAATATCCTCCATTGGCAAGGCACGAGCCTCTAGCTCAATCTGCGGGAGATCGAAAGCATCGGGAACTGCTTGGTAATAGGTAGCCATTTCAGATGCCATCTCACTCCTGGATTGCTCATTTGAAGCTTGCACGGTCAGGTCGATATCTTGTGTCTCTGCTGGTTTTGTTTCTGGCATCGGTTGAGACTCGGTAACATTGACAGGGGCGATGGCTTCATCCGTGATGAGGGTTTCTGCCGCAAGTACTGCTGCCAACTGTTCTGCTGAACGATCAAGCATCTGGTCCTTTGCCTCAGTTTCTTCACCCTCAGCAACTGGACCAACTGAGGATTCGGCGGGCGTATCAGAAGCAAGTGCTTTGTTCTCAACGACAGTCTCTACAGCAAGGTCGGGAAGCGACTCGGCTAGAGCATCCTCCTCTTGCATCTCGGCTTCCATTTGTCTAGTTGGTTCAGAATCATTTGGAATCTCCTGCGACACGACAACCGTTGCATTATCTTCAGAATCTGGGGCGGAATGCTCTTGGACCTCGTGTTCTGCAACAATTTCCTCGGCAGGTTTGGACTTTGAGTCATCGGTGGCCTCAACAAGTGCCCAAGATTCTGACAATGGCTGCTCTTGGCTCAGTACAACACCATCGTCTTCGAGGGGTTTCTCGGAATCAGTTGCTTCGGGCCCTGCAGAATCGGTATTCAGAACTTCACCGCTGTTGTCAATCAAGACAGAACTACCATCCTCGGACTCTGCTTTGGTCTCTCCTTCGGCGGCCAGCTCTTGATACTGGTCAAGGTGCTCGGACTCTTGAGAAGCTTCCACGTGAGGACCATTGCCTCCAACAGCTTGGTCCTCAACTGCGTATATCGTTGATTTATCTGAAACCAGTCGAGATTCATCATCTGTTGCAAATAAAGCAGCCTGATTAGCTGCTTGGACAGGTGAGGAATTATCGAGCTCCTTGCTGACTTCCTCTAGCATAATTGGCTCGGCCTCAATCGTGGCCGCCGCAGTTGAAACTTGTGACACGATGGGCTCTTCAGCAACTCCAGCGACAGAATCTATTTCAGCCTTTGTAGTGAAAAAGGGCTCTGCCTCGACCACAGAAGGCTCCTCGGCTGTATGCGTCAACATATCAGGAACCTTGGCTATGACATCTGCATCTGGGATCGAGACGATACCGGATTCCAGCGCCGACTGAGCCAAGCCTGTTACCGAATCATCTACATCAACAGACTCGTTGACAGGTGCCGTGTTCTTAGTGGCGTTGACCAACTTGGTTTCTTCATTGTCGAGGGGATTTGACTCTTCCACCAGGTTCTCCCTTGGCTCGTCCGAGATGTTAAGCCCTTCTGTACCTGGAGATGACTCTTGAGCTCCCGTAGTCAAGACAGGCTCAGTAGACTTCAGCTCTGTTGGTTCTGTTGCATTATCCACAGTGACGGCTTGAATAACAGTGGACGTTAATTCCTGGTCTGAAGCCATCTCAGATACTTCGGCGGCTGCCACGTGGAGCCTATCAGCATCGACATTAATTGCAGCGCTGTCCACGGCTGTATTGTCAGGCTTCTCCATTGGCTCCAAAGTAGATTCTTCTGTGCGTAGACCTTCCCCGGAAGCCTCAGAACGAATTGGCTCTTCAATGACTGCAGGAGTTGTAGGGCCAACAGCTCTGGTCGAAACCGACTCTTCAGCGCCTGACGCACTGTGTTCTTCAGAGCCCAGAATGACGGTAGCAACAGCGTCAGTAGCCGTGGTATCAGGTTTCTCTGTAGACTCTAAAATGGGCTCTCCGGCGTGTGGAAGTTCCTCCTCCGTAGAGGCAGCCGCTGAAGCAGATTCTCGGACAGCTTCAGGGACGACTTCTTTACTGACTTGGACCGAAACGGACACTTCAGCTGTAGTGTCATCTACGACGATTGGTGCCGCATCGGCAGTATCTAACGCCTCGGTTGCAACCGATTCCGGTTCGTCTGCAGCCTTTGGTGCTACCAATTCATTCGGATCGTCCAAGATTGGCTCTTGTGTGACCGAAGAACTTAAACCTTCACTAGATACAGCCAGAACAGGCTCAAGGATAGCACTATCGGTAGCAACAGTCTCCTTTTCGTTTTGGAGGTGCAAGTCTTTCTTGGTGTCATCCAACGCAACAAAGTCTTCCGCAATGGTGGGTGTTTCTCCTTTGGTTATGACCAACGCGGACTCCTCGTTGACTGGCACTTCCGGCTCTTCCATTGCAGCAATAGTAGCAGGCTCTGCTGAGGCATCTTCGACAACAGGCTTAGTTGCTGTTTGTTCAGCTAACTGTTCCTTCAAATCATCCAGCACAGTGGACGCTGCGACCTGGTCAGATTCTTCCCCATGAGCCGGAGCCAAAGCAAGATCATCACTCTTTGTCAGACCCTGCTCCTCGGTCGTAGGCTTTGATCCTCCAGCAGAAACGGCTTCTGGCGCTTCAGTATCTGGCAGCTGAGTTTTCTCAGATGCATGTTCCAAAACAGGATCCTCTTCGGCAGCAGGTGCTGATTCCTCGGTTTCCACCTCGTCAAGCGTCCCTGTGGTTGGCAGACTTGACTTCCCTGCCAAGGCATCTTCAACAGACTCAAGAACAACGGTTGCGGCCTCCTCCTCAGTCGAGACTATAGCGACTGTTTCTTTCAGTTGTTGTTCCAAAACTTCAGACTTTACTTCAGTAGCCTCGTCCAAAACCTGCTCTGTAGCAGGCCGCAACTCCTTTACCTCCTCTTTCTCTGGGAGCGCAAAAACGTCATTGCCATCCCTTTCTCCAGCTTCCTCCAAATTGGTATATCCAACAGCATCCGAAAAATCACTAGGGGTATCATGAAAAGAATACAATTCCTCACCTTTCTTCGATTTGGGCGTCAACTTTCCATCTCTTGGAATCGGCCCAACAGTGTCCTTACTCTCTTCTTCCTCGGGTGTCTTTGGCGCCTTTGGTTTATCTTTTGGCAGTTCGGTGGCGACAAGAGCAGCTCCGCCGGCAGCAGCAGCAATGCCAGCGATAATGGCCGCGGCAGCGGCTTTAGAATGGTCTTGTTCCATCTCTTCTACTAGAGGTTCTGCTTTGGGCTCTTCGGCAGGCTCTGGCTCTGGTTCAACCTCCTCGGCAACCGGAGCCTCGGGCTCCTCCTTGGGCTCTATGACCTCGGGAGCTGGCGCAGGTGCTTCCGCCTCAGCAACTTCGGCCGCCGGCACAATCTCAGGTTCCTGAGGTTCTGCAACTTCAGCGACGAGTTCCTCTGCCTTGGCTTCCTCCTCTGCAGCCGCAACCGATTCAGGGGGTGGGGCTTCAGCGGTCCCAGCAGTCTCAGCGGCGCCGTCTGCTGCCTTGATATCTTCAGAAACAGTTGGTTGCTCGGTTTCTTCTCCTGGCTCTGCCGCCGGCTCCGATTCATCCTTTGAACCAATCTGAGCCCTGGTCTCGTCAGCATCTGGAGCCTCTTCTGTCTCTGCATGGTCAGCAGTAACAGTCTCAGATTCCTTAGCAGCCTCAGGTTCAGCAGTAGTCTCTTGCACTATTTCAATAGGTGGCTCAGCACCACCAGATTCGTCACCTGTTGTCTCTGGCTCAACCGGTTGTGCAGCAGCAATATCGGCTACGTCTTGGGAGTCTGCTTCAGGCTCTCCTTTCGCTTCATCTTCGATAGGTTCAGCTGATGCTTCGGGAACTGGCTCCTCTTGAGCCTCAGACTCGACTGGCTCTACAGTCTCTGCGGCAGGATCGGAGGGCTCGACTTGTACATCTTGAGTGGCAGCAGTTGACTCTGCGGTATCAGCGGCGCTCTCAGGAGCAGCCTTGTCTTGCACGGCGTCTTCAGCAGCTTCGACTGTCGCAGCTTCCTTTTCTTGTTCAGCTGCTACGTCAGGCTGGTCAGCTAGTTTCGCCTCCTCGGTCGCAGGCACATCATCCGTCGTCTGTTCAACGGTTTCTTTGTCAGCAGAAACGTCTTCTTTCGGTGCCTCTGCTTCTGCACCCGATACATCTGCTGGAGCCTCAGCTTCTTCCGTCGAATGTGGTGCATCAAAATCGGGATCAGGTTTAACTTCTGATGTAGTGTCATCAACAGCAGGTTCCTGTACAACCTCTTTGGCCTCATCCGATACGACAGGAGCCAGAGGTTCAGAAGCGCTGTTATCAACAAGATCAGCTGGCGCTGTAACAGTTTTCTCAGCTTCTACTTCAGGCTCATTGGCCTCCTTCATGGTATCTGCATCAGCATTGTCCTCATCAGTGGTTATAGCGGGAGGCTCGGTGTCAGCAACCGCTTCCTTGTCATCGGTTGCTGGCTCCATCGCGGTAGTTTCTGGAGTGGCTTCGGGTTCCTTTGTTGAGTCTTCGCCTTCAGCTGCCTGCTCCGCCTGCTCCTGTACTGCAACAGCAGCTGCACCATCTGTCCCTTCAGGTTCAGCTGCAGTTGCTTCTTCAGCTGGGCCTTCGGCTTCTGTCTCTGCGGCATCGGGAGACTGAACAGCAGGCTCAGTAACAGGGGCGACTTCGCCTTCATCCGTGGGTTCGATCTTGTCATCAACCGGAGTCGTCTCTTCGGTATCCGCAGGCTGTTCAGTAAGAGCCTCAGGCTGTTCGGCAGCTGGCTCATCGTTGACATCCTTGGCTTCAGCGGCTGGGTCAGAGGACTCTTCAACCTCTGTTTCGGCTGCCGCTTCTTTCGTCTCCGTAGTCTCGGCAGCTGGAGCTGGGGCGTCGGAAACTCCCTCGCCGTCTTTAGTTACTTCTGATTCTTCTGGCTTAGGCTTGTCCTCGGCTCCATCGACTATTCCTGTGGCACCTGTTTCTTCAATTTGGGCTTCGGGTTCTTCGGTAGGTGATGCTACCAACTCATCGTTGGGAACTTCAGACTGCGATTCTGAAATTTGATTCTCGGTGGCAGGTGTATCTTCTACGGCAGTTTCGGCAGGCCCTTCGATGGCAGCAGATTCTTCATCCAGTTTGGTATCAGCCTTGTCCGCGTTTGAGTCTTCTGTTTGTTCGCCTTGCTTCGTTTCAGACTCGGGAGGTGAGGCCGCAGATCCATCGGCATCTTGAGTAACAGGTTCCGTAACTACATCAACTGGCTCTTCGGCATTCTCAGGAACAAGCGCAGGCTCTTTGGCCGCTTCTGTCTCACTAGTAGAAGGTTCGGCGGTGGCATCAGCAGGTGAAGTTTCAGCTTCGGTGCTTGCAACTTGATCTTCAGCTGCCACTTCAGTCGTAGCAGTCATCTCCGTCTCCACGGCCTTCGGTTCCTCTACAGGGGCTTCAGCGGTTCCTGCTTCAGCCGAGGGAGCATCTTTATCCTTCACCTCTGTATCGTCAGGCTTCGACATTGGAGATTCCGTTGGTTCCTTTTCAGCAGCTTCAGACTCGTTAGGTTCGGCAGTGGCGCCCTCATCGGGTTTTGACTCATCAGGAGTAGGCTGTTCCTGTGATGCCTCCTCAGCCTTTTGTTCATTTGTTTTAGCTTTATCATCGTTCACTGGGTCTGCTGCTGACTCAACTACGGATTGCGCGGTGGTGGCAGTCGTATCTTCTTCCCCTTTTACCTCTTCAGCAGCTTCTGTGGCTGGAGCGTCGGCACCAGGCTCCTCTGGCTTCGACTCAGTAGTAGTTGGCTCAGATGGGACGTCTTGTGGCTCTGTAATTGTCGCAACATCTGCCGACTCCGAAGCTTCTGCCTCTCCAACCTTGTCCTCGGCAGGCTTGTCTTCTACAGTCTCGAGCTTCTCTGTCTCAGGCTCTGCAGCTGCAGTAGCAGTCTCAGGCGGAGACTGTTCAGGCTCTTCTTGACCTTCATTAGAGGGAACTGGGTCCTCTATCGACTGTTCGGCCTTTTCTGCCTCCTTAACGGTGTCATCTGCAGCAGCTTCTGTCGCAGTAGCTTCAGCTTTGGTCTCCTCAGTTATGGGTGCCTCGCCTTCATGTGCGGAATCAGACCCAGGCTCGGCTTGTGAGTCAGGCTTAGCAGCGTCTGGTTGGACTTCTGCAGGGCTTGATTCGGCTTGAGATACCTCCTGCACAGCATCTTCGACTTCCTTCTTGGGTTCGGAAACCTCATTTGTAGATGCTTCGACAGACTCTGGTTCAGCCTGCTTAGCATCATGGTCTGCTTCGGGCTCTGCTACTTCGGCCGCCTCATCTTTTGTTACTGGTTCGTCAGATATTTTTTCTTCCTCTGCCGGCTCTGCTAGAGGCTCTGCTTTAGATTCAGGGGCTGATTCTAGAGCTGGTCCATCCGCTGGTATGTCCGCTGGTATGTCCGCTGGTGCAGAGTCAGCATTTGGTGAATCTTTGGTGTCCTCGGCATCTTCGGTTGCTGCTGGAGCTTCTGGCTCCGTCGAGGGAGGCGCTTCTCCTCCCGTCTCTTCATTCACTACATTCAGGGGCGACTCTTCGGTTGAAGTCACCCCGTCCTCCGGTTCCCGGGCTACTGACTCCTCCGCAGCATCAACAGTCGGTGCATCAGCAGAAGCTGGGCCGGAAGGAGGGTCGTCTTCCGATGTGGCCGTGGCTTCCGTTGCAACAAGGACGCCTTCTAGAGGAGAATCCTTTGTAACCTCGTCTCCCGTAGGGGTGGTTTCGGCAATCGTTTCCACTGGTATGGACTCGGTGGCTGCCTTCACTTCGTCTGTGACCTCTTCGGTAGTCGCATCTTCGCCGGTGGCTTTCGGAACATCGTCCTCGGCCACAGCCGCGGTTACCGGCTCGTCAGCAGGCTCTTGGGCAGCTGTTTGCTCAGATTCAGTTTCCCCTGCAGGCTTCTCAGCTGCAGATTGTTCATTTGTAGGCTCTTCGACACTTGGAGTCTCAGCCATCGTTCCTTCTGGAGCTGCATTTTGAGCCGCCGGTTCAGTAGACGCAGCATCTTCAACAGGTTCAGGATCTGCTGATCCTTCCGCCGGCTTCACAGACTCCTGGTCATTGCCTGCAGTTGTATCTTCCTTTGCAGCGTCTTCCGCGGCAGCATCAGGTATCGGTTGCTCAGCTGGTTTTGCATTAACATTCTCCTCCTCAGCAGCATTGGCCACAGGTGCTTCTTCCGGGGCAGGCTCTGTACTCTCAGTCATCTTCTCTTCTGTAGGTTTCTTCTCAGTGGGCTCTTCAGCAGGAGCTCCATCGCCCGGTTCCTCCTTCGTCTCAGAATCTGCGGCTTCTGCTGCTAGAGAGGATTCCTCAGCCGGAGCCTCAGGAGTAGTATCTGAGGATGCCGGTTCTTCGGCCGTCATATCTGTCTTCTCCTCTGCTTTCACAGGTGCTGATGCTTCTGTTCCAGCTTCAGGGGCAGACGATCCTCCTGCCGCCTCTGGCGTCTCTTCCTTCGGTTCTTCAGGTTTGGCCGCTTCTGCCGCGGGTTCAGATTCCTTGGAAGCTGCCTCTTGTTCGGTTTCTATCGCCGGCGCAGCTTGTTCAACTGTAGCCTCGGGTGTGACCTCGGGAGTTGATGCTTCAGGTTCCGCTGCGGGTTCAGCGGCAGGTTGGCTCTCTTCCGGAGCCTTCTCCTGAACTGAATCCTCAGGGGCTGGCTCAGGAGCAGTCGATTCCTCAGTGACCACAGTTATCTCCTGTTTCTCTTCCGCGGGTTTAGACTCTTCAGTCTTAGGCACCGGAACTTCAGAAGAAGCTGTCTGTTCCTCGACCACCGTAGATGTCTCTTCCTTTGCTACTTCAGGTTTGTCCTCTTCCCTCGCCGGCTCAGAAGATGACGAGTCCGCTTCCGCCACAGGCGCCTCCTCTTCTTTCACTTCTTGGGGTTTAGCCTCCTCAGCTTCGGCTTCAGACTCGGGTTCCTTATCCGCGGATGATGTGTTCGCCGTTCCTTTATTCTTACCCTTCTTCTTCTTTTTGTTTTTCTTGTTTCCAGGTGATGTCGTTACAGATTTCTCATTATTTTCATTATTCGTAGTTTCCACAGGGGTATTCTTCTTGTTTTTTTTCTCCTTTCTTTTGCTCTTCTTAGATGTGTGAGTCTGCTCTCCCTGTAGCTCCGGTGGATTTGATGATTCAGCCGCCTCTGCACCCTGGCGATCTTCAACTACGTCCTCGCCGCGAGGCAAATCATCTATTTCGCCGTGTTAGTTTTAATCAGTTTCATTGACATGTGTCCATTCAAGGGATATTCCATGTCGAGCATATATAGTGTACCTTCAGGGGTTTTGCCTGGCTCTGCCTCTCCTTCAGAATCCGTTAAATGAAGCTGAGTGTACTGCACATTTGAGAAATTAGAGAATTGTACGTTCGATATATCAAGATTTGTCCTAACGGGACAAAAGGCAACATTCTGTTGGTAGCTCATACTGTCGTTGGGTCCTCCGCTGCCTCAGGAACCAGAGGCTCTGCTTGGAGGGTGGGTTGGGCAGCGCTTAAATCAGTCGTGGCCGCCATACAGACAATACTGAGTGGTGTCACCGCGTATTCGGCTTTGTATTGGGCTGTCGGGTCGACGCAGTCTAATGGGCAGCCAAATGGGTGGGATCGGAGGTGCTTGGGCTTATTCCGGGATTGGGGAATAATACGTAGTCGTACAGATAATTATGCGGGTGCAACCCACATCCAGATGGGATGGCGTGAACAAGACAACAGCAAATCAAACGCAAAGAATCAGCACCAAACGACAATGGATTGGTGACAAAAACAGAGTGTATGTGATGTGAGATGCAAGATACAACAAGTCTTCCCAAAGCAAAAAGGGCAAATGAAAAGAAAAGTCTGCAGGACGGGATGTGGTCAAAGGTCATTGACGAAACGACTTGACCGCTTCCCCAAACGAAGCCCTTGTTTACATGGGCTCGTCGACTTTGTACAAGGCAAGGGACCCATTTCGGATAAAAGCACGTCCCAGTCCCATGACATGGCCACTTGGTTCATCTATGGAACCAAAACTGACATAACTCACGGACAACTTTTCTCGCCTTGATGAGCCACGAGTAGTACTACAGAACCGCACCACCCCTGCCCTGTCTGACAAGGCCGATATTGGATGGCAGGTCGACAGATAGCGCATCATCAGCTGTTTCTCATAGTCACCCCATGGCGGCTTGGTTGCTTTCTTCTTCTCCTCGGATTATCAATTAATGCCCGGTAGTCTAGACTTGACAATTTCTCGGCCACCAGGTTGTCAGCCGCTCTGAGCGCCGGGGCAAGTCGGACATCGATTGGGCTCTTGGCACGAGACATGTCAGTCTCCAAGATCAAGACCTGTTTGCTCTGAAACGGCAGACGTCGTGGCAGGTATCGGTGGAGGGCAGATACTGGCTGGCAACTTGCTTCTGCTGCTTGGTGTCCTTGGTGTCACTGCTGATGCCCGACGACAACGCAATGAGACCCTTTGGGTCTGCATCAATGGCCGGCGTCGAAGGGAGGCTGCAAGCAAATCATGAGCAGAGGTCGTCATGAAAGCGGACCCCGAAGTGTCGTCGTCGTGCCAGTGCTGGTTCAATGTTGGGCCTCGACGTTGCGTTGGCGTTGCGGAGCTCGTCAATTTGTCGACCCCGGCCGAATTGTGGGATAACGCTCGCCCAACTCGACCACTCAGAGACGACGTCCCTGCAGCCAAGTTTGGTTAGTGCCACCAGAATAAGGGACGATCCGTGCGACCCGGCGACACTTTCGTGCCTTTTGATGCAGCAGTTTGCATTCTATCGTCCGGGTGTCCAGAGGCCTGGCGTCTCTCTTCGACCCCTCGGGCACGCAAGTGCTTCACGAGTGCAACGTGGCTCGTGTCCAGTGGTGTCGGCTGCATAATTGGGTTGACTGCAGATGGCACGCACGAAGTCGGCGTTGAGGAAAGTGCTTCCGAATCAGGCCTACTCTCGTCTGGTGCAATGGTGCAAGACAGCATGTTGTAAGCGCGACTGCCTGGGCAAGAGCGACCTTGGAGAAATGCTCGTGCGGAAGTGGACCTTCCGTATGCTTGAGTGAGCAGCTCATGCATCATGACCGATGAGGACTGGCTCGCTCCACGGCCCTGGCCCGTGTACTACTCTGTACAATGCAATTGATATCCCTTCCTCCGTCAAGCATTAAGCTCAGATGGATTATGTCGGTACTTCCCTGGCATTTTGGCTCCCAGAATATAGCCCAAACAAGTCCCCAGGCCCAGGAATGGTCATGCTTTCCGCATGAATATTCGTCACACCCAGGAGCGCGCTGGCCTTTGTTGGAGTCATCACCACTCAACCACTTCCCAGGCTCGTTTGCCAATTTGCATGAAATAACATGTCCGGTGTCAATGGGTCAACGAAATGAGAATAGACAGGGTCCCTGTTGATTCGTCTCCACGTTAATGCTGGTCGATCAAGAATGTACCCACTTGGACACTGTGAACTGAAGTGAACTGACGACACCAGCCTCATAAAAAAAAAATAGAGGTACAAGATGTGTCACCGCAATTCTGATCACAGCATCTGTCTCGTTTTGTTTTCCCACAGCCTCGCTGGCTTATTGACCAAGTACTAGTACGGAGTACTCCGTACGTATCTCGGCTTTGGGGACCCTTGTAGATATGTGGTGCGGCCTCGGCGGTGAAGCAAGATGGCAAGGTAATACCAGGCAAATATCAACCGTCAATGCCAACCGTCACAGCCGGACTTCGGTCATGGCAAGGCAAGGCCGCAGCCTGCATCGGGAATCTACAGTGCACATGTACTAGCCCTGCAAGCTCAGTCAATAATCCTGCGAACCCCACGATGGCATTACGGTGAGTGAAAGACGTGAACACTTGCATCCGTAGAACACACACGATCGTGGAGTGGCGAAAAGCGGCCATACATCTTGTCGAATCGTCATAGTATTGACCAGCTAACTTTTGGAACTATTAGTTCATATCTTCATCGTTACATCATTGCCCTCTCTGGTGTTGTTTGTTTGCTTCAAATCTGATGTTGGTATCTCGGCATGCATTGTTCCACTCCACTTTCAACTGAGCCAGCACTAGCAACCAATTTCCATTGCAACCCATCGTCGACTGCTCTAATACCCGGTCAATACATTATCATCGTGATAATGATCAATTAATAGACTTTTTTTTTCACCAAAAGGTAGTCATTGGCATTGCTGTACCTGGCCATCCCTAAGAAGCTGGTGCAGTATCAGCCTTGTTATCCTCCACCTTTGGGACATAGTTGGCTTGTGCGCTGTTCTTCTTGATAACCTGTTTGACCTTCTCTTCAGCCTCGTCCCAGTCGTCCGTAGGCAAGTTCACCAAGTCGATGCCAAAGTGTGTAGCAATGGCACTAAGGGCGTCAAAGCTCCTCTGATCGTAGACAAAACTGATACTGACGCCAATGCGGCCAAATCGTCCAGTTCGGCCAATGCGATGCAAATATGTCTCGGCATCAGGCTCCTCGCCTCTTGGTCCAGGCTTCATGGGAATGTCGTAGTTGATGACCATGGAGACACTAGAAACGTCGATACCACGGGACAACAAATTAGTAGTAATGAGAACCTTGCTCTCCCCACTGCGAAACTTGGCGAGCAGCTGCTGTCTCTCACCACTGTCGAATTCTCCGTGCAAAACGGTGACCTTGTGGCCATCGTCCACCATGCGGCGCTGAATTTCACTGGCGCTCTTCCGGGTCTGTTTGACTGTGAGTGCTCAATCCAACTACCTGGTCACACAGCATACGTATCATACCTTTACGAAAATAATCGACTGTCCAACGGTCATCAAACCATACAGCTTGCAAAGAACATCATACCGCTCATTTTCCGCCGGGCAGTCTATAAACATCTGGGAGATGCCCTTGACGGTGAGTTCTTTCGTCTTCAGAATCAAACTGTTCGCATCCGGTGCGAACTTTGGAATGTACTGCTTTACTCGTGCCGGGAACGTAGCGGAGAAGAGAAGCACCTGGATGCTCGCGAGGGTGTCAGGTGGCAGAAGCCTAAGATTGTTCAGTTAGATCAAGACGTTTACTGTACGCATGAAGGGTGTTTGGGACTCACCGAAGCTTCACTCGAAGGCATTGGTCGCCAAGACCAGCCTGGTCCAACATGTTATCAGCCTCGTCTAGAACAAGGACTTTGAGCTTAGAACAGTCCAGCTGCTTGCGGCGGCCCAGATCCAAGACTGTGCCCGGAGTGCCAACTACAACACTAGCTCGAACTGCTTCGCCTCGAGGAATCCTCCCGGGTATGGCCAGCGCAACCTTGAGCTTTTCGATAAATCGCCCAATGGTGTGAATATTTCTGTAGATCTGGTCCGCAAGTTCTTGGCTAGGAGCCAGGATCAAGGCCTGTGGCTGTTCTGGTTGGGTGAAGTCTACACGAGATAGGGTGGCTGTGAGGAAGGCAACAGTCTTGCCGGTACCGGATTGCGACTGGGCAACCATGTTTTTGGGAGGGTTGCTTAGCATGAGCGGTAGAGATTTGCCTTGAATCTTGGAAGGCTTCAAGAAGTTCTCTGCGAGGAGGCCTTTGAGAATCTGCTCCGACCTAGGCGGAAGTGGTTTGTTAGTATTCCAACTATGAGCTTATGTGCCATTATGTCACACATACAGTCCCAAATCATCCCAAGTGGCAGCTGAGTAGATGGGGGCATCGTTGTCAGCACCACTAATGGTCACTTCGACGTCGCCATCGGCTTCGTAAAGAGCAGAGCCACCAAGGGCAGCGGATGCGCCATCAACCTGCGCGTTCGAAGCAGCCGCATCGTCCTTGGGGGCATCGTCCTTGGGGGCATCGGCGGCCGGTTCTTCAGGCTTTGTGATACGGCTCGCAAGATCAGACATTGTGATCGTAGTGATATTCGACAGATGTTTAGATATTTATAGACGCCACACTGGTTCAAGATCGATTGTTATCGCCAGATCAATGTGGGGAGGCCAATCGCTCGCTCCGTCGGGTGTGGTGATAGTCGATATATTGGTAACTAAAGAACAAAGGCGTAAGTCAGAACTGCCTGGGAGGGCTGGTGGTGAAATAGGCAACTCTAGAAATTGCTGCGTCCTCTAGTGGCGAGAAGGTGAAAGTTCAATGTTGTATGTAAGAAGGCAATGTTTGGGGGTAGGTGGTGCCTGCCCAAAACGGGGCTAGGCTGACACAAAAGGCACTGTCATTCAATGCTGTTAGCTAAAGAGAGGAGAGTCAACTCAATCCTCTAATAAATTTTTTCCCTACCCAGCAGCTTGGGGCAAGCGCAACGACGGTAGAAATTTTGGCGGGGTTTGGCGGGGCACAGAAGCTCAAGATGTCCCCGTGCCAGTTCCTCTGATGCCATTGAGTGTGCGAAGGTGCAGGCTATGTAGCGGACCCACTTTCGCGCTATACTTATTAATACCTTTATTGCCAAATCTAATTACAGTAGAGTAGTGTATTTTTATATATATTTACTGGTACTTATATTCTTGTATTATTTATTAATATAAATAAGTATCTTTTAATTATTGGCTTCTTATTGGCCCACATCCCGGTCCGCTACAAAACCTGCACCTTCGCACACTGATGCCCAGGTCGCTTGGCAACACTGCGCTGTGTCTCTGTGTCACCGTGTGCAACCCCGACCCGCCGTTTATCCGGCTGGCACTGGACGTCTGGGCCACAACACCCAAGTTGAAGGACTCAAAGGCTGAAAGTGATATTCAAGATTCAATATTCGCCTGCAGGTTTTCACTTCGCCCAAAACGAGCATCGAAGATCCCTTTGTAGAATCCAGCTCTTCGCGTTTCCAATGACGGCGCACAGCCTTGATTCGTAATATCGCTGAAAGGCCAACTTGGATATTCATCACCTGCAACCGCGCTTATTGGCGCCGGAAAGTCGCGATGGCTGCACCACCTCCTCCTCCGCCATCGAAGACGCCATTCTCGCTCTATGACAACCTCTTGGATCCCAATGATCCGGCTCCCCAGGCCACAATATCCTCCGCTCCAGTCTTATACGGTCAAGCTGAATCGGCTGCCGAAGCCAAGAAGTCTCTGGATCCAGCTCTGCGGTTTCAGCCCATCCGTCGTCTCCCCGTTAAACAGGCAGCCAAGGCAAAAGGCACCACATTTCCAAAGCCAATACCAGCTTCAAACTCAGTAGGCACTGCGGATCTAAGCACAAATGCAGCTCAATCAGCACCCCATGCCCCGATGGCCTCAACGGCCGCAACTGCTGGGCAGCCCGCTAAGAGTACTCTTGCTGACTGGGCCGCAACGGAGGAAGATGAATGGCGTTATGGCGTTGGTGAGAAGCGCCAGCGTGGCGGTCGGAAGAAGAAGAAGAAGCTGCAGCAGATCCAAGCCGAAACAGACTGGGATGAGATATATGATCCGGCTAGACCAACCAACATTGACGAGTACTTGAAAAGTGATGAAAAGATAGACGAAGTGAGAGAGTGGAAAGCACTGCTCTATCGTCACAGGAAAAAAGCGGATGAAAGCGATATATCAGACGATGAGGACGACGATTCGAGACCAGTGCCGTCAAGTAAGTTTTGCTCTTCTCTCCGTGACCGTCATTTTGTATGTCCATTGCTAACTCAAGTTCAGACCAATTCGCACCTCCCCCTTCATACTCCTTCGTACCACCACCCCCTGAATCACCACCAGAAGCGCCGCCACCAGATGAAAGCGCCGATGATGCCTACGCCCGCCGCATGGCCTTGTCTTCAAATAATCAACCTCCACCGCCGCCTTCACCGCCCACACAAACAGACGTGCTTCCTCCGCCTCCACCACCCGCAGACTCGGCAACCATATCTCGTGCCCCAGTCCACTACACTCAACCCACAGACTCTCGCGAAGAAGGCGATGCCTACTCCCCACCACCAACCCTCGGCGGCAACGACGAAGATGAAATCGGAGAACCAGAGGCTCAGCAACGTTCAAATCGTCCTGGCCAGGCCGATTTCGCCCACCGCCTCATGTCCAAATACGGCTGGACGCAAGGGACCGGCCTCGGCGCCAATGAGACCGGCATCATCAACCCTCTCCGGGCACAGGTCGAGAAACGCCGCAAGAAAGCCGATGCCGACGGCGGCGGGTGGGCAGAACCCGGGGGCAAAGGCAGAATTATCGGCTCCAAGAGCAAAGAATCGGCCGGCAAGTTCGGCGCCATGAGCGACGTTATCGTCTTGCAGAACATGTTGGAGAACATGCCCGATCTACAGGCCGAGATTGCCGATGGCCTGGGACAGGAAATCGGAGAGGAGTGCGGAGAAAAAGTGAGCATTCCCACTCCATGACAACTCATTCCCCTGCAACTATTCACTAACTCATGCTGCAGTATGGCCGTGTGGAACGTCTCTATATTGATCAGCCTACTCGTCAAGTATTCATAAAATTTACAGACCAGGTCTCCGCTTTGCGAGTATGTATCTTGCACTATATTCCAAGTCCTTTCGCCAAATGTAACTGCTAAACATGACACGCAGGCAGTGAACGAGCTAGATGGTCGTGTATTCAACGGCAACACGATAATACCTAAATTCTATGATTCGGAAGCATTTGAGAAAAGTATATACAATGTCCGGTGACATCTTCTCACATTGGTATATCAGGATAGTACATACCAAAGGGCGTATGTGCCTTACAGATACACAACGGTTTCATATATACACTAGTACCACTCCGTAACGCGTCATGTCGACGTCATGGGCAGTGCACTGATATTGTTTCGCAACACCAACATCGTGTTCTAGATGCCATGCACGCTTTTGTTCCAATAGTCAACCAGAGAAGCGACAGTTATGGGGGCTACGTGCTTCAAATGAACATATCAAGGTGCCATAGGGCATCGTAGTACAAACAGAGACAAGGACGTCATAATTGTGCTGTTCTTCACCCCTGGTTGTGATGGTGGCACAGCCCACAACTCTCAGTCCTTGCGGGACAAGCATCGTCACTAGGTCGGTCTGTATTTGCACGCCTTTGGAATGCTGCACACCCCATACTGCCGTTGCTTGGCGACGAACATTTTTTAGGTTTCTGGTACCTGGGCCGACAGTATTCTATGGCCAAAAATAGCTAGCACAGGTCCAAAACGATCAAAGCTGACTGACTCATTTGGTATGAACTAGTATCGCTAATGACTGACTGTCCTGGTGTGGGAAGTCATTCACGAGAGGGAAAACAGTAACGGATTATGACTCCTAGTCGTTTTACAAGAAGAATCAAATACAATCCATTATTAAGTCCTAGCATGTATGAGACGTACACTGGCCATGTTCGTCTTGGGCCCTCAACCTGCCCTTCTACAGGTGAGGCAGGGAATATACCACGCACTACCGGTTAAAGAAAAGACTGAAAATATGTGGAAGAACAGCTGAACGACGCCAACATCACTAAAGTCGTATACTTTTCTATCCGGGTGTCTTAGATCAATTGCGCAAAACCAGCAACAGCGGCAAAGCCCAACAAGGCGTGGTTGACACCAAGGCTCATGGCGGCAGAATCGGTCTTGTTACCGCCAGAAGTGCCACCCTTGCCGCCCTCATTAGCCTTTGCGTTGTTGGAGGTGCAAGACTCCTTGCCCTGGATAGCCTTCTTCTTCGCCAGATCATCGAAGAAACCGCAGAAGTCGGAGATATCGGTGGTGGAAGTCACGGTCACGGCGCCCTTGATGTCGTTAAGCTCAGGCATCTCGACACTGTTGCAAGATTATGCAGTTAGTACAAAAGGCACAATTAGAACAGGTATGACCCGAATCTTATGCTTACGTGTCAAAGCTACCAGCGCAAAGTATAGCACCTCCAATCGTCTTCAGCTTGGGAAACTGATTGATTTTCAAGAGAGCAGTGTTGTTGCGGATGGTCATGTCACCGTTGATCTTCTCCAGAGAAGTGAAGGAAATGTTAGCAAGCTTCTTGTTGTTGTCCAGCGTAAGAGAGTCCTTGATTTGAGTCAAGTTGTTGGCAGAAACGGATAGCAGATCTGGGCTCTCCTGGAAGCTAAGACGGTTGGCAGTCTCCAAGAGAGGAGCATCAAAGCTCTTGATGGATCGGAAGTCGAGTATGCCTGCGGATTGAAGCTGCGACATGACAATTTTCATGCTACCAGCGTTGTCCACAACAGATAGTGTGTAGGTAATGTTCTCGATCTTTGACTCGAACGAGTTAAGGCGGCCGTTATTGGCAATGGTGATATTGTCGGCGGAAGCGACGTTAAGGCCGCTAAGATCGCTGATGAAGGTGTCCTGAATCTTGATGGATGAAGCCTTGGTGACACCAGTGGTACCAAGTGTCAACCCGCTGAGCTGGGCGAGATTAATCAACTCCAGATTCTCGACAGACTTCAATGATTGCAGGTTGCAAGAGCTAAGAAGCTGAAGACCTTGCAAGCGAAGAGTGCCCCCAATAGCGTTGATGGACGACGAAGTAATGCCAACAAGTTGCGTGGCGTTGTTGATAATCAAGTCACCCTTGATTTGTTTAGGACCCTCGATGCTCAAGCTGCCCGAGACGCTCGAGTCGACAATGATATCTGCGTCGACAACATCGCAGTCGATGACGGGTGTGGGCTGGGTAACCTTGATGTCCTTAGAGCAGGTAGTGGCAGCTGTTTCATCATTAGAACATGAAAGATGTCCAAAGAGTTAAGCGAGAATAGGGCTTCTCACCGGAAGCGACGCCAGCAACAGCCAAGACGGCCGAGAAAAGCTTGACAGAATGCATTGTTTATCTACAAAAGAATTATTAGTAACCAACTGATACGGACGGTGACGTGGCGAACGATGCGATCGTGCAAACGTGATTGCTGGGGGATAGAATGTTCAGGGCTTCAACGGTTGCTGACTTTGATTGATTTCTGGTGTATATAAAACTCTATCGGCTGCAGTCCAAAAAGGGCTTCGACAGCTGGCAAAGAATGTTTGTCGAAGCAGATTGCGTCCCAATGATGCAAGATTCGAGGAAGGATTTTCTGGCTGGGTGTGTCGTTCACGGCGCAAGTCGCGACCCAAGTCACGAAGCCCGAGGCAAGTGTCGAAAGGAGGTTGCTGAGAGAGCACGAGCGTTTGGGCAAGACCGACTTGCAAAGGACAGCCACCGGGAATGGGACACTGATTTAGGGAAAGAGGGAAGGAGGGAGCGAGGGAAGCAAAGGCGGCAGGTACGAAAGGCAATGGAGATAGAAATTGTGAGGATTGGAAACTGAGGGAGCCACAGATGTGGCTGCGGGTGCGATGCCGAAACAACGTTCGAGACGTACCGTCCAAAGTCAATTCTGCTTGCCAACTTGGATTCCAAGGTCAAAGAAAAGTAAGTATACCGCCTTGCCAGTGGCTTCAAGAGTTGGGCAAGAAATAGGTTGACACGTATTAAAAAAAAAGGGCGATAAGGAACCTAGCGAACGAACGGCAGGAATCGAAATTTTGAAACGATGACACGACGGCGACGACAACGAAAGACGACGGCGGGAGGAAGAGAAGGAGGAGGAAGATGCATGGACAAGGAGGAAACACACCCAGGTCTTTTCTTCTTCTACTGGTCCTCGCCGGCTTCAACCAAGTGGACCGTGGACAGGCCAAACAACCTGGACGAGCTGCTCCCCAAACAAGACCATAATACCAGGTCCCATCGACATGGCCCGAACGGCACAGACCAAAGCCATCCACGCTGGGACCTGTGGCGAAAAGGGGGGTGTGGGATGGCGGTTGTGTGGCATGCACTTTCAACCCTCCCTTTGGGTGCCGTGCTTTAGCAATTGGATGCCAATCCCGCAAACTTGGCAACTTAGGCCGCTGTTTGCCAGAGGGGGTGGAGTTGCATGTCCATCTGGCGTCGACCGTGGAGACATTGTACCTGGCCTTCTCCGTACTAAGGTCTATGGGTTTACGCCGTCAATTCACAACACATTCACCACCAAAATGCCTGCTTCCGGGAGCATCAGGCTGGTTGTTGGTGAACAGTATGTGAGCATATGTACTATTGTACTCTGTAGTACGCACTCGGTCCATTCTCACACACACCCATGCACCCACCATGACTCCACTCGTGGACACGAGTTGATGAGGTGCCTGGCAGAGGCTCACACAATCGCTCCACAGCCACCAGCGCCACCATCGGCCCAAACGGCAACCTGGGCGTTGTTCGGCTCGTGACATTCGTACCAGTAACTGGCATTGTTGTTGGAGGGCGAAAAGGTATAGGTACCTAGGTATGTACAACTGGAAGAGGGGAGCGAGCACCGTGGCCCGTAGAAAGATCTTGACTCAGCCTTCACTAGAGCAATGTTGCCGCGTGCGACAAAATCTGCAGTACAGAGTCGATAGTCAGGGTCATCCACGGACCCTCGGCAATTGACCTTGTGTTATTGGGGTGATAGCTCCTTCGCACCAAGATTGCAATACGCGTCCTCGTGCCGGTGCAGTATTGGAATTGGCAAAGATGACGGCCAACTGGAGAAACCGAGATTAATACTGCCCCGTACTGGTGGTCATGCATACAGAACTCACTTCAATACTACAGTGCATGGAACCATCCCGGCCCATCTCCTCATCTTCAAGCTCCTGCTGCCGCTTCCAAGGGATGCGACCCAGGGCGCCACGCCCGATGTCTGGTGCAGGTCCAACGTCCAACGACACGTTACGGACAACTGGACAGGGGGAGTGAATGACATTCAAGACGACACCTGGGCAACTTGGTATTGACTCGTTCTGGGACGCTATTGATGGCATGACTTGTCGTAACGCATAGAGGTTTCCAAACCAGCGGTACAGTCTGCCTGGGATCGCCTGTACTCCCTATTGCGCTGCAGTTGTGGGAAGCATCAATGGCAAGTGAGATTCCTTATCTTGACAATCAACTACGTACGTCTGTATTGTAAAACCACGATACAAACGACAGCGTCTAAAAGTGTGCATTGCCCCCTTCACTGCGAAGATGCGCTTTTTTCCACCCACGAGTGAGGACGGCGGAGGGCAATCGATGGTGCTGATTGCGAGGCCGCCCTGTGGCGTTGGCGATGCGCTTCATAAACCTTCAGTATTCGAGCAAGCTGGTATGTGCGCATCACCATGTTTTGCGACAAAAATTCAATTGCCAATTGATGGGAACTGGGCTTCCTTTTTGGCGCTTTCGCGTTCACTGTGCAGAAGATGCCACGCAGCCACATCGTGATCTTTTGCTATCACCCCAATGGTCCAATCTCATTTCGAGCGATGCACTTTTTGGAGCAGAGTTCATTGTCTGGCTCTAGTGCCAATGGAAAAAGGGGGGGTTGTTACAGTGTAGCTGTATGTCCCTCTCCGTACTCCGTACTACTACGGAGTACTCCATAATATCTTTGGAGATCCAACAGAGCCAATCCCAGCCCAGCTCATCCTTGTTTCGGGGCGAGAAGTTGACCTGAATAAACCTTAAAAATGATATCTAGAGTGCCGGTGAGGGAGCATATCAGAACGGGCCAGATCAGCAAAGTTTGCTATGCTTTAAGGACTAACATTGTCCTCGAACATGCTGCGCCGCATATCATACCTGCCGTAGTAATGGCTCATCCTTGCGCTACTATCTCGTGATTGGAAATACGGAATAGCCGCTGGTTATTAGTCCGGAGCAGTAGATTCAGCAATTCGCTACGGATACCTGGCAATTTGACAATACATACATACGGTCGGCTCGAAACATGTTTCCTCCAGACACGCCCAGTGTCTTGCTCCTTACTTGTACAGTCAATGCCAATATCTATCATTGGGTGTTGATTTGCCCCTTGTGGTCCGATTGTTTATTATTATTATGGGCAGCTTTTCCCCTAAAACCCTGGCCAAAATCAGGCGGTCTATTATATGAGTAATCTCACCAGCATTCCCATCCCGCTCAAAAGGCCTGGAAACCTCATGATGCAACAAGGGCAATGAGCCGCCTGCCACCAAAACCTGTATGACGATGTATTCGCATCTAATCCATTGGTAGTGTTCCAGGCCGATCTTCAGAGGGCACAGAGCCCTTTGTACTCCGACCCGCTCAAGCCATGCATACATATGTACATGTATACAGAGGCAAAGAGCCTACAGGGAATGGGGCAATACTAAGTAGGGAAGACATGCACGCTGGGCTCGCTTCACATGCCTTGATTAATACGAGGTAGCGGTTCAAGCTGTTCCTGGACATGATCCCGGAGTCTGGGACGCTCGACGGGAAGACTGGACCTTGGCAGAAGCTAAAACGTAGACCAGGAATGCTCGAGAAAAATAGTACTGGTACGTCTACTACTACTAGTATCAATGCCTACCCCTTGCCGCTGGTATTGCAACAATGTTGGAGCTCGTTGGAGGCCGCGTCGTATTGTGCCAGCAGCACCCTTCGCGTCATGAGTCGTCGAGTATTAATACATGCCCCTCGCCTCCCCTCCATTTGTTACTCTCAGATCTCACGTACAGGTTCAAAACTAGTATGCACACGGTGCTTGTCATCCATTTCAAGGTTCGTCTCGATCGGCAGTGCGATCGACGACTCAGCGTCCCATGGCAGGCCTATCGCAATAAGGTGTCCATGTTGAAACGTTCAATGCTCTTCCAACCATGCGCAAATGGCCCAATCACCGCGCGAAACGGCGGCTGAGACTGTCGCCTCGATAGATATTGGCCAACAGTCCTAGTTTCCAGGGAGAGGAATTCACATATCTGAAACAAGCTCCTGCCAGCTCCCATACAATAATATTATGTACGGATGCTAGTCCAAGGCGTGGGAGACAATGGAAAGGACAAACTGCCTTTTCATGATAAAAAAGCAACAGAGTCATTCTGACGGAAGAACCCGTCTGCTGTTCGGAGCCGCATGCCGAATTCAATGACGCCATCACTACTCCAGGGTACTCACGTCGGTGTAGCTGTCCTCGACTCTCCACATCAACCACATAAACAAGCTCCTGTATGGCGCAAACTTTTCCGATATATCCAACATCTCCCTCTCAGACATGTACTTCCACTTGCCCCCCTTGGACTTCAACTTGGCCACGTCCCT
Source organism: Metarhizium brunneum (assembly GCF_013426205.1). Lineage (NCBI taxonomy): Eukaryota > Fungi > Ascomycota > Sordariomycetes > Hypocreales > Clavicipitaceae > Metarhizium > Metarhizium brunneum. The sequence continues at coordinate 3,225,519 of NC_089425.1, read as the reverse complement.
TCCAACAAATGCTGCCATGCCTCTCTGTACACCTAGATCCCCGACAGAAAACACATCCATTCTCTTCAATCCGAAGCAGGCAAACATTTCCACAGACCATCTCCCCAAACCCCGCACTGCAATCAACTTCTCAACCAGTTCCTCATACGGGGCATCATGTAACATCTCGGTGCTCAACTCGCCATTCGCAAACTTTTCCGCCAGGCCCTTGATATACTCTGCCTTGCGCTGCGAAAGCCCCGCGGTACGGAGCGTCTCAACCGGCACGGGGGCCACCTCTGACGGATGGGGGAACCGCGTCGTCCTGTCCCGGGTGTCAAACAACGCCAGGAATTTGGCCTTGATAGACCTGGCAGCTGCGCCGGAAACCTGCTGCGAGATGATGCCACTTGACAGACTCTCAAACGGGTCGATCTTCTCGGCCAGCCCTTCCGGCGAGAATACTTTGCAGTGATTGCGCTCTACGAGCGGCCGCATCCTCTCGTCCACGCTGATTAGATGCGCACATGCGACATCGAGTAGATTTTCCGTAGTGATCCTCGTACCGGGCTTCTTAGATGGCGACCCTAGATCTATGTCCTTGAATGCCACGACCCTCGACGTCTCTGGCGACAAGAGCGTCGCATTGGTCGCAAGGGGGTCAGCTAATCTAGCAATTGTTGGGTGAGTCCGAGGCTTCGTGCTTGCTGCTGGCTCGGCAATAGCTCCTGCTGCGCTGGGTGTTGGTGTCGATGGTGGTACAGGTTGAATACGTTCCGTCCGTCGCTTTGTGGGTGTGACTGGTGCTGTTGCTTTTGATGTTGAAGCCTTGCGCTTTCGGTTATTCTGTGTGGAATTTGCAGTCTGGTCTTCTGGCTGCGGGGATGATGGCTTTGCGTCTGACTGGGCACTCAGCCGTGATGAGCGTCTTGTTGCTGCCATTATGGAATTCACGACGTATCGTGGACGTCCGTGAATGTAGGAATGGTGAGATCCTGGTGATTGTATAAATGATGCAGTGAGCCGTGATGTCATGTGAAGCTTGTATGGGTGTACCACCGACGAATCAGTCAGATTGGCGTATCTGGATATCAGGCCGGGGACACGGTGTTGTTTTCGGGTGTAGTTTGATGTAGAAAAGGTTGATGTACTCGGATAGCAGGAGGCCGTGAATTCTGGCCCTGTATCGACGATGCACTTGGCACGCCCTTGAGTGGCCGCCAGGGGCACTCTAGTCAAGAAACGCCACCAAGCCCGTTTGGTACCTTCTTTCGCTTCCAGAGAAACGCCTACTATTTTCGACTGCAATTGATGCTGGTGTCCGCCGCAAGGAATAAAGCCAGCACTCGAATCAGCAAGTTAAGAATGCATCATCTGCGAACCCAAGCAAAAAAACCATGGCGCCAGTTTCAAACAGAAGAAAGGCGAGTTCAACAACGTCTTGGCCAACTATCAATTGGTGTATCTTCCAAGGTCCCGGGTAGGAACCCCCCCCCAAACAGAGCATATATAGCCGGAGTAAATCCGACCACCACCCACGAGAGCCGGCGGGCAAATTTTACCCACAGGCAACGCGAGCGGTCGAAGCTATCACGAAACCCTTTGCGCTCGCCTCTCACCCAACCTCGCGTCCACAACCACCAGCATGAGTTTCGTACCCGTCAACCCGCGGCCCATGCTGCAAGAACTCGTCAACAAGCCCGTCTTCGTTCGCCTGAAGTGGGGTCAAGTCGAGTACAAAGGCACTCTCGTGTCCGTCGACAGCTACATGAACCTTCAGCTAGCTGGTACCGAGGAATATGTTTCCGACAAGCCCACTGGATTGCTGGGGCAAGTGTTGATCAGGTATGATGCTTCCAAGCCACGCGTCATCCTCCGCAAGACCAGACCATGACTAACTGACATGTAGATGCAACAACGTGCTCTGGGTCCGCGGCGCAGACGATTCCAAAGACGCTGCCATGTCAGGTTAACCGGCGACAACCTGCAAGTGGTCTCTGCGGGAAAAAAAAATAAAGAGGACCGATCTAGTCATTGGGTGGACAAATTGTCTGTCGAGCTATATTTGCCGAAACGCGATACGCCTTGGACAGGTCATATTCGCCTGTCACCAATGCGAATAACCATGTATTATGACGAACTACGATGAATAGAGCACAGATTCAGTCTTGGTACACAATTTCAACCGAGACTAGGAGAAGGGGGGGCTCGCTTCCGGGAAGAGATACCGTACTTTTTTCTTATAAAACACCGAACCATGCATATAAGCGCAGGTTCGAACGGCTATAAGTTCATGGCCACAACGTCGGTATCAAATACCCACCACACAATTCGCGCGGCACACGTTTTGCCATGGAGGAATATCGAATTTCTTGTCTCACTTGGCTCAGGGCTCTTAGGAGACAAGAGAAAGAGACAAAAGCTTAGCTCAACACCCTACTGAAAATATTACATGGTACTTGGGAAACATCAGAAATGATCAGCTCCTTGTTGAGGGAATGACTGCACTCCTCAGCTAGCTTCTAGTCCTCATTAGATGCCAAGGTTTCATCCTGTTCCAGCTCTCAAACGTGAATTTTCTCGTGATCCTGTGAAACAAGAATATCCAAGACTACGACGACTCGACACGGTGAACTATCGCCCTGTGCTCATTCTTGAGTGCCAAAGGCGATGAGAGCACCCAGCTTCAGCTATAAGTTTTGGCTAATCACCAAGTCCATTTGGTATGAATGCTTATCCTATCCGGCTCTCTCCTCCAAGCCGTTGGTGACACTGAGGGCGTGGATCTGTTCATGAGACTTGTTTTTCTAGTTGGGAAATGCTGTTAGCCTGGAAAGAGCGGGAGGCATCCGCCGCAACACGTGTCAAGCAAAATAGTAGACGCGAGCTCTCCTCGCAGAGTACACCGACGGACTGCGGGAGCAGGTACATATGCATGTTCATGAGCTCGAATGGGGAAAGTCGATGGTTCAACGCATGGCCATCTACTGAGCATCTTGAACCAGTCTCGCCAGGATGCCTTGATGAGACATTGGAAGCCAGTCGGCGGCGCCATTCACCATTCAGCACCAGGGAGAGCACGAACAATGCAGAACCAATACTATTCCGTACCGGACCCCGACCCTTTGGATATAACGGAAACAGCATTACTCTCCCTCGCAGAGTACAATCCCTAGAGTTTGAGTTTGCTTGCGGCCTGCACGTGTGTGGCCGCGAACGTGTTGGGCTTGGCGCTCTTGCCGTCAAGTTGTGAGGCAATCAGGCCCCAGATGTCCAGCGGGGACACCACAAGCCAGGGGTTCGTTCTACCAAGAAGTTATGCACCAGAATTAATGCAACATCGATTCTTCCCTGGCAAGAAGGGGCCAACGGTACTAGTAGTATATTACTCCGTACCCGTCGGCGACTAATAAGTGAAGGAGCCACTTATTAGACGTGACATTCTTAGCGATTGCACTGCCAGCATGTGGCGGGCCGAGGGCATCGTGCTCTGACACAACTTGACCGTTTTGAGACAGCATGTGAGGCATAGTAACACAGAGCAGGCTGGACAGTGAAACAATGTGAGCATTCAATTATGCGATATGGCTCCGATAATTCCATTGCGGCCGCTAATGGTATAAGCGGCGCACAGGCACTACCTCTCTACGTGGGGGAGCACTGAGTGCCAGGTACGCATGAGAACCGTGACATGCAAATTTAGCATTCCTTGTATAAAGTTGTGTGATACAGGCCGAACGACGGGGTTCAAGATTGAAGCCTGCTTAGTGACAGGGCTTCTAAATTCGGCACGGAACTGTTCCCCGTGGAGTTAGGGTAGAACTTGGGAGATACTACTCAGTTCAGTCCAATATTGCAGCCCCCCGGCGGCGAGAAATGATGGGCAGTAAGCCAGTCCCAGGTACTCCATAGCCTGTCCGAAGTACCTCCCTCCAAGTTAAGCTTTGCCCAAGTGCCCAGCTGCCGGCATCAATTGATCCCATTGAAAATTTTGATGGGCCCCCTTGGCTCCCCAGTGCTCCGGGCCTGTCAGCGGGAAAGCCCCAGTGCCAACTCCCGTCGACAATTTGCCCAACAGGCACGCAACAGTTGACCAGGTACACCCACTGTACCCAATACCTTGCTATTGACCCCATGGCCTGGCCTGGCCCTCCGAACTTTAGAACATTGCATGCACCGGTTGACCATTCCGCTGCATCCTGAGGTCAACTTCAGTGCCTGTCCATACCCGTTGCGCCAGTGAAACTAGACGCCACGAGGAACCACGCCTCACCATTTGTCCCTTTCCCGTCCGCTGCTCGTTTTTCCTGCAATCAATGTTCCCATTGATAAGCTGTTGTCCAAACTCTCTGCAACACGGCCGTCTTGTTGTTCTGCAGCTGGCATTGCATTGAATTGGCTTGATGTGATTGTCAAGGCAGGAACCGGTCTCATCCATCTCTTCTTCTTATTCTTGTCTTTCTCGAGTCTGCTTTTGACTCCATCGCTCGTTTGTGCCACATCATCATCGTCCACGCAATCGCCATCCCGAAACCCCTGGCTCCCACGACCCAAAGGAGCCGATTTTTGAGAGCACGAGACGATCCGATTCCGCGCACGATATATTCCGTACTGCCCGTTGGTTTACCATAAACTCTTTGCAAATCCTTTCGATCCGGCTGTGGCGCATTGCCAGCATCCCAATCGCCCAACATGCTTCTTCCTAAAGGTGGTTTGAGTTGGAAAGCCGCCAGAGCACAATTGCCGCCCACCCGCGTTGTCTGGAACCTAGTTACACGGACGCGCTTCTTGCTTCTCGTTGCAGTCACTGGCATCATTTTGTTGCTATGGCGAGGTATTAGCAGCTCAGCGTCGGAAATGCAGAGGTAGGACAATGCGATGCAGATCCCTCCCGCCCAGCGTTTTTGCTGCAGCATTGAGTCGACGTGACTGACAAATGACGGCCGTGTAGCTTTTACTGCTGGGGACCGTCAACACCTCCGATAGAGATGTCGCAGAATGAGTATTCCCGGTGGAATGCGCACATGCAAACACCCGTCATCTTCAACCACCACGCTCCTCTCAAGGTCCAGTCGCCGACGATACAAAACGTCGACTTGAACCCAATCAAGTCTACCCGAAAGGCCGTTGCAAACGAGGAGAGAATCCTCATCCTTACCCCGCTCAAGGACGCCGCGTCTCATCTTTCCAAATACTTCGAACTCCTTGCCGAACTTTCCTATCCTCATCGACTGATTGATCTAGCCTTCCTCGTCTCCGACTCCAAGGATGATACCCTGGCGGTCCTTGCGGCCGAGCTCGAACGTATTCAGAAGCGACCGGATAATATCCCATTCCGAAGTGCTACTGTTGTTCAGAAGGATTTCGGTTACCACCTTAGCCAGGATGTTCAGCAGAGGCACTCGTTCGAAGCTCAGGGTCCTCGCCGAAAGGCCATGGGCAGAGCCAGAAACTACTTGCTTGCTAGTGCTCTGAAGCCGGAGCACTCTTGGGTCTACTGGCGGGATGTTGACATTGTCGATAGCCCCGCTAAGATTCTTGAGGATTTTATTGCTCATGATAAAGATATCTTGGTTCCTAGTAAGTCATAAGGGTTCTGCGCTACATTTACGCTTTTGAAATGCTAACAACTTCCGTCTAGACATTTGGTTCCACAGATACGAGAAGGGTGTCGATATCGAAGGTCGATGTATGCTGTTTGCTACCTTGGTGACTCCGACGCACAGAAGCTAACATGATATAGTCGATTACAACTCGTGGGTTGAGTCGGACAAGGGCCGCAAATTGGCGGCTAGTTTGGACAAAGATACCGTTCTCGCCGAGGGTAAGTCGTACCATGTTATGCAATCTCTGAACGAGTACTCACATGTCTGCAGGATACAAACAATACGATACTGGTCGTACTTACATGGCAAAAATGGGAGACTGGCGAGAGAACAAGGATGAAGAGATTGAGCTTGACGGTATTGGTGGTGTGAACATTCTTGTCAAGGCCGATGTTCACCGATCCGGTGCGTATATATACTTGTTTTTTTATTGGAAAAAGTGTAGGCTGACTGATTCATAGGCATCAACTTTCCTTCCTACGCTTTTGAGAACCAAGCCGAAACGGAAGGTTTTGCCAAGATGGCGAAGCGAGCCGGCTACCAGGTTGTTGGTCTCCCCAACTATGTCGTCTGGCACATTGATACCGATGAGAAGGGCGGCAACTTATAAACAGAAGCAAGCCTGTCAACACGGTTTGACGGATGAAACCGGCAACCGTCAAATACCATCAAAATACGATTCACATGTCTGATATTTCGCATGGACTGATTCAGAAGGGTCTCCTCGACTGGTTAATGGTGGAGAGACAGATTATTGTATGAGCGTTCATGATACTTTTTCCAAAATTCTCGAGGGCGCAGGTTGGCTGTAATTGATGGACCGAGGCTTTTCCTTTCAACTCTTCTTGATTTTCGGAGCCGACGATATATTTGTGGCCTACATTGTTGTTGTTGCAGGGTTGTTCTGGCTTGATGGATGGTGGAGGGAACTGGTGTTTTTTGTTCCATGATGCTGGGCTGTGGAACGACAGGCCATCCCTTATTTCCATGACTGCTGGACGCCGACATTTTCATACATTAGGAGCCTTTGTGTTTTTTGTTTTTTCCGTCTTCATAGTCCTAATCGACTATACTGTGGGTCTGTTTGAAGATATTGCTTTTGGGTGTAGATGACTACTGTAAAGCAACGGGGGTTTAAACATAATAGACACAAAAATGATTCGATATACTATTGCCTACTGCAGCCTGTGTGCATAATCTTGCCTATTCGCTTCCTTGCTGGGGGTGTCATATGTTCCTGGCCGAGTCCGGTATGGCTGGCGTCACATGATGAACGGGTGAAACACGGCTAAACATTGATGAAGTGGCCAATGACCCAACCCTGAGCGTTGCTGGGCAAGAGTGCCGTCATCAGCCAGTTGACCCGCTGATAGATGCGTCCCGCTTGACCTGGACAGGCAGCGATGCCGCCACATGCGGTTCATTTTACTGCTCTGCAGCCTCCATACATTGTCCGTAGATTATTGCCTACGCATCCCTCGTACCGCCAACTGCCAAATCAAATAGAGTTACGTCTTTACGTCGATCTACGGCCATCTACGGCAGAGCGGGATTTGCCTGAAGGCATTTATTCCGCTGCCTTGACAACGCCTACCGCCTACCGCCTACCCCGACTTCGCTCGTCGAGAACCCGACCAAGTTCGCCTCACGATTTGTGTCAAGAATACCCCACCAAACGACTCCGGCACTCACATTCACGCGACGGAATCATCCAACCGAGGCCGACGGCTCTGACCCTACAATACCTCGACCACTGACGAGAGTTTATTGTAGATACTCGCTCCTTACTTTCACAACACACACGTAGCTTCTGAGCCGTTATCTACAACCCGGACATTCGACATGTGGAGCTGGTTCGGCGGTGGTTCCGCCCAGTCTCGCAAAGACTCTCCCAAGAATGCCATCCTCAACCTCCGTTCGCAGCTTGATATGCTGCAGAAGCGAGAGAAGCACCTGCAGAACCAAATAGACGAACAGCACAATATTGCGCGCAAGAACGCCACTACAAACAAGAATGGTAAGGATTACAATGTGCCATGACTCCCTTTCTTCGGGCTATTGAGACCTGGACGATACAAGGCATATCATGGGAACAAGAAGGGAATAGACACTGACTTTTCGTATTTGATTTTCAGCGGCAAAGGCGGCCCTGCGACGTAAGAAGGCGAACGAACATACCTTGGATCAGACCTTGGCGCAAATAGGCACCCTCGAGACGCAGATCAATGCGATAGAATCGGCCAACATTAACCACGAGACTTTGCTGGCGATGCAGCAAGCGGGCAAGGCCATGGCGAATATTCACGGCAAGCTTACGCCAGAGAAGGTCGACCAGACAATGTATGTGCACCTTGGTATTCGACGAACTCGGACCGTCATCATGCGGGACGTCTTGGCGATGGATATGCTGACCTGGATTGGTATAGGGATGAACTTCGAGAGCAAAACGCACTTAGCGAGGAGATTGTCAATGCAATTACTTCGAATCATATTGGCGAGGTCATCGATGACGACGAGCTAGAGGACGAGCTGGACCAGCTTCAGCAGGAGAAGCTGGACGAGGATATCCTCAAGACAGGAAGCGTGCCTGTTGCAGATATTGTGCACAAAATGCCGTCAGTGGCAAACCAGGAGCGTAAGTTTGGCCAAGCTATTTGAAAAAAAAAAGACAGGTGGTATGCACAGTTGCTGACACGGATTACCAGCCGTTCCAAGCAGGGGCCAAGCGGTCGAAGAGGACGACGAAGAAGCCGAGCTCAGAAAGCTCCAAGCCGAAATGGCCATGTAAGGACGGAGCGTCAATGTCCGCAGTTTATCGCATAGCATATGTTGGCGAGCGTCGAGCAGCACAAGGAGAAGACTCGAAAGGATCACCGTCTCTTGCAGTATTTCACCGGTGTTCTGTGCTCATGGATGGATGGTGTTTGTCTGGCGTTGGCGTATCAGAGGTTATTTCCCTTTCCTGGTGCCTTTCTTTTCCTCCCCCTTTGTTCTTCAAGCATAGTTCGATGTGTGGGAGACAAATAGCACACTCGATGTGGTATTTCAGCAGGTGGTGGCTCTCCATGAATGTAAATCTGAAGGTTGAAATAGAAGACAATTACTCGTAAATTGCGTTCGTCTCAGCCACGAGACGTTGACGGAATGATTGGATCCAGCGGTCCTGCAACGAACAAAGGACGTCTGCATTTTTACAAACCAGGCCGTGGGACTTGCCGCCTAACCGGCGTCTACCAACAGAGCCAGGTGGATGAAAGCTGCGCCTCAAGCAAGAGTCACGGCTAACCGGCGCCCCTCGTCCAAAACAGTGTTTCGAAACATGCGACTGCAGAAACGTAGAGAAACGGATCCCGCCCCCAGGCCTGGGCCCAGGCGGCCTATTTTAAACACTTCCAACACGCTCTCGCGCCAAAATACTCCAATCCCAACGGTTGGGCGGCGTCACACAATGCTGGCACAAGGCTCTTGCCGACATTGTAAAAGCCTTGTTTGGGCCGGTGAAGAGCACCGGTACCACGTGACGTGTTTCATGATGACGGCTGCTGGCGGTTGGCAAGGGTGGACGGCGCTTACATGGCACGGGCGGCTACGCGGCGCGGCCTCTCAGCCACTCGATGTGCGTGAAAGCACGGCGCCGTGCTCCCTCGCATGCAGATGGTTGGCTGAGCTGACCTGCGCACGCACGAGAGGTGCAGATTGGAGATGATATGGGTTGAGCGTGCTGATGACGCAGCTGAGGATGCGATGATACTGCATGGGCGGTTGCGAGGCGCTGGTGTCGCGGGGGAGGGGGGAGAGAAGTGAAGAGCCGGGACTCAAGAGAGGCGGTTGATATTGTTCATCGTCTGGGCCTTTATTGTTTCCGAGAGTCTGCTCTTGCCCCTCGCAATTTTCATTTCGCCTATTATCGTTGTCTGGATATGGATGTGATGCTGGTCGTCTGCTGTGCTAGACGGTTCTAATTAGGTGAGTGCGAGTCTCGTCATGATATGGCCTCGAGTGATCCCTCACAGCCGTGGCGACTAACACGCCGCAGATGCCTCGTTATAGAATGTCCAGTGCCCGATTGCTGCTGTTGTCACTCGTTTCTACAGCACTGGCCGCCGAGACATTCCATCGAAAGTCCAACCTCACTGTCGCACTGGCTGATGTGGTGCCCGCCTGTGCGGAGGACTGCTTCATCTCGTTTCTCAGTGCAAACTATGGTCTTGCGCGGGGCGAGGAGATTCCGTCCCTCGAGGAACTCTGCTCCACGGATGGCAACACGGGATTCACGGTTGGGGAGGGCGCGGTGCAATGTATTGCCGCCGAGCAGGCGGTGGGAGGGTGCTCCGACAAGGAAGCCGACTGTGAGTGTCATGTTTTATACATACAAGACGGTTGTATGAGGCTGTGCTGAGACTAACGGGGTTCATCTTCTTTCAAAAAAAAAGCACCGGCAATGTCTAAAGCGTACTATATGTGCAGGGACGAGCCCGGCGCTCTTACACCCACCCACGGTGTCATCACGGCCACGTTGGCTGTGCCGCCGTCCGGAGGAGGACCTATATCGTATCCCGCGCCTTCGAAAACGAAAAGGCCATTTACACGGATGCACCCTCCTACGACTTTGATCATTGAGACGCACTCTCCGACGTTTTCGCCGTCCTGGAGCCCCGATACCACCTTCAGCACGGCTGTTGTGAGCACCACCACGGAAATCACGGGGACCAGCTCTTCCACGGCAGAGCCTGCGGCGGCTGCCTCTGGTGATTCCATTACGCCGGTCCAAAAGGCGGGTATCGCAGTGGGAGTAATTGGCTTTGCGGCCGTTGCCATTGGGCTTTTATTATTGTTCAGGCTGTACAGGGCGAGGAAGAAGCGTGGGGGACACACACCATTGGCGAGCTCGCCGCGGAGACGAGATTCCTGGGGATACAAGTTTGACAAGAGCCGTCGGGAGAGCAGCAGCGAGCCATCCTGGATGGCGAACCCGGTTCATCCGCCGAATGATTCTGCTCAGGGGCCATCTGCAGCTGCAATGACCGGCGCAATAGCAATAGGGGGACAAGCAGGGGCGAGAACACAGCAACAACCACAAGCGGCGATGCCAAAATCACCGCCGCCAGGGGCGTACAACCGGTCGAGTTGGCGGCCGAGCCTCATCGGTCTCGCCCTGTCGCCCTCGCACTCCAAGAACACCGGCCAAGGCACAGCAACACCGACGCGGCCCGTCTCGAAGCTTCTCCCTGCCAAGCCGATACTCTCCTTGGATATTCCCAAGAAGCCGCCTACGCCGCCGCCAAAACATACACCACCGCCCCCCGGATCGTCCTCCAGGAAGCAATCAGCGACGACTCCATCGCGGGAATACACACGGATCGCATCCCACCCCCCTGTTCTGCCGAAGCTGCAGATTCCGCAGGGACATGACTTCCTCCACATTCCCAAATCGACCAACAAGCCTCGCGAAAGCACAATGACCGAGTTCGAAGAGGACGGACGTGAGTCATCGACCGTCTTCTCGCTGGAATCTCAGATCTGGAGTGCCCCTTCTGCCGCGCCCTCGTCCGCCGCTGCGAAGTGTCACGCTGTTGACAGGCATGGGAACTGGATGCCCAGTGACTCGAACCTTGTGCAGGCTGCAGAACTGGAGGGCACGACGCCACTGAGTGCGTATCCCAAGCTGGCTACGAGCATGGCCGTCCTCCCGGTTGGGACGAACGGCCGAGGTGAACAACCTGGCCAAGGGACCGCGAAACGTCCCTCTCACCGCCGCTCGTCGTCTGCGCCTATGCCACCTAATCCCGCCCAGCAGTCCATAAGGGTGGTGACCGAACCGCTCGCGACACTGAAGGATGGTCGGGATAATGTCATCCCGAGGCCCTTGTTCTCTGATATGGGAGGGAATCCTCGAAACGCGTCGGCGACTGCTTCTGCGAGGCACTCCTTCGGCCGGAGCTTGACGAGACCCCGGGCCACGTCTGGGGATAGCGGGATCACAAACATCAGTGTTTCGTCCGACGAGGAGCATGAGCTACAGCCACCCAGGAGGATGTCGCAGGCAAACTTGTCTCCGGTAACGGAGTCGCCCCGTTCAGGAAACGGCAAGTCCCCGGTATCGTATCCCAAGATCCCGGGCAGAGAGAATGGCCTCTCCGGCAAGGAGAGATCCGCCCAACCGCCAAGAATGCCGATTTTGTATAAGTCGGCTCACCATAGGACTGCGTCGGGAGGGATAGGAAACAGCGTTGCCATGCTGACAGTCGGGTCTTTGGCTCCGAATCCCAACCCGAACATGCCCAAGGACACGAAAAATGCTACTAGTACATCGGCGACAATGGCTGGGCCGCCGCCGAATGCATTTAAGCCCATTATTCCCACTACCAAGGTCACTACAGCCTCGCCGCACCAGTGGGCGAGTGCGTCTCGGGGGCCACGGCCAATGCAGAATCCGGGCCTCCCTCGAACTGGCTCCCCGACGATGCGGATTGTTGAACCTTCTCCCGAGCCTGACGATGACAGGGCTATGCTGCCATCATCCGCTCGACCTCGAAGCGTGCAGAGTGTACAGCAGCCACAGCCTCAGAGGCAACAGACTCAGTTGCAGCCTTCCCCGTTCCCGGCTTCTCAGCAACGAAGTCAACAGGTGGCGACACCGGCAGTCGAGCAGCGGCCGGAATTCCAGGCCCGATCTAAAACGCCAGCACCGGTACAAAGTCAACCGTATTCTCAACCCTATCAACATCCGATACAGCCTCAACTACAGCCTCGGGCTCAGAACGAACCTTGTCCGCAGCCACAACTACGGCCACAGCAGCAGCAGCAGCAGCGTGTGCAACAAGCTTCTCAAGCTCAGGCTCAAGCTCGAACAAGCCCGGTACGACAAAGTCAGCAACGGCAAATTGCTCTTTCACACCCACCTCACGTCCGTCAACACCAAATTCACCCGGAGCAAGAAACTTTCCCACATCAACAACATGGACATGCAACGCAACCTCACCTTCAGGTTCAACCAACCCCTTTACAACCAACCCCTTTACAACCAACCCCTTTACAACCAACCCCTTTACAACGGGAGAACCAAGAATTCCCCCTATCCCAAGTCCCTCCTGCTCAAGCTCGGCCAGAAAGGGGAGCTGCCCAACTGCAACAAGAACAACCACCTCAACGAGACACTCGGCCACAACAGCCACCGAGAGACAACCACCCACCACAAGAGCAAACGCAACAACAACCCCCAGTGCAACAAACCCAACGGCCAGACGCTCCCAACTGGATCCCCGGCCTGCCCGCACATCCTCACCCCCTCCGCCGGCCCCAACACACGAGCACACTCTGGCTACCGCCGCAAGCCCGCAAGCGCGACTCCCGCAAGAAGAGGAAGACGATCGAGACAGAGCCAGACCATCACGAGCAGTCTCCCATGCGGCCTCTGCGGCGACAACCCGTACACCCGCCGCCACAATCGCAATTCCAAGCCCGGCAGTCGTTCCAAACCGCTCCATTCCAACCACAGCAGAACCACCAACACCAACACTCTGCAATTCCACCGTTCAGAGTCCACCAGCCCATCCCGCAACACCAACAACCACAAGACCAAACGGCAGCAGATCCAAGCCAACAACAGATGTACATCCACCGCCCCCAGCAATGCGCCTACCCGTACCCTGACCCCCGGCAATATCCAAACCAGGGCCCGGGACACCACTACCCCCCTTCCTACCCTCGTCAACAACAACAACAACCACAACCACAAGGCCAACCTCGACAACAATTTCAACAACCCCCACTAGACCAGTACTTCCTCCAGCAGCAGCAGCAGCAGCAGCAGCAGCCACCCCAGGTCTCCATCGTCGCCAAGCGGCTCGGGCGCGACCGAGCCGTCAACATGTCCATATCAACGGACTGCACCTCCTCGGCGAGCGGTTCGAATAACCGCCACCGCGCCAGCGGCGGGCCCATGTATTTATCTCCAGAGGTCGTCACCCCTCGCGGGTCTTCGGGGGACCTGCCTTCGACGCCGACGTGGCTGCCTAGGTTGACGCCCACGAGGCGAGGTGCTGATTTGTACCTCAACGTCCAGTAAAGCGGACAAGCATGACATGTCGTGTATATTATTATTTTTTTTCTCTCTTTTTCCACGCATAACTGGCAAGTTCGCATTGTAAAACAGACTTTCCTTAATGTCGGCATATAAAATCTAAGGGGAGCATTTGATTCACACATAACAAGATAGGCAAGACTATTTGGCACAAATTAGACGTCTCTTATGTGGATGGCATAGGTTCTTGTATGATACTATCAAAGAGGGGTATAGGGTCGATAATGGAAATTGTTTATCCCTCGCACTCAATCTATACCTCATTGTGCCTGTTCACAAAGTCTTTGACCTCATTACCCAACTCAACGCTTTCCTCGTCGCCTCCTGTTGCCAGCGATTCCCTCATCCGAGGTTCGGCTTAGCGCACACTCTCGTCTGCCGCGTTTTCCTTGGTCTTCCAAGTTTCTCATCTCTATTTGATGACCGGCGTCGCTGCTCTCGTCTGTACGACATACCCTTCTTGCACTCCGTTTCTTTCCGTGCCAGAGTCCATGTGCGTCCTTTTTGAAGTCGCTTAGTTGGTCATCCAAAGCATCCATTCCTTGGTCCCATGCTTCTCTGTTGAGATGAGCACCAGCGTCAATCAACTTATTCTTCTTTCGGATCTCCTGCCAGCGGGTCATGCTACCGAGTTCAAAAATATTCATACGGCGTTTCTTGCTAGTTGGGTTTCCAATCATGGCCGGCCGCCATGCCCTCTCCTCATCGAGTATCGCTTGTGAGTTATTAGGCATGGAGACTCTTCTAATGGTCGAACGTCGACGGGCCTCTACCAATCTATCCATTTCTTGTGATTTGGATTTCGGGACAATTTGAACTTCAGTAAAACGAAGAAGAATGACAAGCAACAAAACAGTCAATATGAGCAGGATCCCTGCTACCACGCCTGTAGAAACTTGCTGCCCCAAGGTTCTGGTCACATGGCCGCCTAGAGCGGTAGCACCAGCAGCAAAGAAGAATGCTAGGGAATGTATAGATGCGAATCCTGCTGTGACACGCGGGAACGATGAGTAATTGGTTCTCTTCTGATTCCTGCCGGAACCGCCTCTTTGGCGTCCAGTCATTCCTGGAGATAAATCGGAGCAATCAAAAGCCTCCATGACCAACCCGTTACATTCCGAGATGGCAAGACTGGAAAAGAACCCAACAAATCCTGAAAAGATTGTCGGTATGCTGACGTGTATTGGTGGTCCCGACGATACGGCTGCATAACAAATTCCAGCTAGAGGCAAGAGAAGTGTAAAGACAATCCGACGAACCAGGTGAGATGACCAAGCAACTTTCCTGTCCAGTGTGGCTAAATTGCTGTTCAACTGAGCTTGACGAGACCGCGAGAATAAATTGGCTTTTTGGAATGGTATTGCGAGAAGTGCACCCAACGCCATGCATCCAACAAATAAACCAACTTCAGTGGGCTGCATGTGATAAAACCGGGAAACAAGTGATCCCAAGAGGATGATGATCAGCACTGCCTGAGCGTAAATCCAGGCAGAGTACACTGTCAGGACTGCAAATCCTGGCTGGCGTAGCATTTCACAGCTAAGTGCGATGCCATGATACACCTCCTGTCCCCACCATTTGGGGCCCGTCTTCACTCGATGCATCATGATTTCGCCGCGAGCTACTCGCCGCGAGATATCTTCTCCAGTTCGGACTTCAGCCACGGAACGTCGATACGCTGATCGGCGAACCTCGGGACAGACAACGTTGAGAAAAAGCACAATGGCAATAGTTATGATGCTGACATAGAACCCCCAAGCTGGAGGGTGATTGTCGATAATGCCGGCCCCAACTAGAAACCCAACTCCTAGGGACCCAATCCAACACCAAGTCCAAATGCCTAACCATACACCCATGCCTCCGCCATGCCGCCGGGCATCAAAGTCATCGACGACTTCCTGATGAGGGTTGCAGCTCATAAGAGAGGCTCCAAACAAGTCGGTCAGGATGGAGTGAAAGTTCATACTCGCAAACCCGAGAGACGCTCCCATGAGCGTCCTGCTGGCCAGTAAAATGAATCTCCATGAATTAGCATTTCTGAGCCTCTGAGAATTGACGGCAAGGGCTTGAGGAAATAAAAGGGGCATAGCTAAGACCAAGCTGGAAAGAATATACGGCTTTCGTCCATGCAACAAAGGCAACGGCCAGAGGAAAAAGGTTGGCAAGGCTAGGCCGAGGAAGCAGCCGGTGTTCCCATGGACTATTAAATGAGACTGGTCAATGACATAGTATTGAATAGAAGGAACCAAACCGGAATATATTCCCAATATAACCCCAATTAGTCCCGTGCTTATGCATGCCACGGATGCGACGAATCGCTTTCGCAGAGGTGACTAGTCTCGAGCAATGGGTTGCCGCTTATGTGACTTTGCAAGACTAAATCCTTGAGCTCCTCTTAGGCTGACGTGCGATCGCCGGCGAAGGCTAATACTATGCTCTGTGTGTAAAGGTCTGCCAGCAATATCCCGCTCGGGAAGAATGTCTGCGCCGGCCGCTGGCTGTCGGTGTGGCGGATGATTTGTATGGGCATGATCCGGCTTCGTGGTTCTATTGTCGGGTCGTGTTTCTTCAGACGGCTTTTCGAGACCTGCCGTGAATTCTCTTACTTGATTTGTCTCAGGGTTTTGAATAGCTTGAGATATTACTTGGGTTCCGTTTTTGAGTTGCCCTGCGAAAACTGTGTTCAATTTCTTGCTGGACTTTCTACGGGGAATTTTCAATGCAACTCTCTGTCCAAGGCCTTGAACACTTTCCTGGTTGATCACCCTCTCGGAAGGGTGAGTTTTAAGAAACTCGTGGGGTCCTGAGTGTAGTTGGGCGGTGGGCGATCTTCTGGTCTGACCTTGGACTGTCTCGTATTCAGCGACTGCCGGGCCTAAATCGCCACCACTCCCATCCACACTTGGTGAAGCAAATGTGGTTCGAGAACCGCTGCCTTTTGCCATTCGGCTGCCGGTGTCTTGATATTGAGAACGACCACTGATGGATTGCTGCTTATATGCATCTTTTTCCCCAGTGGCAGATGGGTGATCGACAACCTGCATTGCAATTGCCAATGCCTCGTTCAAGAGTTTCTCTAGGTCGCTAACTGCACGTTTAAATCCAATGCGGTCAATTCTTGACAACTGGTTTTCAGGCGGTACGGAAAACCTGCCTAGCGATTTTGAGGAATCAGTGCTACACCGTACTGACTTTAGTTCAGGCAATGTATTACACTTTTGAGTATTTTGACCAGGCCGCCTTGTGTACTTTGGTGAGTGCGTTGGGGGATGTCTCAATACATCCTTCAGCCATTGAGTTGTGCGCTTATAATCGAACACGGAGGTTGCAGTCTGGGTGTGACACGAAGAGCCGTGTGAGCCTGGGGCCTGAGTCTGTTTATCTTTGTCCTGGGAGCGGCCATCCGAGTCTGTCATAAAATAGGACCTTCCATTCTGACGACTTTGCCGTAGACATTCCACACTTGGTCCTACTTTGGAGATGGAACTGTGTCCATAGTGTTGGAGATTGCTCGCGGTTTCACTATGGAAAGCAGGACGGATCTTGGAGACGGGTACTGGGGCATGAAGTATGCGAGAATATGATTCAGGAGTTGTATGTCTTCCAGCCACTGAACCAAGCTTCCTAGCCTGTGTCAAACGTTCTTCCAGCTGTGCATTTGAGGAAGGGTATTTAGGGCCAATCCCCTGGTCCAATGTTTCCCAATTTATTTCGGACAATTGCAACTTGAACGTTCGGGAGGGCACCCCATTGGTATTTTCCGGTGCCTCGCAACATGACGGACCGCCATCATTAGAAGACCCAGGCCTTCTGTCCAAGGAATTGAGCGCCTTGTCGGTGGTGAAACATAAGTTGTATGATGTGGGACAATCCTCTATCGAGTGATCACCGCTTGCCGGAGGCGCAATGTTTCTCGCTGAGGATGAGTGATGGTGGCCCTTGTGCGACCCAATAGTACTGAACGAATCGCCTCTGCACAAAACTTCGTTGACAATAGAGTCAAACAGTGGCTCAGTAGCGGGTTGAACTTTTGGGCCAAAAGTTGGGTACTCCTCAGTTCGCATGTCCAGGTTTGGCTCCAAGGCACATGGACGAACCTTGGATACCGGTACTGGTAAATCAATGTAGAGACCGTCGGCTGTTTCCTCTGAAACTTTCTCCGCTATTTGAACGAATAAATTCTTGCCTTCGACTTCAAAGAGTCGGCTGACCTTACCGATCTCAAGATGGCCAGAGCATCCATTTTCATTGTCGGCAGTGGTGTGTGAATCCCCTGCAGAGTTGTCCTGCGGCGACATTTCCCGAATGTTATTGAAAGAATCAGTCGTCGATTGCTGGGACATTGGATTGTCATCCATAGAATGACCTATGCATGCCTTCTTCTCTGTTAGGTCAAATGGAGTAACGGGTTTGTGATTGTGCCTGAAATTTAGCCCCTAGCTATCTCCATGTGCGACAGATTGATGTGTTGGACAATGTTCTTCTGCTGGTCGAACTTTAGAAACGAAACTATGCCCAGGATGATCTGCTATAAGTTTAGACTCATGTGGAGAATAAGAAACAATTTCAGGTGATGTCATGACACCCTTTTCTGCTGCTATAGCTTTGAAGTCTGGTGCTGAATTAGCCATCGATGGGGAGGATGTCGGTTTGAGCACTTGGCCAGGTCGGTGATGTTTAGCTAATATGACAGTTAGCATGATGCAAGAACCCATTTATGCTAAGTAGAGGATACTAACTTCGAAGTAAACAACTCGATGTTAATGGCTCAGGTACTCCCGACCGACGAACCTTGCCAACCACAGGCCCAGGAGGTCTCCGTAGACGATTTTTGACTTTGTCTTGGACTGTGACGCTTTGGTTTTCAGTCCCTAACCGTGAGACTCTTGTTGGCACCAGCTTTGCTATTGTATTGCGTACAGCACGACTCTTTTGATGAGTAGCCCAAAGCTCTCGGCTGGTGATTAATTGACTACTTTTTTCAGCAGGGCATGGAACTCGGCTATGGGCAGTCGCGGCTTTTATATCAGCGATACAGAGGCGTCTCTCCTCGCCACTAGCGAGCGACAGCGAAGGCCGGCTACTCTGGGGTGGTGTCTTGTCAAAATCGCCCGTGTCCGCAGGCGTGTCCTCGAAGGGCTCGTAGGCATGTGGATGGCCGAGAAGCACAGGGAACATTCCGAGGAGCACTGTTGCCGCAAATACGATGCTAACAAATAGACACTAGAGCGGTAGAGTCGCAGTTTACTGGGGGCTAGACGAGCTCGTTGGCTGGAAAATGTGGTGTGGTTTGGCTTGTGAGGAGGGAGAGAAGCACGTTCGATGCGATGGATGCATATAGAGTAAGGTTGTCGTCAGGGTTTGATAAGATATCGAACTAAGTTGGACAGATAAGAATGATACTAAAATATATTAAACCCGTAGCAAGGAATCTAAGAAGGGCAAGGGTACCGAAAGAGGTGCCAAAAGGGAGGCGAGGAAAAGAGAGGATGAGGGTGGTGATTCGGTAAGGGAACGCAACGGTTGGGATGAAGTGAATGATGGAATAAGACGAGGCTTTGCCACCTTCGCTTCGTATGTTGTAATATTTACCAACACGACGCGATGCGGGCAGCATTGATTGTGTTGCACCTGCGTGTTCTGTCGGCCTCGGAAGCGAATCAAGACATGTAAAATATGAAGGCACGCCAAGGCACCTGACGCCTTCTACGACTTTGAAGTCGCGCGTTGCTGGTGGTCACATTACCCGCAGTGCGCACAAGCGGAAGGAGCGGCGCCTTCGCATACTTCCTTGATCTGGATCAGTGACTGGCAGAACTTGAGCTAGGCAAGCCGTCCACACGCCCTCACAGGTGCGCATTTACACATCTACACTCACAAAAAAATTTGAAGATTCGAATTGACTGCATCTACCGACCAATCGGGCCATGCTGGGCCATGTTGGGCCAGGACATGCACCATCACTCCAATCCCTGAACCCTGGCGCCTTATGCTGCAACCTCTGGCGGATCAATTCAACCACCCAGTTACCTGATAGGTGAGCAAACTCCCGACTACCAACTTTCAACATCGGACGATTCAACCCAGCACAGGCGAACACGACGCACGTCCCAGCATCCGTTCCGACACATCTCATCCCTGTCATGCCTGGCACCCCAGGCAGCTGCCTGTGCACCACCAAACCCGGGCGGAGGGCGCCAAGCGGCTATTTTGCCTCTCTTCCCTTCCCGCCATCCGCGAAACCGCAAGGCCATCGGGAACCACTTGGCCTGTTACGAACGTTTCTGCCGGTCCAACAAATCAGGTTCCGTCTTAACCCTCCTCTCTGCTCGGCACTCGAGTAAAATACTAGCAGAATGCATACTAGCATATGGGCCGCCTCTCCACACCCAGACATCCAGGTCCGCCCAATCAGGCAAACTATGCTTTAGGAGTCGTATGTATTACGGGCTATTTTTGGTTCCCCCAAATCGCGTGGCGAACCACACCAAAGCTTGGAGGGTAGGGCGAAGAGAAGCGCGGTGCATGCATTTGGATGAGCCCGGAACTCGGGTTGCTCCAGGGGTTTCAATCCTTTTGGTTTGCGACTGTCACATAATTCTTAGATCTGAATTGGATCTGAAACACGGCCACCTGTGTGCTTATGTACTACCGTAAATCGAGTCTGTATGTCTACGTGTTTTTGATCAAGTCTAAAACGAATTGAGAAATCTCAAATTGCTACAATCATTGTCAATGTACATTGTCACAGGTTTGGAACCTCGAATCAAGAGACGTCAACTCTTTTTATTTAGTTGGTTATTGTTATATGGCAGCCAGTGCCACGTAGCCTATGTGCTAATTTGTATCTGACGATTCCAGACCGCCACGCCGTGATTTCTGTGTCCAGCACAGAGGTATCCAACATGATGGGACCATAGTCCTGACATGTTTGCAATAACAAAAAGAGACTAAAAAAAATCAAGAACAAAAGAGAACAGGAGAAGAAACGCTTCATCACAACATCCCCTGCAAAAAAACAAGCCAAAAGGAAAAAGACAAGTGAGGCAGCCACAAGCCACCCAATTTCCATCGCCACGGGCACTGAGTGAGCCCAGATCAACAAAACATTACCGTATGTCATAAGCATCCAAACGCCGCCATATATCCCACCTTTTTTTTCCCCAAGTACATCATCACATATCCGTAAGCAGAAGCACACCCGTGAGGCAGTGCGTCATGAATACGAGAAATCTAGGCCCGAGTCTTGTCAAAACGTCACCCTGCTGAGGTATATCAGCTAAGACCTGAAAGTCCAAGCGTCGTAAACGAGAATCTTGTTTGCCAGCCCCATGTCAACCAAGTCTCATCAACGGCGTCACATGGTCCTAGCCAGAAAGGAAATCGAGTGAGAGAGCGGGTGCGGAGTGGGGAATCTCACGCAGAGAAAACAGAAAAGACAACAGAGAAGAATTAAAAAGCAAACACTCCAAGAAGGACCAAAAGGGTTGTGGTCCATGATTGGCCTGGAGATGACCAAGTAGAGTTCAAACGGGGCCAAGTGCCCGTGCCAAACGTAATCCGGGATCTGACAGAGCGGTGTATTGTTACATCAGTTCAATGTTGAACCGCGTGACGGAGATTGGAGGGGAATCGAAAGGTCATAATCTCATATCCGTGTCTTCGGTAAGTTGTTGCGTAGCTCATGACGTAGTCGAGAAAGATGCGAGAAAAACAGCGTGAAAAGTCGTGGGCACAAAGTATTGACGCAGCGAGTCACAGCAGCATCTAGTCCGTTGAGATGGACGCCCTGGGTCCATGTCTGGCGTGACCAGCAAGCAACGAGGCGAGTCTAGACGGATTGGATGAATATAGGTAGCTCACCCAATCTTGAAACTCGAACACCTCCAGCCTGGTGAAATGCCAAGCCTGGCAACCCGTCACCGAAGACAAAACATTTCACCGGTAGCTCTTATGGCTGGACCGAGAGCTATAGTAGCCTGAATCAGAATAGGTGTGTTGTGACGCATATTGGGCGGCTTGACTCGAGTGTGCGCTGCAGGCATAGCCGACATAGATGGTGCGTTGTTGAATATCGTGGCCAGGTCTACCATAGGCTGCACATCGATCAATTGCATGTTGGTAGTAGAGACACCGGCATGCTGAGTACAACTCGACGAGTTGGTAGCACATATCTAATCTAATGCAGTAGATATAGTTTGAAAAGGATTTGCAGTTCCTGCCTGCACGGATTGTATCCAAGGCCGCAGTGCGCCAAAGGCCAGCTAAGGTCTGATTATGGGGCAAACAGAAACGAATTGTAATTGTATCCCTATCTTGATAGCAGGAAGAATCCCTCCAACTGAATCTTGTTGATGTAGGTGCGAGATGTGTGCGTTGCGGGCTGATGTCGAGCCGTGATGTAGGCAGAGCGATGGGATTCGAAACAAGAAAGCCGAGACGATATTGTATAAAGGAAACAAAGACGGGAAAGAAATTAGTTTGAAGAGAAGGTCGTGTGCTATGACGAATATAGATAGAGGCAGGCCAAGGCAGGAAACGAGGAGACATCGTAGCCTTATAGGCACGGCAGCCTAGAGGCAGGCTGGGTCTGGAGTCCATGTGTAGAAGGGAAGGTTGAATGAAGCCCACGAGGCGTCAACTCGGCTTTGGCACATATCGGCACGCCCTCCCAGGCTGGATGGATGGGCGGAGACTCTCACCAAACTTCACACCTTGGGACAAGCTTCAAAGTACAATGAGAGAACGGGGAGCAGCAAGGCATCAGCCAAGCCGCATATAGAAAATGATGGAGACGGCTCTGACTAACCTGACA
This sequence comes from Metarhizium brunneum, assembly GCF_013426205.1. NCBI lineage: Eukaryota > Fungi > Ascomycota > Sordariomycetes > Hypocreales > Clavicipitaceae > Metarhizium > Metarhizium brunneum. The sequence goes on along the minus strand of NC_089425.1, from coordinate 3,203,036 downwards.
GGTGACGAGAGTGTGGACGACGGTCTAATGCAGCCGTGCTGTGACAAGGCAAGGCCAGCGCAGGCAGAGGGCGAATCGACGCCGGGGAAGCTCACGGCAAGGTCCTGGCGCAGCACCGGACCAAGCTCACCATTGAAGCAAAGACCCAGAGGAGTCCAGTATGGCGCGGCGGAGGAGTCACTTGCCCGGGCTGTTTGGCGAGGGGGGCGTGTGCGCGAGTGCCCTGGGAACAGGTTCCATGTTGCGGGTACTTCAGATCAATACTGGCACGGGCTGGGAAAACGTCCAACGTCGATTGCGTGGGTGCGTGTGCGTGTGCAGTTGACCTCGTCAACTCGCTGTGGCCGGAGTTGGGGGTCTTTTTTGCGGACCCAGTGCCATTTCGATGGGAACGGGCGCCAGTGGAGAGCTGGGGCCTGCAACTGCCTTGCGAATGCCTGCAATGGACAGGCTAGCCAGCATCAAGGCCAGTCATGGTCAGTCTAGGACTGAAGGGGCCAGACGACACAGAGTTGACCTGCAGCAGGGCTGAACCGGGGGGACGGTGGCGGAGGCGGCCAACTGGTCAATTGCTCGTCGTGTCTAGAGACCACACACGACATGTCCCATATTGGAGTCCAACGTATAACACCTGGCTTGCATGGCAAATAAAGCGGTCAATCAAATTGAAGACACGATTTTTTTGCCCAAGAGATACTTGACTCGGGACTTGGAAGACGGCCGGCACTTTGCCGTTGCTGGTTGAAGCATGTGCCCGTCTGCTTTGTCAGACTTGGATGTAAAAATCCTTCATGTCAGGCCGATGATGATGGCCATGATTGCCATCTACAGCGGAAAGGCTCTTGGATGTACTTCGATGCCATGTTCAATGTCGTTTCCAACTGACAAATGTCTCTGAAGCTAAGGGCGTTGCGTCTCCACCTGGCTTCGGCAGCCTATTTGGGAGCGGAGGGAACTAACCAAGGGCACCTACTACTAGATCAATTACTAGTACTAGAGTCGCTGTACCTAGGAACATTGAACCTGCCAACCTAGTACTTACGTATAAGCTTAGTACACCCGCAGACCCAGAGGGCGCAGGGGCAGGCGCAACCGAAGCTACCAGACATGTACGCAGTTGCCCTGTTGTGCCGCCATCATGTTCCTGCATGTCACGGCTCATGATTGTTCTTTGTCCTTGTCTTCGTCTACTACTGTATGCAGTTCTGTCCGACTCGAAGCCGCCGGATTGGTCCTTTTGAGCAATCCGTATCGGTTGCTCTGACTCTCGTACTCACTTGTAAGCCATCCTTTGTACGCCCTTCTCGTCCAGCCGTGCCGGTTCCTGTGCGACCCGATGAATGCGATGCAACGCACAACTCCGACCTCTACACGTGGGCTGTTGATGCAGGTGGGTGAGCAGGCAGGCAGGCACCAACACCACTATCTCGCAAACCCATTACTCCCGTCACCGCAGGCCATGGCAAAGAGCAAATTTGATGTCACGACCCGTAGGCAGTCAAACGGTGATGCGGTGCCCGTCGGGGCCGCAGTCAGTGCCACAGCCCAGCCGCACAAAGCCTCAGTCCACCGCCCGCCCGAGTCCATACTACTATTCAATGTTGACTGCAACAAGACCTCAAGTGCCTTTCTTGCACCATAGACGATCCCTGGGCGATGCGCTGCATGGGTCCACACCCTTTCTACCACCTTGTTCCCAACCAGCATTTGGAGAATTGAACACGCCAGTAAGTAAGAAACATAATCGTCATCATTTGGCAAGGAATCGATTTTGGCTATCCGTCGGCGATTGATGCCCATGGTTTTGTTTACTGCTGACGATACAACTGATACAAGACTGCATGGAAGACTGCCATGGTGCCACCTACAACTCTGACGCATAGTCAGTATCCCTGCTCTCCGCGGAACCCGGTCCATTATCGCAAGCTCTGGTATCCTCAAGTATCCTCAACTCACTGGAGATACCTGGTATTATGCGGCTAAAGCGTCAAAAAGATGTCCACCTGGTAGGGCAGACTGCGTCAAAAACTTTACGATGGGGCACTTGCAAATCACAAACAGACCAGACGGGTGTTCTGGCCAAAGCCATACGACCTCGAACATTAGTCCACTGTCAAGCAAATAATCTTTTTGCACGTCCTGCATATGCCATTGAATCACCTTACCAATTAAGTTGGTGGCCGCAGCGACTGTGGACGAACCTTGCACCATCAACACCGTCACCCCTGTACCATTCGTCCGGTGATGTCTATTGTCGTCATTACGTCGTGTGTGTCTTTGGGAATGGTCTCGGCGTGATATTTGTCCCGCAGATCAAGGCATTGATTTACTTACAGCTTACATTGACAATTGCCTGCATTTAAAGCATCATGGTATGAGCTCAGTCAGAGTCCTATTTGCAAACTCGGGAAAGGAACTAAATCTCAAGATGAGGCGGATGCCCAGTCTTTTCTCTTTTCTTACTTTACCAAAAATGGACATTAACACACTTCTCAACAGCCATTGCATTAAGAATTCCCCACTGATTTGCTGTGCAAGTTCATGTAGGCTGAGGTGCCTAGAAGATGAAGTGAGTCAAGTCTTCCGAGACATTTCGGACTCATCCGTGGCTGGCACAAGGCTCCAGCTTGTTCATACTTTTCGTCGCTCACGTATGAGCGATAAGTCTTCATCCAAGGTAGAGTTCCTGATCGGGGTATTACGAACTAGGCAATTGAGCGATATGTGCGGCGTATTGGCTACGGAGAAAGAGTCGTGGACGTTGAGCACGGAATCGAAAGCAACTTACCAGCATTGCCCAGACGTATTACTGCTTCGGCCGCTTCTGACGGGTAGTCACAACTCCTGCCATTACCACTCACAGGACGAAACCGCATTGGATGAATATTTCGAGGCTGATCCTGGTCAGCACGGTGTCTGGCGCAGACCCAAGAGCTCGGACCCGGTGTCATGGGATCCTTGTAACGAAACCACGATGTTGGAGCCATTTTCAATTCGTCGAAATGTGAATCCTTAGGCCTCTTGCAATATTATCAGACTGCCAGGTAAAAAGTGAAGGAGGCTATGATGCACGATCCGGTGACAGATACGCGGCAATACGACTCAAATGGTAACTGCATGAATCGCCGAGCCCGCAAAACCCAGTCGACGTTTATTTCCGCCTTGTTCAACTTGGGGTCTTGATTCGCCCTCGTATTGGAACCCAAGCAGACAAGTTAAACTTCGAGCTAGCGAGGACGGTATACAAAATCCCAGAGCCAGCATTTCTGTACCTGTCCAGAGCAGAATAATCATAAACGATAGCAAGACTCGGGCGTCTAGCTCCCGAAGAAACGGCATCTGCAAGTCTGACCTTCAAACCACCCGCGACCCATGGTCCGGCTCATGACCTCATGGGTCACTCATGGCTCATGGCCCTGCCAACAGCTTCAGCCTCGTCGTGTCCCACTGCGGGCCATATAGGACCCCTGGCCATTGGCAATTCGAGCCACGGCTGTTTCCAATGCACAATGTTCTCAGAACTGGGAGAACAGAGCCAGAGCGTTGCGGAAAGTGGCCATCCATCAACGGGTGAGCGGCATCTCGCCCCGTGGCTGGCTGGGGATGCTGCCCTTTCTGCTTTGGCATTTGGAAACGAGTTGTCTGGCCCGAAGACTTCCCAGAATCGCAGACCGCATCAACCGGGGGACCCACTCTCCGCCCGCCAGCCGCATCCGCGCCGGAGTCGCCGGTGCGGTTGCGTCAAATGGTTCGTGGCACTTTGTCATGAATGCTGCACTGGCGGTCCCAAGTCGTCACCACATGGTCTCACATTCTTCTTCTGGCATGTCTTGCTCCTCGGGCGCGCGTACGGTCGACCTTTCGTTTTCTCCCCGTTTGAGGCCGGCCCCCGGCCCAAGCAAGGGTCTTGTTCTGCAAATAGCTCAATTTCACCGTCCAAGGGAGCCGTTGCGTCTCTTTGCCGAGCGTCTACGGACCACGGACTACGGACCACTGTTCCGAAACCATGTGATGCCTCCAGAAGCGACGTATTGCATTTGCCCTTCTCAACAGCCTAGCCTCACCAGCCTCACCATGACCCCGTCGATCAAGCAAGCCCGTCTTCCAATTCGGGCACATGCCCGATCGTTTCTATTTTATTAAACGTTCCTCGCATACAATACATGTGTGTATATCCCTGACCCATCCCGCTGGACACACACCCCCTCCTCCCTGAGGCCGGCTTGTATCTGGTTCATGCTCGTTCATGTCAAGCCCCGGGTCAACCAAATCCCCAGACTACGCAAGAGCACACGCTTCCTCCCACCCATCTTCATCCGAGCGGAGTTGTCCGGCCGAGCTTGAATCTGAGACACGTCTCTCGGCACGTCACGGTTTGAGAAAATAATACGGAGTACGGAGTACGGAATACTACTAGTGCCAACGTAGTTTCATCCGAATTGTCCAGCATGGCTCATCTCATCGTGTTTTGTGCATCGCTGCCTAGCTAGGGACTTAGACCTTGTTGCGCCCGAAGTCTGACGCACAACTGCCCAGGTTAAAGTTGCCGCGTCAAATTCTCAATTGGCATTTCCCCCTGTTCCACTGCCGCTTGCCAAGCCTTTTTTTTTTTTTTTTTTTTTTCCCCGTTTGGCAGGGACAAACATAGAAACAAACACGGGGCCTGGTCCATTCTGCGGCCTCCGATCGATTCCCACAGCCCTACGGCATGAAACAATAGTACAAGCACATATTGCACCGGTGGTGAGACTGGCAAGGCTGACTGCATGCCCGGTTGTTCGCTCCACTGAATTGCCTCGGCCCTTTTCACCTGCGTCTATCTCACCTATAACTTCGCTTAGCTGTTCTACCCATGATGCTCCGTACAACGCGGTCCATTATCGTAGGACGCCGTAAGCGCCGTTGTGGCTGAACGGTCCAGATGTCTCCCATCGACAGTCTCCTCAATGCTGCGTCCTACCTCCTACCTCCCGCTACTTGACATCTGCATCTGCCCGCCAGCCACCATTGACCGTGGCTCCAATAGTTACATGCACGACGTCTCAACAGTTTCACTCCCAATATGCCAGATACCTAGGTATGGAGGCCTCAACTATTCTTTGGTTCTGCGGTGGCCTTCCTGCTTTCTCTATGCTTCTTTCTTGCGAGTTTCTTTTTTTTTCTCCCTTTTCATTATGTGCAGAGTGTATCGTTCCCAGTCTCTGGCCCTCATGCCCCGGCCTGCCCGCCCATCTGCTCCCGCGAGGCACCAATGACTCAAGAGTCCAGAAAAAAAAGAGCAACAAGAAAACACTCTCTCCGCCCATTAGCGAACATGACCTTTTGTCATTAATGAGACATCACCCAACCGCCAAGACATCCATTTCAATCCCTTCATGAATAGTATACATGTCGTCGAAAGTAATAAAGAAATAAAAGTAAAACATGGGCTTCTCCTGGCATGTCCCAGTAACACACATTTTCATAATATATCGTCGCTCTCCTCGTGTGCCTTGTGCCAGCGTTGGATGGGGATTTTGAATGTCAACATTATCATGATTCCATCCTGCCTGCCTGCCTTCGTTCGTCCGTGGTATATATTGAAATGAAATGATAAACGACAAAGGGAATCAAATACAATATGAAACAAAACCAAAATCGCTTCGAAAATATGCCTCTAGCAATTAATGCATGCTGAATTGTCATCTGGCAGCGAGTCTCCAAGTTTTGTTCTTGAATCATGGAAAGTCTGAACTAGAAAGTCAAATGTCTTTGGTCAAAGCAAACGATCAGTAGCAAGACTCCCCAGAGTATTACTGTGTATTATGAGAGGAAATAAGTCCGTCATACTGCAGCATTGCAAATCGTTATACGCGTCGGCTCATTGCGGCCGACGCACCAGCTGCTGCAAGGTCCTGTTTGCCACTAGCAGTTCGACCAGCGGCACGAGGTAAACTGCTGATACTGCTAATGGAACCGCCCGCACTAGTTCGTCTGTTGAGGCTAGCAGCCGTAGCAGCCGTAGCTCCAGAGGTTCTTCTTGAAGTGCCAGATACCGGCTTGTGGGGGCTAATGCCAGTCCGCATGGAACCACCAACTCCCTTGGCGATAGAAATTGGAGGGTCGGGTAGGGGGCGAGGGGCTGAAAGGGGGTTGGCTCGTTTCGACGGTGACGATTCCCTGGCTGACGGTCTTGGGATGATGACTGGCAGTTTCTGACCCGTGATAAATTCATGCCGAACGGCGTCCTCGGGTCTCAGTCGCCTCTCGGGATCCCATCGCAGGCAGCGAGCAATGAAGTCCAAGAAAGCTTCATCGTCGCACTTCAACACCTGCTGCAGGGTCTTTGACGACGGACGACGACGTCGGCCTTTCGACGATACATTTAACCGTGGTTTGCCCATAGAGTCGAAGAAGAGTTTCTTTCTCGTGCTCTTCTCGATCAAATGCTTCTCGGGAGGTCCAAACACCTCCATAATACATGCCAGCTGCTCTTGCTCATTTTCACCAGGGAAAATGGGAACCCCTGTGTAAAGTTCGGCCAGAATACAACCTACACTCCACATATCGATGGGCATGCCATATGTCATACCTAGAATGACTTCTGGGGATCGATAAAATCTGGACTGGATATACGTGTATACCTTCTCATGCTCGAAACAACTTGATCCAAAGTCGATCACCTTAATTTCCGAGTGCAAAGGATGCCTCAGAAGAATATTTTCAGGTTTCAAATCGCAATGAATGACCTTGCGCTGCTTGAGCAGAACTAGAGAGCTGAGGATCTGCTTCGTGAATCGCCTAATAATTCTCAGAGAGAATCCACGGAAAGAATGTGCCTTGATAAACTCGTAAAGGTTCATATCCAGGAGTTCCGTCGAGATACAGAGGTGGCCGCGGAAATAGAAACTCTGCGTGAAATTGACCATGCTGTGTTTGTTCTTGGGATCCTGCTGCCCTGTTAGCGAATTATGGCATTGCGCAATGGTTGAAAAACGCTGAAGACTTACCCATTCGCGAAGCTTTTGAAGAATATTGACCTCGACAAGAGCTTGCTGATGGAATCTCTTCTTGTTCCTAATGATTTTAATGGCAACAAGAACCCCAAGTTTGTGGTCAATACACCGAACAACCTGTCCAAAGCTTCCCTTTCCAAGAATATCCACAATCTCATATCTGTACGCAAGATGATCACCTGGGATAATGGTATAATCACCACGTTCGTCATCATAGCCAAAATTTGGAGTGTCTGACTGCAAGTTCCCCACAACCTTCCGGGCATTTTGGGTTCCACAAAAGTATACGTCGTTGTAGTCAATGATTTCGCCTCGTTCATATATATTGAGCATAGCGATTCGTATGGCATCCTGGGAACCCACACGCTCCTTTGGCGTTGCCCTTTTCTTCAAAGCATCTAATGCTCTCCCAGCAATCTCGGTTTCTTTTCGTCGGGATCCTAGCTTGCGCATCTCTTCTTCAGCGGCAATGTCGTCTTTGTCGGGATCCGTAGTCCAAGAACCAACAGTCCGGAGTGCATTAACGGATGGCTTGGGCTTGACCATCTTATTCGATACACCGCTAGCGCTTCTGGTCGAAGGCACCGTGATAGAGTCAAGTCCTTCTTGATGAGCGTGCCACGTATCGCTCTTAATACGATTAGGAGCACCATGGTTCGTTAAACTTGCTGCCGAGCTCTTCCGTCTTCTGATATCAGCATTAGCTCCATGAGGATTCGTCTTTACGATGGGATTAGGGTTGGGCTGCTTGAGACCGGAGTAGCCGCCCACCGCGGCAGATGCTGACACAGGAATCCGGGGGGGCGGCATGCCATCAGATTTTGACGGCTGCTGCGTGCTAGATTTATCAGCCGTGTCAACAGAACCGGACTTGGAGTTACTTCGCTTCCACGACAAGCTAAGCTTTCTCCGAAGGGATGTTTTGGAGGAGGGGCTTTGAGGTCGTTGGGTCTCTGCAGGATGTGGTGGAGACTTCGGGATAGGCTTATCCTTGCTCAGTTCTCGAGGGCCAGAAGGCTTCTGTTCGGCACTGGGCTCGAAAAAAGCTCCTGTGATGGTGGCACAATCCACTCCTGTCTTGGACCTCTTCAGGTGCCCAGCCTCAAAGCCTCCCTTAGGCAAAGACGACGATAGAAAGGGGGAGATACTCGATTTGTGAATCGGCTCAATCAAGCTAGGGGATGAATCTGAAGAGATGCCATCAGGAGGGGTCGGCGTAACTCGGCGGATATGATGAGTGGAGGTACTGCTCCTGAGAGAAGGAAGTTCCAACGTTTCATCATACCGAGTCTTGGAGAAGAAAGAACTCTTCGATGCCGTCATAGGTGTTGTAGGTGTCTTGGGAACTTGTCGTGAAGGTGGTGGGCTGAGATCTCGATGAGAAGGATTTTGCCCATTGACTTTTGACGTGGAAGGAAAGCTCAAAGGTCCAATGTTCAGAGGCGGAAGGCTCAGTGGTTGCAGCTGTTTCCTGGACTGGATTTCTTGATTCTCTTCTTCAACAGCAGCTATCCCCGCATAGGTGCTCTTTCTAACATTCGCCTTTTGCTGAACTTTGGTGGGCTCGGGGTGGACCGGCATTGATATGCTACTAGTCGAATTGCTATGAATACTCGTCGAGTCGAGAGTGTTGAAACTCGATTTCTTCTTTTCCACAAAGTACGTCTCAGAATGGGATTCCTTTGGCGATTCATAGGCTTTGGGTATGGCAGGAACAGGTGGGACGTCTTCGTCGTCGTCTGTTTGTAAATTGTTGTGCGTGCTGCCGTGCTTGGGCGCCGGCAATCGACTCGCAGACGATGGTAGAGGGAGACGAGCTTGAACAGATCCCGTAGACGTCCTCACAGTATTATAACTAGCTGTAGAGCCTCCTGAGAGGCCAGAGCTGTACGACTTTCGATTATTTATATCTGGCGTCGTTCTGGAGGAAGAAGGAGTCAGGGAGGCCTTGCGTGGGATTATGGATGGAGATCGAGACTCCGCTCGCACATCCAGTGATACTGGTGGGGGAGGTGGAGGAACATTCGCAAGCACGTTTAAGCTTTGTGATTGTGGCATCATGGATAAGCGCTTCATTCTCCTCGTGTCAGTTGGGCTGATTGTGCGAGCTCCTAATCCAGTGGCGGCGTGGCTGCCCGGCATCATTGACATCCTTTTGCTAGAGCCAGATGATGGGGTACCTGCCTTTCCGCCAACACGTGGAGATCTAAGAGCCAAGGTCGACAAGCGGTTTTGCTCTGGAGTAAGAGTAGACGCGCCGAGCAAGTTCGTCTGACTCGTCCGCGGAGGTGGTTGAACTGACTTTGCCTTGATTGCCCGGGATGTTGGTAGATTGCGTGTTGAGTCTGAACCAGTTAAAGAACCACCGTCAATAGATCGTCTTGTAGAGTCCCGGGGGGCACTTTTGTCTCCCAAGAGACTGGTGCGCCTGGCAGGTGGATTTCGGGCGGCCAGGTCCGAATCCGCGATGACCCCAGGCCCCATGGATTTCCGAGGTGGTCTGGGAGCAGCGGCATTTGAAACCGGGGGGAATTGGCTCTGGCGACGATTTCGCATAGCTGCGGGCGCAGAAGGGGCATCCAGTGTTCCAGAAGAAGAAGACACGGCTGAGGACACACTCGTCTGCCTGCTCGAGGTGCTCGGTCGACGCAAGATTGACCCTGAACGACTGGGTCGAGACGGCGGAGGCGGTATGCTTCCACGTGTCGTGCCAGTGTTCTGCGCCATGGTTGGCCTTTCAGGTAACTTCCTTTCTATTAAACCTTTCGTCTCGAGAATGCTTCCTTCGCCGGTGGGTGAAGGGAACTGGGTAAGTTTGAAATCGGTTGAAGCAGATTCGATACTAGTGTGCAGTTCATCGAAACTAACGGAGGGGAGAAAATCAAAGGATCCAGTTGGTTCGGCGGTATGGCCATTATCGCGATTTCGATCGAATGAGAGTAGAGAATAATTTGTAGAGGGTGCCGACAGCATTGGAGCGTTGGACATCAAGCTGTTCGACCTTGAGGTCGGGAGGGAGGGTAGATTGGACCCGGCAGTGCCCCGTCTGTTAAAGAGCAATCATTAGTACCTTGACAAACGTGTAGATATCAAAGCCAACACATCCCCGCGAGGGAAAACTTTGGAAAGCCAGAATCAACCTTCGCATTGAGAGTGAATCACATACAATCGAGTCGGAGAATGAGCCGGTCTGGACCCAGGCGGTCGATTCTGCGTCACGGTCATAGAGAGCCAGTCAAGGTCAAGTCGACGATGCGAACAGAAAACGCAGTTGACTTTGGCAAAGCGGCGTGGCTCGTCGTCGCTGGGACAGCAGCCTCAGTCCGGTGTGGGAGCTGAGTTCATTCGAGACAGCTACCTCATTCCGAACATGGGTGTTTGTCAGGAGAGCCGCAGTCGAGATCGAGGCAGCGGCCGAGTGACGGCAGTTCAAGGTGAAAATTCAATCGAACGGCCACAGGTAGATTACAAACCCTGATCCTGCCTCGAAAGGACCTGGGATGAGTATCGTGCGGGGGCTAGAGAGCACGAAAGGGAGGTAGGCGGATGAATGGGAGACGAAGTTGTCGTCGGTTGTTTTCGACAGTGTGCCTGCTTGAGTGAGGGACGGCAGCCACTGCATTGGGTGGTGTGCGGGCAGATTGCGGAGGCCAGTGGAGCTCGTTGAGAGGCCAGGCCACACGGCGGCGCCCTGAAGGATGGTCCCTTCCTTGGCTGCAGCAATGAGTGATGGGAAGGTACGAATGCCAGTCTCCCGGGACAAGAATTGCTCGGCGGACTCACTCTTTGCAGGTGTGCTTATCGCCTTACTGCCTAGGTATTTGTTGTGTTTAAACTCTCCCTTTGCATACTTGAATAATCTATCATAAAACAATTGTAGATTTACCTATTATAAAATATACACTAACATATTATAATATAAAGCCTGATAATAGACAGGTATCCGGTAGGGCGTGACCGCATCTAGCAAAAAGAGTGAGCCCGCCGAGCAATTCACCCGGGACGGCGAGGTTCTTGCTCGCACCTGCCACAATTACCGAATTCGAGCCAAGGAAAGTGCCACTCATCTAAAAATTTCAAATCTTAACGTGGTTGCATCTCAAGTGCTGCTTTCAAGAATCAGTCATCGAATACTCCAATTCACATGTCAATAAGACCAGTACACACTCTGGTGTGTGAATATTTTGCAATCTGTTGCTTCTCCTATTTAGCACCCAGACATCCAGGCGGTTGCGGTCGGGCCACCCACCGTGGTCGCATCAATTTCAACGTTAAGCACCAAGCAACTTAGCTTTGGTTGAAAGCACTGATGAATGGTGGTTAATGGGCGGTGGGGTATGGAAACATAAATGAGCATGAATGGCAGGTCCACAATACGCGGGCCAAATGCATGCAGGCTTGCTGTCAATTTCGGTGCACGAGGCAAAAACATCAGACGCTTGTCTCTGTGATCTGCACATCACGGTGGGACAAGAATGAAGATTGCATTCTCCCTTTGCTTCAGGGTTCTTGACATGCTCAAGCCTACTTAAGCGGCCGTCGATTTTGGAGGTCAACTACTTAAGTACCTACTTGAGTACATTTTGGCAAGTGGGATGGGGACAGGACAGGAGTATGTACCTACGGAGGCACCTACGAGGTACCGACCCTGACATTGAAGTCAAGTCTGATCTATCTGGTACAGAGTCTGGTCAGTAGGGCAGGAGGCGGGCGCTAGCTAAAGTACTTTCAGGTAAGGACCGACTAGGCTGGTACTAGGCAGTCTGGTAGGTCCCTCGGCACGGAGGACAAACTTGACACCAGACGGTCTGATTGACGCCGAACACTGCATGCACCCGTCAGAGTCCACAGGGGCTTCAGCACCAGCTTTGCAATAGTATTCCAAATTCGGATCTTGCTCCTCGAACAGTGACACCGCAATCGATGTCCAGCCGCCAGGACATTTGATACGTTTTGGGCGGCGTGCAGGCGGCTCGCATATCCAAGGCGGCAGATGATCCCAAGTGGTGCTGCTCACTGGGCAACGAGGACGACAAGGACTGCCCGCTGGTTTCACGAAGCACGGAGTCGTGAAGTACTGGCATGCGTACCGGTTGGGTCCAATTGGAACACGAGTCGATACTACCAGCATTGACGAGCATGCATATCAGAAACGAGTTGTTGTTAGCATCTTTGCCGAAACTAATGGCCATGTCACGTCGACCAGTCGCCCTCCCCTGATGCACCCCTGTCTAAAGATGCAATCGCATTATCAGCGCCCTACATATGTATGTCTCCTGGCATCATTACGGAGCAACTACTGAATACCCTTGCTTGTTCCCAAGCTCAATGACGACACGTGCCGGTCTCATTCAGTCGTTGTTTGGTAGCGAGATTGCCAGCCCGAGAAGAGAATGATGGCCAAGGCCCATATGGATATGGAAAATAAATTATTTCATATCTCTTTATTACGTTTCTCTGCAAACTTCGAGTCAAGTCGCATCTCTGAACCGGGGCAAGGCATCGAGGGCAAGAGAGGATGACAAAATTTTCGTCGCCCTGCATTGTGCACTTGAAGCTTCTCCTTTCCCACAGATTGTGTCTGTGCTCATTAAAAGCGTCCAAGACCTCAGGTGCTACTACTCCGTACTGTACGGTGGTTCTGCAGAATCCATTGCCTGAGACGTTGGACTATGAATCCACATGGGCAGCGCCAACCAAATCAAGTCTTGGGTTCTAGTATCAATTTGATATGGAGCCTTTTTTCCAATTGCGGTCTTGATCTGGAATTCTGTAAAACCCCTGATACCTGACAAAGAAATGAGCGCCACCAAACGTCGCCTTGCCCTGGTCATTGGTCGACAGGGCAACAAACATGTACTTAAGGCAGGTACCAAGGTGGTTATTACTACCTAAAGTAGGTACCTACCTAGGTACTTGGTAGGTACTCGAGTACTTGGTATGTTTATTCGTACCATGTTGCGTACCATGGAGTACTCCGTACGCGACGGCAAAGTAATGGTCGCTCGCTGTTCTCTCAGGAAGTACAGACGACAGTGTGCATCAATTAGCCTGAATTCGTACATCAGTAGCTGCATCTAGCCTCCGTAACTGTGTGCTGTTCTTGCGACGTTTTCGAACCCTGGTGACAGGCCCAGCATGTTGCGCCGATTTTCAACCAGCAAGGCGAGTGGTGAGATGGAGTTCAGGGAAGAATTGCACTGGCTGACCTTCCCTGGACCGCTTATTCGCTAGAGATGATTGAGTAGATCGCGGTTGGCTGTATCCAGCCCACGAATAGTTGCCCGGCTGTACACTTGATCGCGTGCGTTTGCTTGAGTGCCTACTTAGTAGGTAGGTACTGACATGGGAGTCTTTGCTCGTCGTAATATTGTGAAACGAAGCATTCTTTACGACAATCAGTCCGCCACGACTTACGCCCCATGTTAATAACGAGGAAATGCGCACTTGGGCGTCGTCGACCTCGGCCAAACAAAATAGAGCTTCGTGCATGGCGAAGAAAAGGACCACTGACTTTCATCTCGGGATTTAGGGTAGCGACTTACAAGAGGCACGTGACCATGATACGGGAAGCTAGGCAGTCAGGGCGAACATGTCACATGTGCAACAAAGTGAGATGCTGGCGGATGTTAAATAAAGGAACTCGTGCAATTTCATCCAAAATGAAAAGACTTTGCTCCTGAACTGAACTAGAGATTCCTTTCCGTGTGCAGTTGCAGTCGTAATCCCACCAGTGAACCCTGACTTTCATGCCCCAGATTCTTAATCCCGCCGGAGGCAACAGCCGGTAGTGGCCCCGACCCTCCGGCTGATTGGCAGATTGCCGCCTCTGAGATCATCGGGCAGCCCAAACCCACCAGTTTGACCTCATCACATGGCAGCCGAGCAACCTCCACCGCCCGCGGAGCCGCCACACACGGCCGCAACAAAGCTCTTTCACAAAGCATCCCCGTGTCATGACGAGAATAGGAGCACCTGCACAGCTCCCTTGTTTCGCCGATGGACGACTTTACGACCGAGATTATCGCCTCTGCAGAAGGTGCAACTGGCACCAAGGATAGTTTGCAGCCGAGCCAGCGACAGGACGACAAGTACCACCAGCAGCAAGAAGGGCAGAAGAAAGGATGGGGAGGATTGACAGCTTTGCGAGACCGAACCTCGATCCAGGACCGATTGGTGGACCGGTATGGAGGGATTCCTATACTTGAGAGAGAGAAGACGGGCGTTTTGCTAACACTTGACGCTTGCTTGCCAGGCTGCTCCAGCAGGTCATGCCCATCGATGGTTCGGTGCAGGACAACAACGAAGCGGTGCCGAATCCCTTTGAGCGGCCCAACTTCAACCTGACAATCATGTCCAACAATTTCCGACGGTTCAACTCGCGCATCGGCGTCGTCTTCCGGTTCCAGGAGAAGGTCGAGGCGCTGCTGTCGTGGCAGACGACGTCGCACACGGTTTCGTACCTGGCCATTCTGACATTTGTCTGCCTCGACCCGTACCTGCTGGCGGCGCTGCCCATAGCGTTCCTCGTCTTCGGCATCCTCGTCCCCGGATTCGTGGCGCGGCACCCGGCACCCCCCAAGGGGACGCTGTCGAGCGAGCAGAGCATCGGGTACTCGCCTGCCGGGCCGCCCCTGGCGCCGGCCGCGACGCCCAAGCCGGCCAAGGAGCTCAGCATGGACTTTGTCCGCAACGCGCGCGACCTGCAGAACCAGATGGGCGACTTCAGCAACGGCTACGACAAGGTGGTGGAGCTGCTGGTGCCCATTGCCAACTTCAGCAACGAGGCGCTGTCGTCGACCGTCTTCCTGTTCGCCTTTGTCGGCGGCATCGCCATGATGCTCGCCGCGCACATGCTCCCGTGGCGCCTCATCTTCCTCGTCGCCGCCTGGACGCCCGTCGTCCTCTGCCACCCGGCCGTCACGAGGCTCCTCCACCAGGCGCGCCAGAACCAGGGCAAGGCCCAGGAAACGCTCGCCAGGACGTGGCTGGACGGCTGGATCGCCGACGACGTGATTCTCGACTCGGCCCCCGAGACGCGCGAGGTCGAGATCTTTGAGCTCCAGCGCAAGTCGGCCGCCGGCGAGTGGGAGCCGTGGGTCTTCTCGCCGAACCCGTACGACCCGCTGTCCCAGGCTCGCATCACGGGTGACCGGCCCAAGGGGACGCGGTTCTTCGAGGACGTCATGCCGCCCAGTGCGTGGGAATGGAGCGAGAAGAAATGGGCGCTGGACCTGTGGAGCCGCGAGTGGGTGGAGGAGCGCATCATCACGGGCGTCGAGGTCGAGACGGAGGGCGAGCGGTGGGTGTATGACATCTGGAGCGAAAAGGGCGACCGGACGGGCGTCATTGACACGCCGGAACCGGTCCAGAGCAAGGACATGGCGATGCGGCAGACGAGCTGGGAGGAAGGCGAGGATGCGATAGAAAGGAGAGGCGACTGGAGACGGAGGAGATGGGTGCGCCTGGTGAAGAGGAAGGCTACTCCAGAGTCTTGATGGCGCACGTCTTGGGATTTGATTTTTCTTTTTGAAAGCCATGGAGTGGAGTTTATGGGAAAATTGTAGTACATTCTAGCCTCTCCCCCTTCCTCGGGGGTATATGAATCTATCGTCATTCCAAAAGTGGTTCTTGCCGTGTAACCGCTCAAATTATGCTAGTGGCATTCCATGCATGAATGTGAATGAAATCCCAGAACCCCAAGACGCCTTTCGCTTTACAGCAGCCCGCCCTGTTTGCGCAAAGCTTCCAAAGAAAAAGGTTGAAAAAAAAAATCAAAATTCAAAAACCGCGACATCCCTTCCACATGATAAACAGCACGCAGGTATTATCCAAACGTCTCGCCCGACGCTATTTATTCTCGACAACCATCCTGTCCAAAATCTTCTGGATGCCTTCTGCCTTTCCGTCCCCGCCGTCCATCTGGCTGGCCATCTTCCTCGCCCGCGCAATCAGTATCCCAATCACGTCCCTGGTGTACTCGAAGCTGCCCGTGCTCTCCATGTAGGAGACGGCGTAGCGCTTCACCTGGACGTCGGTCGTCTTCTGCTTGAGGATGTTGATGAGCTGCATGTTGGCCGGGTTGGCGCGGATGCTGTGGATGACGGGGAAGGAGAACTTGCCCTCGGTCAGGTCCTCGCAGAGCCCCTTGTTGTCGCTGTACTCGCGGCTGGAGAGGTTCATGTAGTCGTCGCGGATCTGGAAGATGAGCCCGATGAGGTTGACGAGGGGCACGCAGTCGAGGCTGGAGGACGGGGACTCGGCCTGCATGAGCTTGATGCCGAGGCGGAACAGGCCGCCCGTCTTGTTGCCCACCATCTCGAGGTAGTCGTCCTCGGTGGGGCAGGTGAGGGTGTCGCGCCAGAAGAGGTCCATGCCCTGGCCGCGGTGCAGGCTGACGAGCTCGTCGGCGAAGACGGAGATGATGGAGGGGTTGCCGAGCTTCTGGAGCTCCTGGAGGGCGACGAAGTAGATGTAGTTTGCCGAGTTGATGGTCTGGGGCACGCCAAAGATGTTGTGGGCGACGGGGAAGCCGCGGCGGAGCTCGGACGAGTCCTGCACGTCGTCGACGAGGAGGGAGGACTCGTGGAGCATGCCGACGGCCTTTGTGATGATGTCGAGGCGGTGGGGGGGCACTTGGAGGAGGGCGTTGAAGGCGTTGATGAGCTGGGAGCGGAAGTCTTTGCCCGGGTGGGAGGCGACGTACTCGAAGGGGGCGCGGACGACCTTTTCCTTGTCGTCGGTCCAGGAGCGCTTGGGGGTGAAGTTGAGGTCCTCGTGCTCGTAGCGGCGCGGGTCGGGCGGCGGCGAGGGCTGGTGGTTGTGGTGCATGATGAAGCTGGAGATGGGGCTGGTGGCAGGCGCCCTCTGCGACTGGGAGCGGGAGCGAGTTCGTGAGCGCTGCCCGTTGCCGCCAAAGAGGTCGGTTTCCACGACGGGGCTGAGGATGTTTGGCAGCGGAGCGGGCTGCGTGAAGCTCTGGTAATGGTTGGCGGCGGCGGACGGCGGTGATGCGGCTGCGAGGCTATTTCTATGACTCGTGCCTGTGCTGGAGGTTCGCGGGGGGATGGTGGGATTGGACTTGTTGGGCGGTGAGGAGGAGAGGAAGGGGATCGAGGTGGAATTGGTGCTTGTCGACGTGGTCATCTTGTGCAAGTCCCCGGACGTGGCACGTAATCAAGGACTCTCGAGTGGACGGCTCCAGATGGCTCCAGAGGGCTCCGGACGGGAGCCTGGAGAGCTGGGGCGGCGGGACGGGATGAGGCAAGGAACATCAGACCGGACACGAGGTCGTTGTGGTTGAGTCGTCCCCAGATGTCGAGCCGTGGGGCGGACGGCAGCGTGGGCGGGGTCTCAGAATCAGTGTTCCGTCCCAACCGTCTCGACGCGGAGGAGAGGAATCCGTGACGGCACGGGCGATGGGATGCCTAGATCAGGCCGACGGGCTGCGTAATCGGAGTCGCGGAACCGCCAGGCAGAAGAAGCCGAAGAAGCCTGGTCGTGCTACCTTGAGATGATGGGAAAAACAAGGGTCAGCGCTCGATGGTTCAATGTTATTCTGTAGTGACATGTGACAGTCTCTGACTCCAGGTCCAGTCTGCATGTCTGGTGGTCTCAAACTGGTCTAAAGCGCAGCCCAACAGCCTGGATGGGCCCCGCTGGCGGCGTTTCGTTTCGGGCAGAGCTCCGTGTGGCCTCTGCCGCTGAAGACGCCGCATGGCATCAATGGCAACACATCGAGCCCTCCCCCATCTTCAAGGGCGGCGGCTTTGGTGCCAAGTATGGCTGGGTCAAGCAGAGAGGCAGGGAGAGATGCGCGCGTGTAGCATCTGCTGTGCGAGTCTCTTGTCCCTCAGTCTTCCTCGACGCCCAAGGCCAGTGTTGCGGACAAGGACCAATTTGAAGGGGGAATAACCCGGTCACATACCTGTACAGAGCACGCCCGAGGAACAGCAATGCGCGGTGTCCTCTTTCTTGGAGGGAAGAAACAGGAGGAGAAACAGTCAAAGGCGGAGTAACCATCATCTTTAAAGCCATCTGCAAAT
Source organism: Metarhizium brunneum (assembly GCF_013426205.1). Classification (NCBI taxonomy): domain Eukaryota; kingdom Fungi; phylum Ascomycota; class Sordariomycetes; order Hypocreales; family Clavicipitaceae; genus Metarhizium; species Metarhizium brunneum. The sequence continues at coordinate 3,184,996 of NC_089425.1, read as the reverse complement.
CTACTCGGCACGCGAGAGGGGGGAGGGCATGCATGGCGGAATGGCGCCGACTGGACGATGCAGCCACACCGCAGTTGGAAAGCAAACCAATACATAAGTTCAAATGCTACTCAAAGTACCAATCTCCTTAAAGGCATCAAAGCGCCGACGTCTAGGCCGCTAGCCTCTCGCCGTGGCGGACAGGCGTAGGCTGAGCTGAAGCCCTTCACGGTCCATGTGCACCATTGGCTCCAGTGAAAAGTAATCTGTTGGGTCAATGACATCGTCGTGTTGCCAGCCGTGGCTTCCAATCTCTTTGAATGTGCGCAGGTCCAATTGATGTATTCAACCCACTTCTTTTCTGATATTTAAAGATACTTACGGATACTCCCTTATTAAGGATAATATACTAGTATATTTTTATATACTTCTATGTCTTTAAAATTTTAGTTACTTATTATTCGCTAGAACCTGGTCCGTTACAAAAATAGACCTGCGCACATTCAAAGTGATGTTTAATGTTGGCAGTGTGTCGGGGCGGCAAAGTTGACAGCATGGCACTCCTCTCTCTGTGCAGCTTGACAATATCACCACGATATCATACGAAGCATAAATCATCATCAAATTCGTCCAACATACCCTTCTGGGCATGGTTTAATTACATGCATGCATCCCCCTCTGGAGTCTGGACCCATCATGACGCAGGGTCAGGGTCAGGGTCATTTGACCCCCGAAACCCAAAAGCTAAGTACCTAAGTATGTTGTACAAAGCGGTTGGGCAGCGCCGTTGCCCTGGAAACCGTTGTGCATGCACTAGCTGCCACCGTCCACGGCCGTGTTTGCGACAAGGCCCAGCACTCTTATCCACAACGCCGTATCCCTTGATTTTTTTGTTTGCTCGTGGTTAAAAACACCGGTATCTGGCTTATCGTTGGGCGGAGCATATTGTGGAATGTTTGCCCAGATGCATTTCTACCTCTACTATTTGTATTGACGTTTTGCGCTTTGCGCTCCCATCGGGGCGGCTCCGGTCCTCAGCATCACGTTTGGCCTCGATCTATCCGCACCTGATTTTGGAACTTTTATACTCGCTTCCTGCCGCAGAATTCGCGTCTGGCCATCTGCCCTTCGTATCCGCCCCCCCGACACATCGCAGACGCGACCACGACGCTCTGCACACCAAAATGGAAGCCCTGCTGTCCCTCGCCTTCGACAACCTCTCCTCCTACGACGGGCCCAAAGTGCGCAAGGGCCTGCGCCAAGTGGAAGGTCTCCTGGCGCAGATATGCCTCTCCGACGGTCGAGCAGCCGCCGCGCGGCGCCAGAGCTGCGCAGACGACGAGGGAGACACGCCCACGAGCCCGCCTCGCAAGGACCTCGGCGAGCTGTCGCAGGACCCGGCGTTTCGCGAATTCTTCAAGCTGCAGGAAGGATTCGAGTGGAACGTGGCGATGCGGCTCATCGGCACGCTGGACCGGCTGATGGCCAAGGGGAGCGACGGGCAGAACGACCTGCTGATCCTGAGCGCGCTCGACCTCATCCAGGGCGTGCTGCTGCTGCACCCGCCCAGCAAGACGCTCTTCTCGCGGGAGCAGAACATGAATGTAGGAAACACTCAACGAGACAACGCGGTCGAGACGCCCAACGACTAACTAACGCGCGGCACAGCTCCTCCTCGACCTGCTCGAGCCCTTCAACTGCCCTGCCATCCAGTCGGCCACGCTGCTGACGCTCGTGGTCGCCCTCATCGATGCCCCCGGCAACACGCGCACGTTTGAAGGCCTCGACGGCCTGCTCACCGTGACATCGCTCTTCAAGTCCCGCAGCACCTCGCGCGAGGTCAAGCTCAAGCTCGTCGAGTTCCTGTACTGCTACCTCATGCCCGAGACGCCGTCGATCCCGCGCGCCGACCAGCGCGACTCTGTGCCTGCCATGCTGCAGCGCAGCCCTAGCAAGCTCGCTGGTGCGTTCAACGCCGAGTCGCGTCGCAGGCGTGCCGACAGCTCTGGCCTGGTGACGCTTACTACGGAGGAGAAGCAGGAACTTCTCAGTCGGCACCTGAGCAGCGTCGAGGACCTGGTCAAGGATCTTAAGAATTGCGCCCCCTTTGGAGGAGTGGTGTGTTGACTAGGAAGTTGAATTGGATCTTGGCGGTTGACTGCCAGCGTTGTAAGATTTTTTTTCTTTCCTCTTTTCCTTTTTCAGGGCTATTTTCATTACTTTTTATCATCTTGTGTCTTTTTTCATTTGTTACTTGTCATAACTACGAGCGCAGCTAATCTTTTTTTTTCCCCCGTGTTTTCTTTGCTCTTTTTTTGTACTGTGGAGGCGTTGGATGGTTTAATATGCGAGGCGTTTTTTTAAAAGACTGCAAAAGCATTGGATTCTGCGCTGTGGTTTATGGAATTTACGAATATCGTGTACGAATAGGTCTGGCGTTGCATAAATAGATAAGAGGGCTGCCTTATTACTCTGACCCTGCGTCGTCCTGCCCCGAAACAAGATTATGATTAATGGTCTGTCCTTGCATGTTTGTTTGCTATTTGTTCTGCACCGTTATTCCATCTGCACCATGCCCTGGGCTCTTATAACGTCCTCCGGCACTAGATTGCACAATCTGCTACCCCTTTCCCAAGTGACTTGGGAAACAGACGTTTGGTTCCGGCGGCGGCGGCGGCGCAGGCTCTGGAGCATCACATGTATGCACGACCTGCTGCGACCCGTCGAGTTCGAACAGGCCGTCGATGGTTTCGACATTGGCGCCTTCCCACGGCGAGACTGGCCGCTCCGGCTGGGGGTCAGGCGAGGCCTGGTTCTCTGCCATTTCGACGAGCGTGGCATCCGCGTCGGGCCCCTGGGCAACCTGTACCTCTGTGCCCGTGAGCTCTGCGCGGTTCGCGGCGTCCATTTCGGCTGCAAACTTGTCCCGGCGGGCGGCTGCGCGGCGCCTGTGCAGGACGAAGAGGGAGACCAGCAGCGCGATGAGCAGCGACGTGCCCAGCGCGACGCCCACGCCGATGCCTGCCTTGGCGCCCGACGACAGGCCGTCGAATTCAATCACCGAGACGGCCGGCGAGCACGTCGGGCAGGCGTCTGCGGGCGTGGTCGTGGCCGTGGTGGTCGGCTTGGTTGGGGAAGCCGTCCGCGTCATGACGCAGTTCCCGCCGGCCTGGCAGTCGGCGTCGAAGGGGCAGCATTTCCCGCCGAGGCTCGACGGGCAGAGGTAGTAGCTCGTCTGGGGGCACTGCCTGCCGCAGCAGCCCTTGGTGGTGGAATTGCCGCCGGCCGTGACGCCGCCGAGGGCCAGGGTGGTGGTGCAGTAGTAGAAGTCGCTTTTGCAGAGCGAGTCGTCGGGGCAGTTGGAGCCGATGGCGCAGCACCCGGCCTCGTTGGACTTGTTGACGAAGCAGTAGCTCTGGTTGTCGCAGCAGGCGTCGGGCTGGTTGATGTCGAGACCTGGATGGGATGAATGAGCACCGGCGCGGTGACGAGGAGGAAGGGGGAGGAGAGGAGATGGGGGGATGGGCTCGGGGCGTCAAGCTACATACAGTTGTGATGGCCGTTGCCGCAGGTGCCGTCTCGCTTGGCGAGCGAGGGAGGCGATGCGGCGGCCAACGCGGACGCGGGCGGTTGTTGAGGGAGCGTCGTCGGTGCAGAGAGCGTGCGGGACGGAGAGTCTCGAGACATGGCCGAGGCGATGGATGGAGGTCTGGTCAGTGATGTTTCCCGGCTGGTAGCTGTCGTGTTCGTCGGATCGCTCTGGGAACGGATTTTGGCATGGCGCAGTGGCCGGGAGGGTCAACTGGCTGCCTTCCTTCTTCTTTTCCTCTTCTTTCTCCTCCTCTTCTTTTCTCGTCGAATTCGGCGTGCGGCCCGCGAGATGCGTGCTGCCGGACCGCGTCGTGATACTGCCCTCAAGTCTGTTGGTACATGTAGCAACGATGCGAGCCGGGGAGCCCAAGCTCCCGTCTGTGCACGCCGCCCTCTGCTATTGTCTGCTATTGTGTAACATTATCCAGTACTCCGTATGACTGCTGCTGCTGCTTGATGTCGGTGGCGGCTGGGCCAATGAGGTCGGGCCCTTGGTCTGTTTGCATGCAAATGACTCAATTCGGAGAGACATGTATTTTCAGCTGGAACAAACATGGAAGCGTCGTGATACTCGTCGCCGCCATCAGAATAGAGAAGAGAGACATAGACATAGCCAGGCAGTCGTATGACCCAGTCACCAACGGAGATCGCCTTCCGTCTTGGAAAAGGGCCTCTTGGTCCACAGGTGGCCGTCGTTTATGAAGGAATCAGCATAGATGGACATCATTTGCTCGATAAAGGTGAGATGCTCGGCGACGAGGGTCATGACGCCGGGAAAACACGGCCGATACCTCTTGGTACACGTGGGCGACTCGGCGATGACGCCGACGACGGTGTCGTTGATCAGGACCGGGCCGCCCCAATCGCCCTCGCACAGGCCGTAGTAGTCCGAGTCGTAGCACTGCCGGGTGCAGAACTTGTCGGTGCCGACGATCTGGACGTCGGCCATGCGCGCCCTGCAGCTCTCGAGGCTGATGACGGGCACGGTCAGGTTCTTGACGGGCACGTCCGGGATGGGAAACCACAGCACCATGCCGGCGCCCAGGATCATGGCCAGCTCGCCCTCCCTCGGGACCTGGCCCCTCGAGGGTAGCTTGGCGAACTGCGTCACGTTGTGCGTGTCCTGGACCTCGAAGATGGCGATGTCGTACTCGCCGTCGCCCTTGAGGTACTCGTGCGGGAAGAAGTAGTCCTTGAGCTGCACCACGTTGCCGTACTTCTTCGGGCGCCTCTGCACCGTGGCGTTGAGCGTCACCATGGTCTGGCCGATCCTCTGGTTCGGGATGCAGATGGCGGCGGTGAGGACGAGGTTTTTGGTGATGAGCACGCCGGTGCAGCGGTCTCGGTCGCGGGTCTTGCCGGGGGCGACCGGGGTTGCCTGCCCGATCTGCGTGTGTTGCCGGTGCATGCTGACGATGTAGGGGAACGTGCCGAAGGGGACGATTTGGCCGCCGTTGATGGCCGTGGAGGGCCATGGTGCGAGGGCGCTGAGGAGGCCGAGGGCCGTGGGCAGCGTGAACTTGATCATGTTGGCTTGGACGTCTGTGTTTTGGGCACAAACGTGGCGGCTTCGCTTTTGTGTGCCCTCCGTCTGTATATTTAGGTCCTCGGGGGTGAGCGAAGACTGGCGGACACATGTGTAGAGTTCATTTTTGGCGTTTCATGAATCATGAATCATCATCCGTCAGCTTCCAGTCGTACATGTACGCATCGCGACGCGTATACACTCAACTCTCGCCCGGTATGTGACGACTCTCTGGTTTAGGCACACAGTGTTTGTACAATTGGGCCCTGCTTGATGCCTCGCTTGCCCGAGTATTGGTATTGGGATAGGGTGGCTAGAGAAATCTTGATATACTGACATGTTTAGAATTTCAGGTCTGTGGCTTGCCAGAGTTGGGATGCGCACCTGCAGACTGATGGCCGAGTTCTTTATTGTAGCTGGATAGATGCGAAAGCTGCTGTCTGCATGTAGCAGATCCATTGACAAGTATACAGTAATGCATTGACTGTGGCATAGAGCGCGTGGCCAGGTATCATCTGAGGAACACTGGTTTGCCTTTCCATGTCGTCAAGCTTGGCTTCGCGCCGTCTTATATTTTTCGAGACTGTGCTTCCACGTGAAGACGAATTAAGCTTAGAACCATGTCTAGCGTCAACCTTGTATCCTGCATTGCGTCATTTTTGCTAGTTGACTCAATCTGATGCGTCATGATGCGCAGACGGTCTATTTTTTCGTCTCTTGCTGTTCTCGGCTTAGTACAGCCTAATAATGTGTTACCACATGTTGTGCTTATATGATACTTGTATCATGCTTGTATTATCATTTGCCTGAGAGGGAAACGATAAACAACTTGATCATGAAAAACAAAGGTCACGGCGAGCAAGGGAATCTGGTCAGCCGCGAGAGCACAGCGCCGCCACGTTTTGAGGAATTTCACAAACCATTTAAAACAAACGCGGACCATGTAAAGCAATAAAGACAGTTATTAAAGCTCGAGTCATGATAGAAAAAAAGGTCACAAATAAACGAGTTAGAAAACTGACGCAAGAATGCCTTCTACACACTCGGCATGTAGATACACGATAATCACAGCAGACGCCAGAGTCAAGGCAATACCTCAATCAAATCAACTACAACATACTTTTCGCACTATCAAACATTCTCTTTTCACACACACCGTACCAGACTCAGCTCCGCGACACGCCACGCTCAGCGCAGTACTTGTCCACCTCCTTGCGCAGCGTCTCCTTCTGCCGCAGCGCCGCGTCCATGACGTCCTCGCACGTCTTGCCCAGTCCCCTCGCATCATCCTTGCCCGCAATCTCATTAATGTTCGCCATCTCCGCCAGCACAGCCTCCAGCTGGTTCGGCAGCCACGTCACAATCGGGCTCCCCCCAGTAGCCGTAGGATGCGACGTCCTCTTCAGGATGTACTCCCTAGCGAAGCACCAGTGGCGCCAGCGGAAATCGCGCACCTGGTCGAGAATCTGCAGCCACAAGCTGCGCGACTCCCTCACCAGGTCCTTCTCCTCGTCCGTAGTGGGCTTGGCCTTGAGGGCGAGCGCGAAGCCGCGCAGGTCGTGGCTCTCCGAGACCTCCTTGACGTGCAGCAGAAAGTCCTTGTGGTTGCTGGGCCTGTACTTGCGGAAGTCCTTCAGGATGTCGGTCAGCGGCGTGTTGGGCATGGGCACCTGCAGCAGGTTGTCCATCAGGGGCACCATGGAGTCGTTGGCGCCGCTCTCGCCGCGGAACGACATGGGCTTGCCGTCGTTGAGGCCCTCGTAGACGACGCCGTGGGGGAACATGGACTGCGACGTGATGCCGAAGATGAAGGTGCGGAAGCTGGTGTACTCGGTCGGGCGGGACTTCCCCCACATGGTCTCCATGACCGAGTTGATCTTTTGCAGGGCCCCGAGGATCTCGGCCAGGCCCGAGTTGAAGGCGGCGCGCTGGGGGGCGGTGCCCAGGGGCGTCGTGATGCTGGACCCGACGTCGAGGCACTTGACGGTGCCGGCGACCAGGGGGCCCGAGTTCTTGACCATGTCGACGTGGACGAGGACGAAGCCGGCCTCGGACGAGGTAGGGTCCAGGCCGTGCTCGAAGGCGCGGATGAGGCGGAGGTTGGAGTACTCGAGGCCCTGCTCGGGGTCTTCCAGGCGGTAGTTGTACAGGGCGTAGGAGCCGGCGTATTCCATAAAGGGCATGAAGCCGGCGCTGCGACACGTGTCAGTACCATGTAACTACATACATGTATAAAAGCGGCAGAGGCTTACATTTCGGCACAGCGGGCAATGGGCCGTGCAATGTTCTTGGGCAGAGTCTGTCTGCCGAGGCCGTACTCCTCGCCCCTGACGAAGCGCTCGTGGCAGGGCTCGAGCAGATACGCAGAGGCCAGGAAGGAGTAGTCGCGGTACAGGGCATTCATCATGGGCAAGTCGTCCTTGTACTTGTCCATCTCGTCGGTCAGGTCGGGGAACTCATTGTCCACAACGGGGCCCAGCTTGCCGGACGCGAGAAGACCCGGCTCCCCGGAGAGCGTCTTGACGGGCATGCGCTGCAGCAGCGACTCGAGGGGCTCAAACTCCTTGGGCAGCGTGACAACAGGGTCCAGGCGAGGGAGGAAACCTCGCGTGGTAGACACCATGAAGGCAGGGAGGGACTTGTCGTGGGGACGAGGGTCTTCCAGGACCCGGAAGGGGGGAGCGGTGCCAATAGAACCCATTGTGCGCGTGTTGTGTGTTGTGTGTGTGATATGTGTGTGTGATAGTGTAGTGTGTTGTGTGTGTGTGATAGTGTAGTGTGTTATGTGTGTGTGATGATGTAGTGTGTATGTGTGTGTGTATAAGTGCTCAAGGCGTGTAAGTGGTGTAAGTGGTGCCTAGGGCAGCGTGTGCAAGCCGGGGACCAAGTAAAATGGCAAAAATAGGACAAAATTGATGGCGGGCACGCCGAGCTCGATACAAGGCCGTCTGGGCGATGAATTGAAAAGAATCAGAATCGCAACTCGACGTCCGGGCTCGCGGCGCCGCCTAAGTACCCCGTGGCCGGAATGCATTCCGGCCTCACAAGCGGGGATAGGGTCACGATGCGCAGCAACATCGGAGGGCGAGACCCTCAGCCTGGCCCGTCATTGGAAGGATGGCTATCGTCCTCTTTGCATTCGCCACGTAAGAGAAATGCACAAGCAAAGCCGGGACGCTGCCGCCGCGGCGCGAGCACGCCCGATATGCGGACGAGACAGCTCGGCGGCTCGGGGCCTCGACGGCCACGCATGGTCGACATTGGACAACAGAGTCGGCGGCTTTGGCCCTAATTGCTGCCGCCTGTCGGCCGGGTGCCAGGCGCGGCGGCGGCGGACGTCTCTGTCCAGCGTGTATTCGAGGCTGCGAAATCCGGGGTAAATGGTCATGCTTTACAATGCTCTCCATGGCACTGGCCGTTGTCTGCGACGCGACGGAGTCAGCTTCTCCATACATGTACGTCGTCCATGGGATTTGTGGGGAGACTCGGGGCCCCAAACAATGGGCGAGATAAGGCGCTTTGCCCGTACGAGGCGCTTTGCCCCACATGATGCCGACTCTGCCCGGCGCCAATCTGCCCCAATCTGCGCCGTGCCTGGCTTCTCGTTGGCCCATTGGCCGGAATCGTTCCGGCCACAGACGACGAGATCGGACCCGGGGCTCTTGCTGCCACCTTGTTGTCATGTTGGGTCTGGTGGACTTTTTGTGCGCCGGTCAGGCAAAAGCGCATCTGCCGGACGTCTTACATGGGTTAGGGCTTGCACGTCTCTGCTCGAGCTGCGCTGCATTCAATGTTCTCATTACGCAACAACATCCACCTTGGCCACGTGTGTAGAGGTGGTCAAGCAGCCAAGACAAAAAAAAGGGTGAATGAGCAACTATCGCCATCTGCGTGAGTCGTTGTACTACTACTATCTGAAGCCGAAGCCCGAGCCCAGAGTCCCTGCCCGTCCCAACTTCTCCACCATTATCATCATACATGCCCAACACGATCATCCCAGCCAAAGAAACAAGGCACGACAGCACGTGTACCTGCCGAAGCCCAAGAAAAGTCCGACAAAGGAAAATAGTAAACGAAGGCGTGCGAATCACGGCGTAGACCTCATGCCGTGTCGCCAACTTGAAAACCTGATTCTCCCCTCCTCCCTCCTCCCTCCTCCTTGCCCTGCGTCTCACACACCCATCACTTACTTGGACCCGGGCACCCGCACCGTCATGAAGCCCGTCTCCGCTCGGCGCACAGCCTCGTTGGCCCCGACTGCAGCACTGACGGCCGGCTCGGCCTTCCTCGCCATGTCTGGGCTCCCGGCGGCAGTAGCCGCGGCAGGCGACGCGCCGCCCAACTGGGCGGGGATAGGGACGACAGTGATGACCTTGACTCTTCCGTTTGGATTGCCGGCGTCTGGAGCGGGGTTTGTACCCGGCTCAGGTGCGCTGCTCAAGGACTTGTCATCGGCTACGGTGCCAGCGGCCTTTTCCCCGGCGTCTTCGGTCCCGGTGAGATTCGGCGGCTGCTGCTGATTAGGCGTGTTGGCGACTGTATCCGCCGCGGTGTTGGAGGTTTCCTTCCCGGGACCTTCGGCCTCGGTAAGATTTGCCGGCTGCTGGTTAGGCGTGCTGGCGACTGTATCCGCCGCGGTGTTGGAGGCCTTTTCCCCGGCGTCTCCAGTCTCGGTGAGATTCACCGGCTGCTGATTAGGCGTGCTGGCGACGTTATCCGCCGTGGTGTTGGCGACCTTTGTCCCCGAGTCTTCGGTCCCGGTGAGATTCGCCGGCTGCTGCTGGCCAGGAGTGCCGACGACCTTGTCCGACGCGGCGGTGTGATTGGCAGACTTTTCCGGAGCGAGGCTGGCCGCGTCTTGAGGGGCTGTGACGTTTCCCGCTTCTTCGCTTTCCTGCACGGGCGTGCTGCCGATTTGCTCAGGCCCTTTCGTCTTGTCGACAGCAGTGTGGTTGAAAGACTTGTCATCAACAGTCACGTCCGCCGTCTTTTGGTCCGCTGCCTGAGAAGCATGGCTGGCCGCGGTGCTATTCGAGAACTTGGAGGTGTCGTTGGAAAACTGGGCGAAGCTGCCGGCGCTGGGTGCCACGGGGACATTCTGGGCAACCTTTGGCTTCTCGACGCCCTTGCCGGTGCCGTCTTGGGGGTTTTTCACCGCGGCAGTAGTGTCGTCGGGCGTCGTCTGCTTTGCCGCCGTAGACCCCGTGGCCTTGTGCTGTCGTACAACTGTGACGGTTGATAGCCTGGTGGTAGTCCTGGTGACTGTGGTCATGACCAGCGCCCCGTTGACGGGCACAGTCTTGACCTCGACCGTTTCTACCGTGGCCGACACGACCTGGGGCAAGCCGGTGCGAGCTTCGCCGCCGGGGACGTCAAGCGCGGCACTTCCTTTGCCACCCTCGGCCTTGGACTTTTGCTTTTCTTCGGCCGAGGCGTCTGCCCCCTTGGGATTGCCGGACTTGTGGTTCTCCGAGGAGGCACCGCCGGCGTTGGCGGGATTCTTGCCATTGACGGCGGACTCCATGGGGCAGTTGGAATTTCGGCGGAATAACGGGTGTCCACTTACATGTCCGTCCGCATCCACGACGGCTCTCGCTCCCAGGTCATAGATCAAGTTCTCTGCATCGCAGTCCTGGTCTCTGGCACCGCCCGCGCCGTTCGTCTTGTCAGAAGCAGGCTGGGATCCGGGCCCCAACCTAGGAACGGGCGAGGTAGGTTCGGGCCCGTTCGGTAGCAGCGCCCTCACCTGCCGGTCCAGTTCCTCAATCTTGGTCAAAATACTGTGAATTTCCGACTGGGACACGGCCACGGTGGCGTCGCGGCTCTCAATGATGCTCCGCGCCCGTTTCACCGTGTAGTGAAAACGTTCAATGTTTGTCGCGTACGACGGAGTACCTTCGGCGGCATGGTCGACGCGGACGAGAGCGCCGTCTTGTCCGGAACGAAGATCCCGACGGGGATTGAGCCCGAGGCCCAGCTTGAGGAAGGTCCCCGGCAGAACCATTGGAGCGAAATCGAATTTTTTAAAAAAGAGAACAGTATAAAAGCTGTGTTACAAGATTAATGATGATTACGAAAGAAAGTAAACGGAGCCTTTGGCTTGGTGTTTTCGATAAATAGTTTGGGCTTCATGGCTTCCAGGAATATATCTCTTTTTCCCCCTGAAGCCCGAGTTGTGAGGACAACGCATTCCAGTCCCTGCGTTGCCGACGAGTACGGTGAGACTCGTATGAAGAGTACCTTCTGTTGCCAGAAGCTGTCTCCTGATCCGCTTTGAGAGCAGCCAACATTCCAGAGGATAGCAGGGAGACGAACGATCTTCAGATTGGCCATGATTGCTTTCGTAGTTGATCGACGCAATGTTCCTGGTGCAGCCCATGCTGGCAGTGCGTTGCCTGTACTATGTGCAAGGCTGTGTGGTGAGAAGAGAATCCAAAACTGACTTTCAGATCACTTCTCTCGCCCTGTTCTCCCTTCTTGCCGGATACGATGCCGCCTAGTTATTTTCAATGTCGCTCAAGTATATCGGATCTGATGGAGCGAAGGTGAAAGTGACATGGACGTTGTTTCCCCCATCAGCCCGCCGTAAGCGCGCTGTCCACAAGGGATGTCACCCCCCTTTTCGAAACGCATTTACCCGGTGCAGCCGTCTTGGCTGGTATGCGACAATAAGTTCAACTTATGCATGTAGATAGATACTGCTGAGACATTGCATGGATCATGGTTCCCCAGACAAGCCTTTTGGCATGTGGGCACGTCAGCGTGATCCACCGAGTTCTCCGACATGAGACAAATAATTTGGACGCCAAGACAAAACGGGAATAGGATGGCATTAGGAATTATATGCTGCGACACTTGTAGTTTGACTGTTTTAACTTGGGCTCACGGTTTTCCTGCCAGCGGTGTTGGTGAAGGCTGGGAACTCCATCTAGTGTTTCTTGACTTATAAGCGGAATGCGACAACTTGGCCTCGGTACAGACAATTCAGGCGCAATCTCCCCTGGCGCTCTAGGTTCCTCGTAATCGCCCTGATTACGCCACATGATAATGGTTGCATAACTTCCACGCCTCCACATGTTCCTGGGGGTCATCCCGTATCTGATCCCGCTCTTCATCTAGGAGACGGCCAGGATATTCCTTTGGCCTGGGATATTCTGAGGGAATCTAGAGTTGAATCCAATAACCGACCTTGCCTTCATAAAAGTACCCGGCTGGATGGATAGCTTCTGGTCAGACACAAGCCATCGGACACCCTCCGAGCAAGGAGGCGTTGTGAGGGAACCTTCGTAGCTGTACTCAAGCGTGTTAGACACATGTCTGATTGCGAAACCCGTCACCTGCAGAAAACTCACGTTTGAAATGACCCCGACGAGAGCGTGCTGACCAAATCCGACATGACCAGAGGCTGCGTCTTGACCACCGTCCCCGGCTCAGCAATGCCGTCCACAGAGCTGAGCACCGTTTCAAGAAGCGCAGAAGGCTTCTTGGCCGCAGTCGCAGGGGCAGTGACATGGAAGAAGCCATTCTTCATCGCGGGAAGCCGGCCACCACCAATCCTAGTCTTGGCCGTGCTTTTCGCTGCCCGGCCCGGGCCCTCGTCGAGATCCACAAAGACACCGACAACCGCAACCTGCTCGGCTTCCCCCTGCCAGACCATGTGGATTTCCATGGCCATGCTGGTCCCGTTGTCTAGATGCTCACTCGGCAGGTGAAAATGAAACTGCCGGAGCCTGTACTGAACCCCGTCGAAGGACATGTTGCCGCCCTTGGCAACTACTTCGACCGTGGTTCCGAGATTTTCAAATTCAGTCCCCTCGGGCATATCGGGTATGTCGAGGCCCAACTCGGCGCCTGGGATCATGCTGAAGGAGCCGGGCACCATGTCGACGGGGGATTGACTCGTCCCATTTGCGCAGAGGGAATTTGCTCCCGGGTCGAGAGCCATCCAGTTGGTTGGACCCTGAATGTACACATGTAATCCATCAACCTCTTGCACTTGATGGTTTGGCAAACACAGGTCATGACGGTAGGGTGGCGAAATAGAATGTGTAGAACAGGGGGGTGTATACCTTCATACCAATGTAGCCAAACGTGTTTACTTTGACGGCGCCTCCCTCCTCCCTGGGCTGTAGAATCGTCCCGTAGGCGCATGAGGCGGATGCTTGGGTGAAGTAGACGGCCGATAATGGCCAGTAGACCTTGGAAAATAGCATGATTAAATCTGACAATGTATAAAAAAAAGGACTTGAACAAAGGCTCATGAAGCGAAAGAAGGAAATACAATAAAAAGAGGACCGGCCCCTATGAAATAGAATAAGTCATGAGGGAGTGCTGGAAGAGGAGTACAGCCGAGAGGGCTGCAGATATATTGAACCTTGACGATGGCGCTGAGAGGGGACTTCCAAGCATGTCGTTGAATACACCTTCTTAATTTAGAAACCGAGTAGACTATTTTATCCGCGACTTCACCCGACGCAAAAGTCAATTGAGTCTCGACATTGTTCGTAGCCATGGTAGATGGTGAGGTGAATACATGGAGTTTCCATTCGCCGGAGCTTTGCAGTAGTCGAAACGCTTTGGCTTCTTGTTAGCCAAGAGGCTCCTGATGACGCATTTCTCTTCCATATCCTCACGGCTTGAGACGCGCTTCAAACAGCGAGGATTCACGTTTAGGCGCGTGGCTGAACTAAGCATGATTTTAGGTTACAAAGATAGGCGGCAAGTGGACGTCAAGTGCGGCTGAGATATCCCGGAGCGGCGCGCCTCGAAACTGGGTGCAGAGCAGCCGAGTTGATGGTGTTTCGGGGCATGGCGCTTTCCGTGTTGGTGGCGTCGTGTTGGCCGGCGCTTCTCGCGAGTTGAGTCTGTCGTCGTTGTGTGCCAAGGCCAAGTTGATATCCACGATAGCGTCTTGTGAGCTGGTTGCACCTCGCCGGAGCCCGTCGTCTGTTGTCGCTTGCGGTGAAGAGCCGTATGAACAGAATGAAAACCAGGACTGGTGTTCGTATAGCCGCAGGCAGTAGGTGGCATGTGCAACTGCGAGCAGAGAGCGCGACGCCGTCTTTTCCAATGAGGAGGAGTAGTCGGCAGAAAAATCGTATGATTCACCAATAAGAGGGACTTGGGTGGCGTTGTGTGGCTTCGTTTTGGACCGGCTAGATCAAAAGTTGGTCGCATCGCACCCCTGCCCTCACGTTGCTTGCGCCGGGGTTGCTGGCCTTGGCAATCTCTTTGAAGAAGCCTGAGACGAGGCTGAAGGGGAAAATCTGGGGAACAAAGTTTGTGCAAGGTAACGTACCAACGTCTGAAGTTGCCTTGCAAGGATAGAGGTAGCTAGCTATCCGGATATTGCAGTTTGGCCCACCGGGACCAAAGGGTCAACTGGTCTGATAAATGTCGATATAATACAGTGGCGGTGAGCCCTGGGGTATCATGACCATAGTCCTCGACTCCTCGTAACATCCGTGTGACACTATCTACGGGAGAATGGGGAGGCTGATACTGTTGGTGGCTAGCAAGTCTCGACACTGCTCTGTTAGTAGCCGAACAGGACTCCCAGTCCTAAATATTGGCCAGCTATTCTTTTACTTGACTGACTTTATGGTAATAAACATCCATCTACTCTGAAGAAGCTCGGGTCGATTCAGACCTCTCCACTCCCGCGCCAGCAACGCCAGGACGTACTCAGTTATTCAAAGGTGCATTGGAGGCGGCGGAGGGGTATATCCGTTTTGCTAGATAGATACGATACGATGGCAGCATCGGTTTTCCACCCCTGCGGCAAGGTCGTTGGAGGTACACGAAGATTGCTCGAGGGGCGGTTTGCCATTCGTGCCTCCTCATCGTCCTTTTCATGCAGGAATTGCCTGCCCTCTAGTACATTCCATCGTAGAGGACAACATGGCAGCCATCCGACCTGTGGTCATAAGCTCTTGGTTAGTAACCACTCAGATAGAAAGACGAGGTAGAGATTAAGCAGGGATTTTCGAATAGTCTTTCCGCCTTGCCAGTGGCCCCTGTTGACTGGTCTTTTGCGCCGTAAACTTCCGGCTGCATGCATGGAGGTGATGACATACTGGAGCAGGCAACGTTTTGTTGCCTATTGGTCGGTCAATCGTTCAAGCTGAAATTACAAACGTCCTATTGGCCTAGGACAGAAGGAAGTTCCGCCACGAGTCATATTTGTTGGTAATAGCAGTTGGTAGCTTACTGCAGGTAGATGGGATATCTGGAGAGATCAGTCAACGTCCACAACTTGGGTCACCCGCCAAGAGCCTGGTAGAACTATGCAGCCTACTCGACCTAGGCATGCCGTAAGATATATGTCATCTGGCCCACGGCGCCATCCCGCACAACGTCGGGCAAGTCCCTCCATCGTCAGAAGCCAAAAAATCTGTCTCAGAATCTACGGCAAATGGTGCACTTGAAAGCGTCAGAAGTATGGATACTGGAGAGTGCTTAGGTGGTCGCTATGCTATTATCTGTTGGAAACCTTGTCATGGCCAAGAAAGCGGCCAGGAAAATGCCGCATATTTTTTCAAAGCCGTGCCCGATTTGCTTCGCTTCCGAAAGCTCGATTGATGTCCACGGGCTGAAGCAAAATCATACCGGTCAATGATATGCCATGCTGGAAGGTCTCGTCTAACCACTCGGAGATAAGACACGGAAAATCTCCATATGGCATGTTTGTGTCGTCGAATAGAGGCGTATCTATTATAGTAACAGCTCTACAATGAATCTCAGTCTTTACGCGGGCAGTCTGTTTCGTAACTTTCGACTATCAGCCGCGAATACAGGCCCTTTGTGTAAATGCTATTTGAGAAGCTCAAGGCCAGCATGCAATGGTCGAGTTCATCAACGCTATAATCCGGAGAGGGACGGAACTTTTGGTTTCTTTGAAATTTACCAACGTGTTGGAACCACTGTTTCTGTGACGAGGGTTTAACAAGGCTCGGAGCGTAAAGGTTCAAATTCAAAGATAATATCAAAAAGTGTCAAAGGTCCTTAGTTTTCTAAGAGGAAGAGAGGGATTAGTAACCGCTATATATATACATCAGAGAAAACGCCCAGGTATAGGGCTCTTACTCGGGTACGTGTTCAGGTTATGTAACAAATCAGTCCATTGTTCGTGAGGCCCCTTTGTTGGGGCTCACGATCTGTTGGGCCTTTTCCGTGTAACGGTTTCAACGGAATATAAGGGGGTATAACTGCTTCGCAACTGGAGCATGTTCTTCTTGTGATATATTGTCGATAGTAAATATCACGTTGAAAAGCTATGGATTGAATTCAACGGCGACGTAGTCCTTGTATTGAGACTATCTAGTTAGGGAAGACAGGCCCGTCTTATAGATATCGTAGGTTATCTAGCAGGTTACCTGGAAAGTCGTCAATTGAGGGATTTAGCTATTGAAGGTCCAGCTTTAATAGGGTCGTGGCGCGAGGCCTTTAGAGGCTTTCGGTGGCTTCATTTCAGGGCATTTCGGTGATACCGATAAATAGCAGCCTTCTTCCATTCAAAGAAGCCTGTGGCGTTGATAGCAGACTTTTTGTCGTTGACAGTAAAAGGACGAAAGGCACCAACGATGTTGCAGCTGTCATCGGTGTGAAGACCTATTTGCGAGTTTAAAATGCGATATAACTGTAGCCATTACTCAGAGCACCGCCTTCCAAGTAAAGCGAGAGACGCGCGGCAGACAAAGTGAGGGCTGAGCGTCTCAAACCCTTGTTAACGCTTCTTCCGCAGATGGCGAAACCTGTCCTCAGCTTGCAATGCAGCCCTCACCCACTAATCCAAATCCATTACGATAGCCGTAGACAGCCAAGTATCATGTCTATCTGGCGACTCTTTGACCGCCTCGGCAAGGAATTCTCAGTGTCGATCAAACAGAACTCGGCACTTGTTCCGCATACGCGAGGCAAGATCGACCAATCGTCTGAAGGATGCTTGGGACGATTTGCAGTGTGTCTGCTTTGAGAGCTCCGAATTCCGGGAAATTGCTTTCGCGTGCGTGCAACCTTTTCTCGGTTTTGATGCGATATTCAGAGAGAATAGGAAACGCTCCGTCTTAAGCGTACAGCCGTATAGCCTCGAACCACTTGACGATATACGCGTTATTTCTCTCATATAAAGCTGAATCAAGGCCGTTGACGGCCTTGGGGATTCCCATGGCGGAAAAGGTGCCCAAGAGTGACGTAAATCTTTCCGCGTATATACCGTATCGGCATTTCTTTCTTTTGGAATGCCACTTACAACGTGGGCTTGGATCTCGACATGGCGACTGGTTACTTTGTCTGTTGCCTTGACAGAGCCTCCGAGCCTCCGATGCATCAGACAAGCCAAGACGATCATACTCGCCCATGATTGTGTGTTTTGTGGTCGGAGTCGATAAGCACCCTTTGGGCGTATTGTATTTTCCCGATTCGGAAGTTGCTCCGAGACTCAAGTTCCCGCCGGAATAAATTCTTAACAAATAATCTCCAGAGTGACTCTGCGACGCAATGACTGCAATCTATTACTATTTACACTAGAATCGATGAGCGTGTTGATTAGCACATTAGTAGCAATTGAAGCCGGATACCCGAAGCTAACTAGAGCGTTGCTCCAAATGCTTCAAAGAGGTAACAGAGTGTGGCGTAGGAGAACGTTGGTCGGGTTAGTAATTCTAACATGTAATATGATGCTCAAGGATTCAGATGGAATTTCATTTCTGTAAGGCTGATGGCGTTAGACTACTTGTGTCCCGTAGAACTTATAGTAGAGTTGATCCCTCATTCGGGTTACGGCCATGATACAATTTATCCCGCGACTATTGAGGCTGAGCCACAATTAGCTTCTATTTTCGGGGATGGGGCAGTCTCAGAGTATTGTCATGAGTCAAATACGCATCCCACTCACTCTACTCGGGAATCTAGTGGGATGCAAGAGCGGCAACGTCTACTCCCGCATTCTGAAACAGGATTGAAGCACGTGAAAATCAGCAACTTCTCAAGATGTCAAGTTCCATAAATTCCTGGGACTTCCAGACTTGCCAAAAACTATATCATGGACTCATTATCCTCTTTATTATGATTCTAAGCATTACTGAGACGGTAAAATGCGTCCAGAGTTCATAGTCTCGGCTCTTGCCGCAGCCCAGGGGGCCGCGGGCCGCACCATTGCTACTCGTCAAGGTGTGCAGATACAAGCCGTCCATTTTCAAAAGTTGCACACGTGGCAATCAACTAATGTTGGTAGTATCCGGAGTCTTGGACTCCCCCGAGCAGTTCGCGCTGTTCGCGCAGTATTCCTTCTCGTCGTACTGCAAGCAGCTACACGACACATCTCTCAATACACCCGTCTGCACCAATTCAGATAAAACGCCATGTCCAAACTTTGAAAACGCCACTACAGTTGCAGAATTTGCTGCCAACGACCGATTTCAAATTGGTGGGTTTGTCGCGAAAAACCCGGGCCAGCAGCATATCGCCGTGGTTTTCAAGGGAACCGATTCCGCCGGTGACATTGCAACGGATGCGGCCATAGACCAGATTGATAGGTAATGTCTAACATTAACCCATCATATCGACTGGAGCTAATGCCAGGCAGTGATCTTTGTGAAGGATGCAAAGTTCACAAAGGCTTCGGCCGCGCGTTTAATGAGATTCAAGGCCAGCTTGAGCAAACGATCAAGACAGAAAAGGCAGTCCCGGGCCAAGAAAACTGGCGTCTTGTCGTAACTGGCCATTCTCTCGGCGCCGGCGTAGCGACTATAGCCGGCTCATCTCTCCGCAAGCAAGGCATGGCCCTCGACATGTATCTCTATGGCTCGCCGCTGGTCGGCAACGACAAGTTTGCCAAATTCGTGTCCTCGCAGGGGGGTGGCTTCACGGCGCGCATCACAAACGCCAGAGATCCCGTCACGGCGATCCCCAAGAATCCCCTCTCCCCAAAGACATACAAGCACATTTCTCCCGAGTTCTGGTTCGCGGACGGCGTTGAGGGGCCGCAGGGGTTATACACGACGAGCCGACAGGTGTGTAGTGGTGAAAAGGACTGCACGAGTGCGTCATGTGCGAAGCTGTCCAAGGGCATTTTGCTTTCTGGTTGCAATTTTACCGACCATACAAGGTATGCGGCCGACTTGAAGCCGTGCGATGGACTGCAGGGCAGCACGCCCTTGGACATTATACCAGGGCTCAACGATACTTTGGAGGCTGCCAAGGAGAACAAGGATAAAAAGAAGGATAAAAAGAAGGACAAGAAGAAGGACAAGAAGAAGGACAAGAAGAAGGGCAAGTCTCGTGAGCGGATAGTACACTTGGAGTAATGCTAGTTTACGAGGCAACTACGATTCTTGTTTACCCTTTTGTTCCTTGCAAGTGACAATACGGGCGGATCAGATTGTAGCAGTGGGATAGCTAGCCTCATATGTGCACGGATCCAACGATATTCCTTAGACTTTACTTATTTTTATATTAGATGAAGACCAATCAAAGTATTGCTGAGGTTCGGGGAAGCGTTTCGATCAAACTCTTGACTACCCCATTAAACGCATTAGTACTGCGCCCCTAGCTAATATAAAATAGTCCAACTTGACATTTAATCTAGCTGCCACTTGTCCGTAGCAGGGTACCCTTATAATCTGCGTAATGAAGCGCGAGATTCAGATTCTATATTCCTGCAAAAGATAATGTACTAACATGATTCATTCCGCTGGAAACTGTAAAAACTTGAAAAGGAAGAAAGAACGAAAGAATTGAATTGTATTTGGTATTCAGATATATTCGCTGTAACAAGTAGCCATCAATCAGCTCAAATCAAACCACTATTCTCCGCCTTCTTCTAACAAGATATAATATTCCAACCAAGGTGAGTGAACCGCTGCACAAAAACAGAATTGGCCAATTACTTATATTGCTCAAGACCCAAACGTCCCAGCCATGCCACGACGAACCAGGGTAATGCTCAAAGTACGAGACGGGAGACATCCCATATAGCTCTGGCGGAAGAATAGCCACAGGCAAGTCTCTCCCGTCTTCAGAAACTTCCGCCGTCGTATTGTAGCTGCTGGCCCTCAGAAAGTCTACCAGGGCCCGTGTCACGAACATTGGGCCAGTAGACATCATGACGGTTGGATACTTTGTTCCGCGGTAATAATTATTCCGCTCGAGTGAGAGAACGAGTTGGCGAAAAAGCTCATAGCCCTTCTCAGAGCCCATGACGTCATTGCTAACCCCGTACGGAGTTGTCTTGCCAAAGAAGGCAGGGTATTTCAAAAGGGGCGAGAGGTCCTTCTTGCAGCCTACATCCAGATCGAGATATATCCCGCCGTAATGGTGAAGTAGCAGGTACCGAAGGGCATCGAAACGCTGCACATTGTAGGGATAGCTGTTGTATATGGGTAGAAACCAGGAGTAAAAAGATCTTATAAAATCTCGTCCTTTTTCATCCGTCCAAAGGACATGAGTCCAGTTCCCGGGAGGATTTTGCGCGCGACACGAACGGTGGGCCTCGGACCACTTTTCGGGTATTGTCTTGTTCTTGTATATTTGATGAATGATTCTGGGTATTATCTCGATGGAAGGGTCGGGTTGTGAGGCGTTGTCATGCTGGACGGTGGATGCCTCGGTGAGAGGAACAAGGCTGCGTTGGAGAAGAACCTCGCCAGCCCAAAAACCGCGCAGCGTGGAAACGGAAAAACAGACAACAGTGACGCAAAGGACTAAAAATAGAATGAACCGATTCTTGAGGTTGTTTCTAACCAACATTCTAGTAATGGTCTTTCAGAAGAGCGTTGCTGGTCGAGTGGCCCAAGTCTGTACCAGTAGCCTTGCCTGGGAGGCTCTTCCTCGACATATATGGTCTGATGTCCTGTAGACATGGAGAGCAGCTTGTCGTCACGGGTCGAAATTCCTGTGTCACGTCTACTTGCACGGACACGTCTCAGCCATGACGAATGCTGACTGACCTTTGTTCCCGTTGCGCCGTACTACGCCAACAAGGAACTTGTTGGTCGGGCTCCAAATAACGGGAACTCGATTCATGACTTTGACTAGGACTTTAAGGGGGAATCTTTGGCTCCGCTGATGAAACCTCCAGTTAATGCTATGTCATTAAACATTTCGGCTGGTTTTCACTTATTTTCCTGCTACGCGGCGACTTTGAATTTGACTGTGACAACTGTTAACATGGCACTTGCTGATTGCCCGGAAATAGGCACAAGAGTCACATTCGGCACAGTACAATCGTCCACAGTTCGTTAAATCATCTTGACACATAAATTACCAACACAATCGCAAAGGTCATTGTCCGTCCACCTGATACCATCCAACAAGGGCCATGACTTCATAACCCGTCTTGGCCACGCGTCAACCCACCCAATGGCCAATCGGGACCCTTGCCTCTGCCTTCAACTCGATATATGTGGGGCCAGAACGGGAAGTTCACCACTTACAACGGACACAAGCCGTTGTGGCGGAGCAGCTTACTACACGCGGACACCAGAGAACCAACACGTTAGGCTTATGCAAAAGGCATATGCATAATGCGAATAGCCACGATGAGGCTTGACGTTGGTCCCAGTTGACACGGCTCAAGCCAGGTTGGCAGTCTAGCTAGTAGCTGCATGACCTCGTGTTGTCTCAGACTAGACTTGTCCGCGTATGTGTCCATGCCCATGTGGGACGAATGCGAGAATGCTTCACATACTGTAAGCAATTTGTTGTCACTGGGTGCCTTACAGCCTCGACGTTTATGCCATTGACACTGTCTGTAAGGAGTCGAAGGAGTCAGGCCTCCATGCGCAGCGGCAACCAAATACTTTATCATGCAAAACTCCAGTAGCTTAGAGAATGATGCTATCTATTCAAAGCGATCTCATGAAGGAACTTCAGTTCGCCTTTTGAAATTACACATCCGCTTTTCAACCCTCATGTTAAGCAAGTTGGCATATAGTGTCATTCGTGATAATTCCACCTGTCCGCATTGATGACCAAACATCCCGTCTCTGGCAATCTTTCCTTGTCAAGTTAATAAATACCCCATAAAATACTATTGCAACCCTAATACTTCCACTGTTTGCACCAATTCCTCACCAGCTCCTCAGTTATAGGACCCAAATTCCTCATCGTAGCACTATGCTGTACGGTCCTCCCCATGTCAAAACTCACCGGCCTATTCCCAGCCCTATTCGCAGCAACCATGCCTCGGTAGGTATCAAGCAGCTTGATCCCAGGATTATCCTCCGCGCCATCCTTCTCTGCGCTCCGTTCCAGCGCAGAGACCCAATTCTCCAGCGGAACAATCTCCCGAATTCGGTCACGGTAAAACTCCTTCAGCACCCGAGCTACGTCATTCCACCTCGTCTTATGCGGGTTGACCCCGTGGAAGTATCCCGAAATGTCACACACGGCCTTCTGTCCAGATATGCCGCCAACATCCACCACGAGTCCCGCAACGTCATCCACCGGAATCCAGTCAACGTCAGACGGACCGATGGTATCAGGAAGCATCCCCAGGTAAATCGAGCTGGCCACCAAGCTAGGTATGTACTCCTGTTTATTCCACATGCCCAATTCGCCCCGGGGGCCTCCAATCTGTCCCACTCGAATACTCGCCGCCGGAACCCCTGATCTCTCCGCCGCGGCATCTAGAACCAGACTGCCAGCCAGCTTGGACCGGCCGTAGCCCATCTGCGCCAGAGCCAAGTCTCGTAGCTGACGCTCCGGCACGGGCTCGTCTGCCGCCCAGCAAGCGGCGGTACTAACGCTGGAGACGAACACGATGGGCACGCGCTTGGCGGCCTCGTTGCAGAAATCGACCAGGCGGCGCACCCCCCGGACATGCGACTCGAACGACGACACGCTGATGACAAAGTTGACGGGCCACGCGTTGTGAATGATGCGATCTGCGTTGGCGAGAAGCTCCTCGTACTTGGCGGGAGCGAGGGCCCAGCCCTGCCGGGACAAATCGACGTCGAGGAACTCGACTTTGGAAAAGTCCCCGGTTAGGCCTCTGGCTGCGTTGAAGGCCAGTTGGCGCGATTGGCCGCCGTCGTTGCCTCTGTTCAGAGCGAATACCTTGCCAACTCTCGGGTTTGAAATCAGCCGGTCGAGAATATAGGCTCCCAGTGATCCCGTCGTCCCTGTTATCAAGACTGTTTGCGCGTCGTCGGCGGGCTGGGCCTGATTCAAATTTGGTGGCGGAAGATCGGCCGTGTATTTCAAAACCATGTCCGCTAGGGCTTCTACCTCGTCGACGGGTTCGTCGTTTTGCGAATCCTTGCCGGTGGTAATTTTGAAAAGCCTCGCGGCCAGGGCCCTCGGGGTCGGGTTTGCATAGATGACTCGTGGAGCGATTGTATTCTGGTCCAGAGAGATGCCCGCGGCTCCGAAGCTGAGGCGAAGCAGCTTTGATAGTCGGAGAACTTGGAGAGAGTCCACGCCTACGCTGAAGAGATCGCTGTCTAAACCGACGTTGGGATTGCCAAATTGGTGCGTCAAGACGTCCACAATCGATTGGGCCAGGGTGCTTTCGCTGGTCAGGTCCAAATGGACGGCATCTTGTGAAGAAGAGCCCTCTTCGACTTTTTGATATAGTTCGTCAATAAACTTCACATAGGCTCTTGTGGTCGAGTTTCGTTGAATAGTTCCCTTTGGCGCTCGCGAGAATGGGATAGCCGGATCCGAAAGTACAATCATGTCGCGAGAAACGCGCCCATGGGCCACGGTGGCTTTATTTACTTCCTGGACAAGGGACCACACGTCTTGGAGGAGAGCTTCTGCTGCCACATTGTCCGCGGGAGTCTCGATTGGTTCTACAATGAGTGCAGGCTGGAATCTTTGATGCCCGACCACGATGGCTCCCTTGACAGCCTTGTGGCCTTGGACCGCGTCCTCTATAGTAACTGGGTTTAACTTCTCGCCGTTGGAAAATACGATAATATTGTCGGCTCTTCCAATATATTTCCAATGGTTGGGCAGCGTTGGATGTGGCTCATAAAGATCGCCGGTCCGCCACTCGGTCTTTTCGGGGAAGTTGCAAAAGAACGCCTTGCGTCCGGGATTCTTTGCGTCGTCATTGCAGAGAACCATTTCGTAAGCTTCAGGATTCCACTCGACTGGCCTGAACTCGGCGCCCATGTCTTTTTCATGTATAATAAAGTACTGCCACAGCTTGAGGTTGGATTGGAAATGGATCGTATATGGGAGGCATCTGCTCCGGTATTAGTCCCCAGAGGGACAGACAGGCAAGCTTAACCAGACAACTTACTCGGTGGCGGCGATCAAGTTGCTCAAAACAACACCACTCTCAACGAGCATGTCCCCAACCGCTGGGGTAAGATTACCTACAGATCAAGGTTGTACCTGAGCAAAGATGCCTCCATCACGGAAGATTGTTTCGGGGACTCACCTCCACCGAATGCCACAATGTCAAGGCTGGCCAAGGCAGAAATGCCCGCCTCCGTCCGGCTCATTTCTTCCAGAATAGACGGCGGGAGAAATGCCACATCCGCACCAGAGTGTACCAAGCTTCGGGTCGCCAGATCGGCACTCAATGGTCTATCTGGAACGCCGTACACCAATGGCCTGCCGTAAAAGATGCCCGCGTTTATCGCCAGAGCAACACCGGCGACGTGGAACTGAGGCACCGGAACATAAATCTTCTCGGCCATGCATAAGTGAACCAAAGAACTAAGAGTGCCGTGGAATTCAGGACCGTTTCGGAGGTCATCAAAAACAGCGAAACTCCCTTGCCGCACGACAACAGGCTTTGGGATCCCGGTGCTGCCGCTGGTATGCAGTACCACCTGGGGATCCCATCTACCGTCCTCGTACGACCGATGGTAGGGCAGTGAAACGGTTTCCGACTCAAGCCAGACTTGGGGGGCCGCGGCTTGAACAATGCGCATTGGGTGGCTTTCCAACCACGGTAGAATTGTCTCCGAATAGCCCTCGGCAAAGTATATAGTGCTGCAATTGGTTGCTTTGAGGAGAGATATTTGGCCCTCGAGGCTATTCCGAGACGACGGGAAGAAAGCCTTGCGTCGGGCTTTGATACAGGCCAGCATGAATACGACGTAGCGAATATCTCCAGGGCCGATGTACGCAACCGTGGGGAAGTCCTCACTTTGATTTCCGTGGTCGGCGAGTCCCCGAACCAGTTCATGGCCTACAAAGTTGACGGCGTTGGCAAGCTGCTTGAACGTGACCACTTCCCATCCGTCTTTCGGGTCGCTGGAAAGAGGGAGATAGGCGTAAGGCCTGTCCGGTTCATTTTGAGCATACTGATCAAGAACATGGATAACCAGACGCTTCCCATACTCGGGCCCCTTCGAGTCAGAGAAGGTTGTCGAGGTTTGTTGATGCGTCTGGTCTTGCGTATGCTTTTTCATGATATCTGGCACGGACTTGGTGAATCGTTCAGAAGCTGCAGAGTAGAAGACCGCTGTCGAGCCCTAGGAGAAGTCAACTGTCGGAAATTCGCATTTAAATACCTTTTCCAGAGCGAGAAGCACTTGATATAGATGGCTGAGACATCGAGGTTATAGCCGCCTTGGGCTTTCAGCTTGTATTCCCCGACTTGTCTCACTGACCACCTTGTGCACCGTGACAATGCACTATCGGCTGCGATGGGGGTTATCCGCGGGATTCGGAAGATTATGTCACTTATCCGCCTGACACAAACAGAGAGAAACATGACGCAGCAGCCACATGCACACGCAAAACTCTCTTGACCCTAGATCTTTCGACATGGATGATGACTTGCGCAGCTACCACAGCAAAGATAGTAAGCCCATCAAATCACAAGGTAGAAGCAGTTGCCAAAAACTCACGGTGTAGTAGTTACCCGTTGGCAACTAAGTGGACATGCTAGCCACTCAACGGGTACATTTAAACTGGCCCTGTGGCTCAAAGAGATCCGACAAGTTATTGAGCATTTCAAGACATTCTCCTCCGTAGCAGGCTGAAAGCCGTGCCGGCAGACTCAGACATACATACACACTCTATTGTTGAGACTGGTCCGATTCCCTGCTACGTGGCCACGGCCGCATCTGAGGGGTACTGCCAAGACATCCTTGCGCATATAAAGCTGAAAATTTGTCATCGTAAATTTAATACTTTCAATATGTCTCGCTGTACCACCTACCAGAAGTGGACGAACCTCAGTCGGTGAAGGTGGTTATCCCCCGCATCTAGGAATCCCGAAGCCAAATCACAGCTTGGGATCATCTAGAAACGTATTTTTTACTCACTCTTGACCCTATTTGAGACATGTTATCGTATCTGTGCAGTACTCAGTAATTGCAATAAGAATCGACATATTTCCACCCTCCTTGAAAACACTCAACATGTACGGCTAGGCGTGTTGATTGCATTTATGTACAAGGGCAGATATGAGCTCTTATTGAGCTATCCTGGTGTATATGAATGAGAACAGAGTACCCAAGATGCCGGCCAACCCAACTGAGGTAGAGACACGCAGCTTCCCGCCATCTGTTGTACAGACCTGGAACTATTGGCAAGAGGGAAAAAAGAAATCCAATTCTGACACGTCAATTGGCATTGTTGACCAGTAGAGCCCGCTGCGGGCATGCCCGAGACAGGGAATGTTGCATTTCTTCCCAATGCCTGGTTACACAACATACGGGCCAACGTGCCCTGCACAGCCGACTCATTCATTATTGGCAACACAAAGTAAAAAGTCCACCATGCGGCAGAGGTTACTCGACGATTATTTATACCCCTTTGAACTGGCAGAAGACCGATCTGAAACGTTGGAAGGGAGTCTATCTATCCGCCGGCGGACAAGTAAGAAACGATGCTGTTGGGTATTTCTTGGATGCCACCAAGTTGTCAGAAGCATAATTACAGACGACAATGCTAACATGAATGGATTGTGCCAGCCCACGCACACTTGGCTTACAATTTCTTCAAAAACTAGATTTGCTAGATTTAGCGTGAGAATTCCTATTACGGCTATTAGACCTACTTATTACTGAGCACTATCCTTGGTAATGCGAGGGACCTCGAGTGTAAAACAAAGAGCGTGGCACAAGTATTCCATGGAATATGAGTCTCGAATATACTACAAGGTGTCAATAATTATATTAATTGTAACTGCGGTAATATTTGGTCCCTTAAATACAATTTCTTAAGCTGATCGATCGTCTATACAAGTTACTTAAACCCCATCCTGGTATGTGCCTCCACAACCCTAACCCTAAATACCAGTTTACTTGGTGCTAGTGAACTGCCCAACCTGAGCGTATCCTGAGAATTCTAGAAATTTGTTAAGCATCAATGCTATCTCGGCATTGTCGCTCTGTTGCAATAAAAGTCAAGGCGGCTCGGCCCCTGCAATTGAAGGGCCTTGCTACGAGGCAACCCTACCCCAAGGTCGTCATGTGAACCTACGTCTTCCCATTCCCTCCAGGGCGATGAAAATTATCCCTCTTACAACCGTGGGGGAGTCGTGCGAGGACGAAAAGTGTCCTCATGCATACTTATATTTCCAATGACCTTTCGAATTCGAACTGTGTTGTACAGAGCGGGGTGGCACATCCAAGCCGGCTTGTTATGCGGCCGCTGGCTGGATCTGCAGATTCTTTCCTTCTTCTCTGCGTACATATGTAGTTGAGTGGCGAATAACGATGATGTCTCAAGGACGTGGCCGCTGTTGGCCCAACGCCTTTGCTCGAGCCTACCCGTGCGACAGAAGGAGGCTACGTCATAACATGCATAAATACAACGAAACAAACTCCTTCATGGCAAAAGAGAGTGATTCGTCCTTTCTATACCCTCTTAGAAATTCGTCAGCGGCTCCAAGATCCTGAATTCCTTCTCGATTCAAGCTTTTACACGGAGCAAGAATTTCGCAGCCTTCCCTTGTCAGACATACATCATGCTGGATTATCAATACATCCCCCTGGAAGAGTCTCAGCTACGAGTACTGACCCTCCTAGCTGGCGAGTTTGACGATCCCCTGACCGGCGTGTTGACACATGAACAATTCCTCCCGGCAAATTCGGACATACCAAAATATGAGGCGATATCCTATTTCTGGGGTGACCAGATAGACATGGCGACGATTGCCATCTCTCAAGGTCGCCATCAGAGGAGAAAACTAATCAGACCTGGCCTAGCAACCGCCCTGCGACATCTCAGACGACAAGACCAGCCTCGAAACCTCTGGTGTGACTCCATCTGCATAAACCAAGACGATCTTGTCGAGCGAGCGGCCCAAGTTCTTCTCATGGGCGAAGTATATCGAGAAGCGGACCGGGTCATCGTTTGGCTTGGACCAGAAGAAGATGACAGCTCTGCGGCTTTGGAGATACTCGACCACATTGGATCCAATGTACGTTTCGACCCTGCCAGATACGAACTGTCCCCTCTCACGGGGACCAACAGGAAGAACAGGAAACTAGGAGACCCGAACTCGGCCCTATCGTACAAGCAAAGAGAGTGGCTGGCGATCAAGAAGCTATTTGCCCGACCTTGGTTCACAAGGCTCTGGGTCCGGCAGGAAATCGTTCTGGCGAAACCGTCCGCCATCGTTGTTGCCGGATACGCGGCCACCACCTGGTCGAGATTCGGGCAAGCCGTGGCATGTATCGAAGTCAAGATTGCTCTGGGCAACACAAACTCGCCCTTCTTGACTCGGTTCGTCAACGACGTCAGCAACATCGTCGCCCTCTTCCGCACCACACTGTTCAGGCATCCGGTTGCGCTGCTCAATTTCACCCGCTCTTGCCAGTGCAGAGACGACAGAGATCGGGTGTACTCGCTCCTGGGCCTCATTGACTCTAGCTACAAGATTTGTCCCGACTACTCCCGAAACGTCAAGGACGTCTGCAGGGAATTCATGCTTAGCATATATAGAGAAGACGCGAGGCTGGATGTGCTAGCATTTTGCGACACGACAGCGAGCCCGAGCTGGGTGCCCAACATTCCCGGGCAGAACCCTGCGCACCACTTTTGGCGCAACTTTGCTACTGGATACTCCGAGGCTCGCTTGGACATGATGCAAGGGGACATGATGGGTGTCAGGGCGGTAAAATGCGGACTTGTGTCGAATCTCATTGGCCATATACCAAGAGGATGTGCTGAGGACGAGTTGAAGGAGCGAGTGAAAACCATGTTGAAGCAACAGCTTGGTACGGACACTAGGAAATGGAAAGATGACGCGACTGTTAAACTCACGCAGGCGTTACTGGGTGGTCATTGGTTTGAAAATACCAGTCATCAGCATGATCCCCAGTTAATGGGAGTGGTATCTGTGCTCAAGAACTGGGTCGTCGAAGACTTGGGCGGAACAAACGGTAAAGACGCCTTTTTGGACATGCTTGTAATCTGGGCCATGTTGAACGCGCTGCCTGGATGGTCCGTCTACCGAGCAAAGAACAGCCTCTTCGGCATTTGTTCAAGCATGTGCCTACCCGGCGATCAAATATACGCCGTCCTTGGCTGCAAAGATCCCATTATACTTCGAAAGCGCCGAGACTTTACCCATTACCGTATTGTTGGGCCGACGTATATCCACGACTTTTCATGTGGGCAAGCCATCTTGGGACAGCCTGCTTTTAGTTCAAGCTTCGTTGATTCATTTGACGATCCGTATTTAAGCTTCGAGAGAGCAGATGGCTTGGGAAACAAAGGCGATCCACATCTCCAACATATCGACTTCCCATACAAAGTCGAGGACGATCATCCACTCTGGCATAGAAACAAGGGCTCTGTCGGCCGTAATCAGGTTGACTCTTCGCATCTCGAAGCATTCTATAAACGTGGTGTTCGAGTAGAGGAAATCATTCTCAAATAGTCATTTATGCTTCTGCTCATGTATGTCCCGGCATTCACCCATACCTATCCAGGTCTGACAAGCGGGAATTGCGCCCAGAGCAGAAGAGTAAACTTGCGGAGAGGGAACCCAAGACTACTTCTTAATCGAAAAGGATTGTGGGCCTATTACAGCTTATTCTTCCACTTTATCCTGTACGATACGCTATTTCCGGGTTCATCTCTCTTCTTCACTGCATCCTTGAAGCCGGACAGCATCGCCGCGTTCTGGAAGGCAATGCCCTCGGGCGAATTCCGCGTGATGCCATCAAAAATGGTTGCCAAGCGTTGGCTCGACCGCACAGAACTCTCGATCCCACTGTTGATGACCTGTTTGTGCATCCAGAGCTGGTTGATAGGCACAGTCTTGATTCGGTTCGCCAACAAATTCACCGTTTCTTCCAACTCAGCCTCAGGAACGGACATCAAAACTAAGCCCATCGATGCAGCTTCCTTGCCATCTATAAGATCACCCGTAAACAGCATTCTCTTCGCCTTTTCCGGTCCTATTCGATGCGCCCACATGGCTGTTGTAGGACAACCCCATGCCCGACTCGGCGGGTAGCCAATCCGAGCATCGTCCGCCATGACGACCAGGTCGCAACATAGGGCGATATCACTTCCACCTGCGACAGCAGCCCCGTGAACTTGCGCTATGGTGGGTTTGTGGCTTCGGAAGAGTTCTGAGTAACACTCGGTGGCTTCGCCCATTGTCAAGTAGTCCTTGAAGGGATCATAGCCTTTGCATAGATCCTGGCTGCCTTCGGTCTGGCCGCGTTGGGCATGTTCAGCATAAATGCCCAAGTCATAGCCCCCACAGAACCCAGGTCCGTTCCCTTTAATAATGATACAATGTACCTTGGAATCGAAGTTGGCTAGGCGGACAGCGGCTCGTAGCTCGGCCGGGATATTCTGGTCGATTGCGTTGAAATGCTTTGGCCGATTGAGAATAATGTGCGCTACTTTCCCATCAGATGACGTTTTGTAAATGATGGATTTGAAGTTGGTATTCTCCATTGTGTTTATGGACTGTCGGCAACTTGACTTGTACTGAGCAACTAGAAGTGTCGGTGACAGATGTACAGAATCTTGTGTTTCTGAGTGTAACATGAGAGGTTACAACTCGCGACAACGATGCCTGGTATTCCATGTACAGTTGTTGTACCGAGGTTGGAACCATGCCATAGCATCAAGCAGAGAGACAGTTGTTGGAGTGATGTTTACCCGTGAAGCCGAGCTACCCCACACTTCGGCCAGCTCATCTTCCCGTAGCCAGCATTCGTCGTGGGGTTTTTTGTTCCTCGTTCGGAAGTCTACACGGCTATCCGAGTTCGCGCATCAATCTTTCCATTATGACTGAGCACGGAGGTTGCGGGGTGATTATTTGCATATTCCGCATGGCTAACTGAGCCAGTTCTGGCAGGAAGGAATTTCCTGGAAAGCCGCCGATGCGTCTCGAATGAAGTCTAAAATTGGATTGACCATACTTTTCTGGCTTATCCGCTAGAGGTCTGTGGAGTGCCTCTGGCGTTTGGCTGGCTGACTGGCTGACTTGGCTAGACTTTGGTCAGTTTGATGCTTGTAGCTGAATGTCTAAGATGCCGAACGAAAGCCATCAGGTTTCGATTCACGAGTCTGGAGCGCAGCAGTGTTGGTCGATGGCGCATCTACTATGCCAGGGGCACAGTCTTTGAGGAGTGTCTCGACCTGGTGGAGAAAATGATGTGCCAACTATCTGACAAAGACTCTGTCCTGTCTGGTAATATATTGTTGGCTCAACCGCTGTGTGACGCCTATTCGGACGCCGTCACGGAGTCGTGATGGGAGTGACTTGCCACCACTGGCCGGACAGTAGCAGTGATGGTTTGAAGGGTCTCCGCGCATCCAGTTGGAGAATCATGCCAGATTGCTTGACAATGAGAGCAGATGCGACGTGGTTGGCGTAGCGCAGCTTCACCCAAATATGCTGTTCATAACATGATCGGCACTGGAGGAAAGCCATGAGGCTCAACGTTGTGCCACCCCCTTCCACAACCCATGGTCGGTCTGAAGATCACCAAGCGGCGTGTTTAGTGAGTGTGCATCAAATGCCCCGGGTCATTGCGGTCGCGACACGTTCCTGAGGAATGAAACGAGTCAGGTGGGCGAGCGCTCGTGTGTCGTCCTCGCAATAGCACCATGCATTGCATGCCGACTTCGTCCTCGTCAACGAGACGGTGATGCCTCCATGCGCCGAGTGGTTGTGGCCATCAATCCAGGCCTGAAGCGTCTGGTGGCTGGAAGGAGCTGGAACCGGCGAGAGCTTGTCGGCTGGTGCTTGAAATCACCACCTGCGAGGACTCGAGCACTCGAGTAATTGCCCAGTAGTCAGAAATAGCGGTGGGGTCCACGGCCAAGTTTCGAGCAGCCTTGTCTTCACCTGGCGACCAAAACGTCCGGAAATACCGAATAGCCACCCAGTGGAAGCAAATATAGCCTGCATTACTGCACGGCGCTGTTCCTGGGCACAAAAGATAAATCATGACGGCCTCCCTGTCGTGCGTCCCCCCATGTTACAGGGTCGGCAAATTTCCTTTGTTCTGTTCCTTTCATCACTCGGTACTTTGCTCAAGTGCGGCTGTCGCGATGCTATTCGCGCCCAGGATTGCTCTTGCCCACCTGTGGACGTAACACTTAAGGTGCCACGGATGCTGGTATCTGGCTGCAGGCGGGTGTATCTACTTAACTGGGTGCGTTGCCACTATACATGTTGATGTGCTAGCGTATACTTGACCCTAGGTGCACAGTACATGTCGTCTCTTGTTCCGAATCTTTTTGCACGGCGTAATGCGCGCCCCTTTTGGTTGGGGCCCTTGGCGCTAAGCCGGTTTAGGCAACATCACTCAATTGGCAGCAAAGAGAGGCAGGGTCGGCGGCGGGAGAGGAACCTCCAAAACCCACACCCCCTTCGCCTGTTGGTCTTGGGTGAGCGTCACGGTCCAGCCTGCGCCAGCGTCGAGAGAGAGAGAGAACCTTTACCCGATTTCTTGTGCGCCGCCTCTGGCACCGAAAATTGAGGATGAGACCATGGTCTACGAGACAACGCAACCCCAGAAAAAATGAAAGTGCCTCCGCCCTGCCTCCGTCCCCAACTCTCCCCCATTCATCATCCTTTTTCCATCGCCATCATCACCAGCACCATCGCCGCCGCCGCCGCGACTTGAGAAAAGCGACCACAGTGCAGTCTAGCATCGCTACAGCTCCACGCCGCCCGACGACAGCCCCTGGTCTGCCTCGACTCAATCACACTTTCACCATTGACGCTGTACGGCATCACAGCCATTGAACAAACCTTGACAGTACAGTAGTCTTTGTCATCGACTCGTGCCCACAGCACTGCCCACGAACACATCTTCATCCTCGCTTGCCTCGCCAGTCTTTTTTTTTTCCTTTGAAAAAAGAAAATCACACATCTTCTCTGTTCATCAGCAATCGGTCAAACAGCAGTGGCCGAGGTCAAGGTATGTTGCCTACATATACCTGATGAAATTTTAAATATCGACAGCCGAATATCCGCTAATACATCATGAACTATTCAGGCACCTGACACGGCGTTCCGACAGTTCCAAGGCCACATCAGCGAAAATGCCTCCCAAGGCTGACGGTCGGCGTAAATCTGGCAGCAAGACAAGGCTTGTTGTTACTCTCAAAATTGCCGCGTCTAGATTGCGCGAAGTGATGCACGCCGAATCTCCCGATGCTGAATCACCCACCCCAAAAGAGTCTTCTGAGCCCAAGGACTCGCCTGCTCCGTCTGCCCACCTGGCCGTGTCCGGCGTGTCGAACGGTGACAATGCTTCCGATTCCAACGCTGCGACACCGGCAGCCGAGGGAACTCCTGCACCTGCATCAATGGCGCCCCCAACAGATGGCCGAAAGAAAGGCGCAAAGAGGTCTGCAGCTACGATAGATGGGGTGCCAAAGCCGCGCGGAAAACCGGGCCCCAAGAAGAAGCCTAGATTGTAAGTCTTGTCTTGCCGCCAGCATATCCCTTGCAACTGGCAGATGCTTTTCTACACGGTCCTTCGTACTCAATTTCTAACGTGTTCATGTCTACAGGGAGGATGGCACAATCGACCACGCCGCTGTCGCTAGAATGCAAGCAGCCAAACTTGGCCCCAAGGCCAACCAGGGAGCCATCAATGCTGGCCTTCGCGCTCTCGATCGATCTGGCAAGCCTTGCCGCAAATGGGCTCGAGGTGGCTTCAAGCTGAAGAGTTTTACCGGTGTAATTTGGGAGATTCCTCGCTGGACTGCTCCAAACACAAAGAAGTCTGGTGAAGACGACAATGACGAGTCTGGGGCGGCTTCAGCCTCTGCTGACAACAGCAGCGGCAAGGAGAATAAAGCCAATGGCCAAGAAGAAAACAGTGCCAACAACAGCAATGCTGGAGGGGATGTCGAGATGAACAGCGCTCCTAGCATCAATGCTTCGTCACCGGCTCCTATTGCTATTTCTGCCGCATCTTAATCGGTGCACTTTTCTTCTTCTTGTCTCACCTATTTTCGTCTTGCTGCTTATTTTTCTCATTTCAATTTTTCCCATTTCGCGACGGTTGGAGTTGGCTAGGCGTCTTCGTCGGGCCACATGGTTGACGTGTCACATATTTCGGGTTATCACGGTACTGGACCGTTGGCGTTTCAAA
The DNA here is from genome assembly GCF_013426205.1 of Metarhizium brunneum. Lineage (NCBI taxonomy): Eukaryota > Fungi > Ascomycota > Sordariomycetes > Hypocreales > Clavicipitaceae > Metarhizium > Metarhizium brunneum. Next base: position 3,150,397 of record NC_089425.1, on the reverse strand, counting down.
GGTTTCGGGGGCAAGTCATTGGAAGCACGGCTCAAGAATTAAAAGGATACATTACGGTTGGCTGCTGCATGTACATTACTGTTAGAATTGGGTCTGTGTCAATAGCGAAGTGGTTAATATACTGTGGTATCTTCAGGTACAAAACTACGAGGAGCTCCGACTGTAAATTTTGGCGATTGAATGGCAACAGTCTTCTTTCGGACGTATTCATTGATTGCCGCTCCAGCCCTGAGAATCAAATATATACAGATGTATCATGGCATCCGTAAGTATCATCTACAAAACGCTTCGCTGATGCCGAGTTTGTACACTTGTGAGAATATGTTGGGGGCATCTATAAGTGCAGTGAGCGGGTGGCAGCGACATTTCAGCACCCAGCGCCATGATCATCTACCGTTGACGCTCTGATGGTGCGTGGGTTGGTGAAGGGAGGTGTTGGCCCAGGACGCACAGTGCATTTTCTTCAAATGCTGCTTCTTGAAGGGAAACCGCAGACTGAGCCTGCCTGGCTTGGACCCGACAGTTACTAGTTTTGGGCAAGCAAGTGAGATGATTCATCCGTGATTCATGTGTGAATCAGGCCTTGTCGATTCGATGTGGGAACGTTGTTTGGGCTTAGGACTGGCGGGACAGGCTTAGTCAGGCGCTTCGACGGTTTCGGCGTGCCGGCTGTGTGTCTAGTCAACCCTTGGCAGGTAGTAGTACTCAGTTTCCTCGACAGACCGGCTTCCTAGTGCTGCTTTCCAGGGTTCGCAGGTGCAACCTCCAGCGATAGAAAAGGCACTGTGACCTGTTCAAAACACCAAACATCAAATATCGCAATGTGTTGGATTTTGCCTGGCATAAAATGAAAGCGCCAATATGCGCTTTTTAAATTATGGTAGTACAAGGTAGATATAAAATACGGACTGATTAAGACTACCCGCCAGCGACTAGGTGGCTTGTCGAGCTGCGTAACCAGAAACCCGAGCTGCGCGTTTGGGTGTTCCATGTCAGGCCAAGGCCCTTTTGGTGGCCGGTTTCAGCACGTGTTGGCTCTGAGTCCCAACATTTGAAGTTGACAGCGCATGAGCGTTGGTAATAAGGGCAACAGAATTGCTTCTCTGATAGCGGGCTCCACTAATTGCCTAATTAGTTGACGCTCCACCAAATCAATCTACAGCATAAGCCCCAGCATGACTTTCCAGCACCAAGCACCAATAATGCTTTACTTCTGCCTTCTAAGTAGTTTTTGGGGAAGGGAGAGACAAGGTAAAAGAACATTGATTTTCATAATTTTGTCTCTCATATATATATATATATATTATTTTCATGCAAGACACTCAAGATATTTATACTCTAACTACGTGATTCGGTACGTGTAGGGGAATTTCGGCTGCTGCCCCAATAGCAATACTTGGGCGCATGTGCCGCCGACCCTCGCAGCATGCAGAATCCACCACCGAAATCGGCCCCCGGCTCTGACTGCTTTTCCCCCCAAGAAAAATCCGGTTCCACCAGTTCACCATCTGTCTTCCCTCTTACCACAACTCCCCATCCGAACATTCGCCAATCCCTTTCATCACAAATCTCCCCTCCTTCCGTACACAATGGCCTCAAGAGGTTTCTCCAAGTCTCTGCGTGCAGCTCGCCAGCTGGCTGCTCCTCGCGTCCAGCAGCGCTCGTACATCGCTGCCAGACAGCTGGTGCGAGCTGCTACTGCTGCTCGCCCTGCCGTCGCTGTTGCTCAGCAGCAGGTTCGTGGTGTCAAGACCATCGACTTTGCCGGTCACAAGGAGGATGTTTATGGTATGTCGTTTTTTGTATCCAATTGACGCCGTTGCCGACGGTTATGAGCTAACCGCTAATTTTCTTTTTTTGCACAGAGCGTTCCGATTGGCCTCAGGAGAAGCTCCTTGTGAGTCACGACCCGAATTGCTTTAGAAACAGGCGAAGATTCCTCCTGGAATCTCTCAGAGAGGTCAATTGGCGCATTGCAAGTGCTAACTCGCAGCAGGACTACTTCAAGAACGATACTTTGGCCCTCATCGGCTATGGCTCCCAGGGCCACGGCCAAGGTCTGAACCTTCGGGATAACGGCCTCAACGTCATCGTCGGTGTTCGCAAGAACGGCAAGTCCTGGCAGGACGCTATTCAGGATGGCTGGGTTCCTGGAAAGAACCTGTTCGAGGTCGACGATGCCATCTCACGCGGTACCATTGTTATGAACCTTCTCTCCGACGCCGCTCAGTCGGAGACTTGGCCTGCTATCAAGCCCCAGCTCGTCGAGGGCAAGGTAAGCAACTATCACTTGCATTGCAATAGAAATGAAAATAGTGAATTGGGCTGACTTTTTTTTTTTCAAGACCCTCTACTTTTCTCACGGTTTCTCCCCCGTATTCAAGGACCTCACCAAGGTCGATGTTCCCAGCAACATCGATGTCATTCTTTGCGCTCCCAAGGGCTCTGGCCGCACTGTCCGATCCCTCTTCCGTGAGGGCCGTGGTATCAACTCCTCCTTCGCCGTTTACCAGGATGTGACCGGCAAGGCCAAGGAGAAGGCTGTTGCCATGGGTGTCGCCATTGGCTCTGGTTACCTGTACGAGACTACCTTTGAAAAGGAGGTCTACTCTGACTTGTACGGTGAGCGTGGCTGCCTAATGGGTGGTATTCACGGCATGTTCCTTGCTCAGTACGAGGTCCTGCGTGAGCGTGGCCACAGTCCCAGCGAGGCCTTCAACGAGACTGTTGAGGAGGCCACCCAAAGCTTGTACCCCCTGATTGGTGCCAATGGCATGGACTGGATGTTCGAGGCCTGCTCTACCACCGCCCGCCGAGGTGCCATTGACTGGACCCCCAAGTTCAAGGATGCCCTGAAGCCCGTCTTCAACAACCTGTACGACAGCGTCAGGGACGGAACCGAGACTCAGCGATCTCTGGACTATAACAGCCAGGCCGACTATCGCCAGAGGTACGAGGCTGAGATGGAAGAAATCCGAAATCTGGAGATCTGGAGAGCCGGCAAGGCTGTTCGGTAGGTTACAAATGGACTTCTCGTTCTATTTATAGTGGTTTACTAACCGTTGTTTCTATAGTTCTCTGCGACCCGAGAACCAAAAATAAGCCATGGAGTTATTTTTGCCGTTCGATTGTTCACACAAGGGAGTCTTTGGAAAATGGGCTGGCTTGACCCGCATTTGTACTTATTAGATACTCAGAGGAGGGGGGATCTGCCACGCAGAGCTGTGATATCGAATAAAAGTATTGAACATGTTATGTTGAGTCGACGTCCTGAAATGGCGCTGGGTATATTTGTATTTTGTGACTGTACAATATCTTGCATATGCCTTTATGCGCTTTACACTTGGTGGACCCCGAAGGTTGGCGAAATGGCGAGAATGCATGTGGCTGGGGGCAATCAGAACGATTGCACCAGTAGTGCGGTCCAAGGCATGAGTGGCCTAGTGAAATGCCTCAACTGGAGCCGTCTAATCGCAAGTGTCCTCACCTAGGTAGAGTAACTCTGGTTTTAATGCCGGCAGTCTGTCAAACCCACAACAGATTCTTCATCGCGCTGCATCGCCTCCCAACTTGCAACGGGTGGGTACTCTGTTGTCCGTACGGAGTATTCATGTTAAAACACGGGCAGACTAAAATTGCCACTGCCACGCCTACAATCTCCAACTCGGCAGCCTTCAGCAACACCCATCAGCCGGACACCATCCAGAGACAACACCAACATGCTCGTGAATGAAAACCATTTCACCGTCATAGGCCTGCTTCTTGTACCAGATTCCCGTCTCCCTCTGTTCTCGGCTGTACCCAAGTGCATGTTGAGCTTGACCACAACCTGAGAAAACCCCAGCCCTCTCGTGCAAGCCACCGCCCGCCAGTCCGCATTGGTTGCTGCCAAGGTCAAATCGTGACGATAGAAGACACTCAAAAGTGCGCAAATGGCCTGGGTGTCATTGAGGGGTGCCATTTGCAAAGACTCGAGCATAGTATTACATAACTAGGGCCTGGCATTAGGAATGGAGCCCTGCAGCGGTGCTGGCTGGGCGCGTGATTGTGATTGTCGCCGTAGTCTATACCAGCCGGAGAGTACGTGCGTGCACATGGGAGCAGACACAGAGGGCAGACATTTGTGCCCAGCTCCTCTGCCGCCGGCTGTTGGGCAGGCCTTGATGCATGCTTGCACCGGCAAGAATTTCAGAGACCAAGGGCAAACTCAAGCCAGCTTTGGGCGTAGAGTCGTAAGAAGCCGTCTTAATCACGACATACCAGCCTCTCGTCCAGTGCTTTGGGATCATCGGGCTGCTGGCCACTGCCGCCGCTGTCCCAGACAGCATTCATCCATGGAGAGCCCATGAGAGGCTGGGGCAGTGGATCCGACGTGCCAGCATCCAGGCGTCCACCAGTCAATGGTTAATGGCGGCTTCAGCGTTCCAGCGTTCCAGCGCTCCCCATGTCCCGCTACCAACATTGAAGCAGACACGGGGTCAAGTTGCCGTCTGGTGTCATATTGATCAGTGCTGGCGCCTGCAGACATAGCACCGACTGGACATCTGGAGCAAGCTTGAGATCAGGTCAACTGGTTGACACCAATAATTGCCCCCCCTTGCGCGCGGCGGCCCACTGTTCAGGTGCTCAGGTCTAGTGCCGCCGAGTGCCAGCATGCATGTGTCTGGTCTGGTCTGGTACGTCGACGTACCCTTTACTCTTAGCTCTGCACCCTGTACTCCGTTCTCCGTACTTACCCATGGAATCGCCAGGTGTCTGATCCTCCAAGCGCTGGCATTTATCCAGCGTTTGCCGACGACACCCTCGTATCACTCGACCAACCTTTCGTTCCAAACCTGTGCAGCGTTTCAATCACCGCTCGGGCCGTGACAGAATACCGCTGGGCAAAGGGGCCAGCACGTCGCTTTCAACCAGGGCTCCATCGTAGCCGAGCCGAAGCTCAGCAGCTTTCATCTTGCCAGACGGCCGATATAGAGTGGCACACTGGCTGGCATACTGGTCCGACCAAGCAAGCAGCTTGGCCTTTCCAGGGTCACCAGCCTAAGTGCTGATTTCTTGTCTGGTTGAACATAGCCGGTCAGGTACCGCCTACGTGCATAGCTCGCTTGCTCTTGAACAACCTTGTCGAACAACATCACATCACGGCAACTACCACCGATCCGCACCACCCGGCCAACCCAACCCTCCAGGCACGCAGAACAGCCCTTTCCCGCTTTCCGGACCTGTCTGGTATATCATGGCTAGCCTGGAGCAGCATGGCTCATCTGGTTTCTCAGACTCAGAATCGTCAGCTGGAAGCTCTGGCCGACCGCATTCTCGCAACGATTCTCGCAACGCCGCCGCGTACACGCCCGAACCGCCGCATCGCTCCGGAGCCAGCTCTCATTTCTACACGCATCCTTCCCGCACGTCCATCTTGAGTCCTAGCCGTGGTCTGCTGCTCGATCCTGTTCCCGGCCTCGCCTCAGCGACGTCGCGTCGCGAAACCAACAACATCAACGACTCCAGCCTCAACGACCTGGCGACCATGTGGAAGGCCAGTGGCACCCTGCCCTCCTTTTCCCGCGGATTCGATATGTTCATGGCACCGATGTGTTCAGAGAGCTCAGACCCTGCCGCCAAAGACCACGATTCGTTCTTCGTCCCGTCATATCTGTCCGAGTCCACCTATGTTCACAAGTTGGAGGCTGCGCACAGGGCTAGGCTTCAGGCTCGGAACGAGGCTTTGAAGGAACACAGCCACGAGATGGCAACTGAATTGGCTCGCGATCAACCTGGACTGAGGATATATCCCACGTCACTTAGTACCGGGCCAGGACTGCCCCGCACGAGCTTGGAGCGACTGAGCTGGCCAAAGTTGGAAGACGAACTGACGCCGCTACCGAGTCGCTGGAACCCTGGTGATTCGTGGGGGTCTATTGAGTTTCTAGAGGCTGCGCGATCTTTGAAGTTTGTCGGCCCCCGAAGTCACCAAGACAGGGACCACGAGGCGGCTGCGGCGCGAGCCGATCACCCCATGCCCGCAGAATGTGGAATATACTATTACGAGGTTCAAATCTTATGCGGAAAGCGCGACGAGTAAGTCAAGTAGACCTTGAAACCATGTTTGAATATCCGTCAACGCAAGAAGCAAGCTGACAGCATGGCAGCGCTACCATCGCCGTTGGGTTTGCCACGAAAGATGCGACCATGTCGCGGCCAGTAGGTTGGGAAGAAAATTCTTGGGGGTATCACGGAGATGACGGCCGCTGCTTTTCCGGGACCAATACCGGACGGCCCTTTGGTCCAACGTTCAGCACAGGAGATATCATTGGCTGCGGCGTCAACTTCCGCGACCACACTGCTTTTTTTACCAAGAATGGCGTCAAGATCGGTAAGCCTCCTTGATCATGGGAACAATGGCGTGTGGGTGGCTCTGTTAATAGTACATGTCCAGGTGTGGCCGTCAACGACGTCGTCCGAACTAAGATTTTCCCTGCTATTAGTCTGAAGAAGCCAGGAGAACATATCATAGTCAATTTTGGGCAAACGCCCTTTGTTTATGACATTGATGATATGATGAGAGTGAGTATCTTGTGCAAAACTTTCAGACTATGCGCCATTCCAGCACACCTACTAAATGGGAAATAGGGACAACGGAGAAAAATCCAAGATGAGATCGAAAAGACTGACGTCTCCAGGCTTGAGTCTGGACTGGGCGAAACAGACCTCATACAGGCCTTGGTCTTGCAGTTCTTGCAGCATGATGGCTATGTGGAAACGGCCCGAGCTTTTGCGGAAGATATCAAGCTGCAGAAGGAGGCTCTGAACTTGGATCCTAATGTCACTGTCGACGGAATCAACATCAAGGATGACGAAGACGCTATTAATAGGCAAAGTAGGCTGACAAATTTCCACTTGCTGGTCGCTAATGCTAACACACAATGTAGAGATTCGAAAAGCCATTCTTGAGGGTAACATTGACCGTGCGTTGAAGCACACACACGTTTATTACCCACGAGTATTCGAACAAAATGCACAAGTTCATTTCAAATTATGTTGCCGGAAGTTCATTGAAATGGTCCGGAAGACGGCACAACTGAGATCCGCAATTGACTCGAAAATGAGCAATGGACATAGACCCGGGTCCAGCTCTATTTCGCAGGACATGGACGTTGACGTCAATGGCGGAGACGACGTGGCTTGGAACGAGCATACGAATTTCGAAGCTGATATGCAAAACGCCCATTTCGAGTTGCTGAAGCTGGAAGAAGAAATGCTCAGCTACGGACAAACCTTGGGGGCCACGTATGCACGAGACCCGCGAATTGAAGTCAGCAAAGCACTGGAGGAAATTTGGGCGTTGGTGGCGTATTCCAATCCTGTTGTGGAACCAACAGTTAGCCACCTGCTTGATAAGAAAGGCAGGGTAGTTGTTGCAGAGGAACTCAACTCGGCTATTTTGGGTAAGTGTCGTTATGAGCGCAACATCTGTCTACACCAAGACTTGTCACTAATTCATGGACAGCGTCTTTGGGCAAATCTTCGCAGGCATCTCTTGAAAAGCTCTATGCCCAAACAAGTGTGCTACTTGAAGATCTCCGGGCGGATGGTGGTGCAGGTGCATTTGTCTCGGTACAAGATGTTGTGGGCAGCATCAAGGCCGACCCACGATTGTAGTAGAATTGGAACTAAAGATGGTTTGTCGCATTCATCGCAGCCTAACCGAGCTATCCTTTCCCACTGTGTTGCATTAATTAGGCGGCGTTCCTGGCGTTTGGCAGCTTTTCTATTTTCTTTTCCCATTTCGTCTTGATTCGTTGCTTTTTTTTTTCTTCCCTCGAAATCCAACATGACAACTGGGCGGGTGGGTAATGGTTTTTGTGAGCATGTGATATCTGAATCCAGAGGTGGCGTTGCATGAATTTTACCTGCGCTCATTTGATTTACGAAATTGGATGCTCGAGAGAAACAGTGGTATCATGTATGGTTCCTATCAGCACTTAGGATCGTACCAGTCGGACTCGGGGTAGATGACTCAGAGAGGGGAGAGGGGAGAGGGACGTGTATGCTAGTTGAGAATGATAGCGGATGCGGAACAGCGATATAGACGATGTCGATATCCAGCCGTGGCATGCAGTTGTGTATCAGAGAGTAGCGTCACTTGTGTGCTATTATTCCATTGCTACCGTGTACGTGGGCTTTCATGCTCTCGTGGTTATTTGTATTCGTGCTCGAGATAATCCGCAGCAGGCAAGGTCTGCAATCTCACCAAAGATGGGGTGAAGAAACCAAAAAAGCCCGTATCTCAAGACATATTCATCATTTCAGACAGGCAAACGGGGCAGAGTAGTGTCCCGTGTGCTGCTCCTCTATACAATCAAGCAACATCTATAACCAATGCTTGCGCTGGCATCAACACCTCACCTAGTGTACAAGACTAATTATACAACACGACGCCCCCTATTTCTGCGTGCCCGCTCACACGGCTCCTAGTGCCAACACCATTCGTACAGTCTGCGGCGGTGCTCGACGAGCCTGTCACAGCCCTCGAGGCAGGCGCCCAGCGCATCGTCTTGCCACCCGAACGAGGCATCTAGAATCAGATGCGTGTACGCAAAGACCTCGGCGTCGAACAGGGCCGGCTCGGGCGCGCCAAAGAACCACTCGTCGAACCCTAGGACCGTGTCGAGCGTCTGGAAGGCGGTCCTGGCGTCGCTGTACAGCTGCTCGGGGAGGAGGAGCGGTCGGCGTGTCGTTTTGAGGATCTCGTTGGTCGCCGCGGAGCGGAGGGTGTGCAGGAGCGGTGTTGACACGAGGGGCGACGGCGGGAGATATAGCCTTGCCAGGAGGGGGGTGTGCCCGGGCGAGATGTAGAGTGCGTGGAGCTGAGGGTGTTGGTTAGTGTGCGGCCGGTTGTGATGGCTGGGGGGGAAGAAACATACCCACGCTGGACGGATGGATTGGGCTATTAGCGAGAGGTACGCTTCTGTTCGGGGGGAGTTGGATTCCCGCACTGACGAGTAGCTGGAGTATTTGTGCACGTAGTGGGATATGTTGGTGCCCGTGAGGGGAATGTCTGGTCTCGAGTCGGTCGTTGGGGGGAGGAGGAATGGCAAGGCGCCGGATGGGGAGGCGTGGTTCGTGGATGGGACGAGGTCGACTTGGATGTTGGCCATGCGCAGGTATGTCTGGCTTTGTCAGAGGCATGCGGCTGATGGGTGGTTGGACTGGGCTTGGCGTACCTGCCACTTCAAACAGGTGGGATTGAAGCTTGGCCGGCCCCTGAGAGCATCCTCATCTGATGAGAAGACGTACAGTCTTGCGCGGGGCCGCGTCTGGTCCGGCGCGCGGGCGGGAAGAGGCTCTGGTTCGTAGGTGCGCAGCGGGAAGAGCTTGAAGAGGGAGCGGATGGGACGGGGGACGGCGAAGATGCTGCTGGGTTCAGAGGGCGCGCTGGGGGCGGCGGTCGCAGCGGCCATGGTGGCGGCGGTTTCCGGGACGGAATACTGCAAATAGGATGCTGTTTTGATATGTATTGATTGTGTATGCTCCTGGAGAGAGGACTGATGCAGAGGTGGCTCGCGGTGTCTGATGCCTAAGTAGTTGGGGCGGCCTTTCACGATGTCGAGCTTGGAGATTTTTGGCGTTGCGACAACGTCAACGGCAAGGAGGGTGGGGCGGCAGTTGAATTGGCCCCACACGGCCTCGACGTCCGTCCAAGGAAGCCGTTGACGTGTAAGTGAGTTGTGAGCGCAGCTTCCCAACGTGTCTTGTGTTGGGCTTCAGCAATTCACCACTTGCCCTGTGTTGCACAATATTTGGGCCTTTGCCCGTGGTGATGGACTGCCGGGGAGGGTCCTTCACTGCCCCAGATGTCGGCCGCGTACATGTACGGGCACGCTCACGTAGAGCCAGGTTTACAAGTCTGTGACAAACATCCAATCAATGCCTTGCCTCCGAGAATCGACACGTCTTCGTTTTCCCTGGATTAATCAGTCATCCAGCACACTCTCACAGCTTCATATTCGTACTGTCACCGGCTGGTCGTGCTTTACCAGGCGCTTTCCCCGTCCCGATCTGGAATCAAGCCGTCTTAAGCCAAATACGACGACGACTTACACGCTGCAATGGAAGGTGATTACTGCGAATACTCTGCGGACTTTCCTTGTACTTGTGACCGGAACGCACTCTCCACAAAGTATTTTGCTTCGGCTTAGGCAACAAGTAACATCTACACAAGAGAAATTAATGGGGGAGGTTGTACAGACGTCAATGTGACCGTTGATAAGTTCACCACACATCCCCCAAAACTACAAATATCTGCCACAACTCTCCTCAACACTTCGTTTTGGGAGCACTAGGAAACGATACTGCTCTCCATCATTCCGCAAAGCCTAGCAGGTGAAACGTAAACGCCCAACCATGCCTACAATCGTCGGCAAGCAAGTCGGCCCCATCGGCTACGGCCTCATGGGTATTCCCATCCGTTCCATCGCCAGCCATGCTCACTCAAACCATTACTGACATCCCCCAAACATAGGCCTCACCGCCATTCAGACCCCAAATTCAGACGAAGTCAACTTTACCGCCATCAAAACCGCCATAGAATCCGGCTGCACGTTCCTCAACGGCGCCGAGTTCTACGGCAGCGGCCCCGAAGAAAACTCGCTCACCTTGCTCCGCCGCTACTTTGCCAAGTACCCCGATGACGCGGAACGAGTAGCCATCAACATCAAGGGCGGCCGGGACTTCAAGACTCTCGGCTTCGACGGGAGCCCAGAGGGCGTGGCGCGGAGCATCGAGCATTCGCTAGAGCAACTCGGCCCCGTGGGACGAATAGCCCAATGGGGGATGGCGAGAAAGGACCTGAGCCACGACTACGAAGACGAAACACTCGCTTCTATCGACGGCTACGTCAAGAGCGGCATGATAGACGGCATCTCGGCGAGCGAGATCAACGCCACCACGTTGCGCAGCGCGGCCCGCAAGTTTCGCATCTCGGCGCTGGAGATTGAGGTCTCGCTGTTCCACACGGATGCCCTGACCAACGGCCTGTGTGCTGCCTGTGCCGAGCTGGACATACCCGTCATTGCCTACTGTAAGCGTCCAGTGGCCAAGCCCATCCTAGTGTTTTCCTTTGCAAGCAGCGTGTTGACGATACTCCAGCCCCTCTCGGACGCGGCCTACTCGGCGGCCGCGTCAAGAGAGTCGACGACCTTGCGCTAGACGACATGAGGCGCGACCTGCCGTGGTTCAAGGACGAGAACCTCCTGGTTAATCTCGAGCTCGTGCAAAAGGTGGAGGCCCTCGCGAGGAAGAAGGGCTGCACTCCGGCCCAGATTGCCATCAACTGGCTCTTGGCGCTTTCGAAGCGGCCGGGGATGCCCGTCATCATCCCCATCCCTGGATCTTCCGACCCTGGAAGAATCAAGGAGAATGCCGCCATCATAGATCTCACAAGTGAGGACATGGCAGAGATTGACGGCATGCTTCAGGGCTTCGTGGCAGCTGGAGACAGGTATCCTGCTATTCAGATGAAGTACTTGCAGTTGTAGGCCTGTTTCTTGAGAAGTACTCATGCCACAGATATTGAATGCGCCCGAGGCGGCTTGAAAGCATAGCTTCTCGTCTAATGTTCCACCAAACCCATCGTATGGCTGTATTCGCTTTGATCGAGATGTGGTTGTCTTGTCGCACGTCTTGGTAGTGCCATGGTTTTGGTGGAGAGGGAGTGCCAGTGAACCTGTAGTTTGAAAGACGGTATTTTCCTTCCTCTATTTCATTCCCTATTAGCTATTAATATTAAGGCTATGCCGTACGTATGTCTTATAAATAAAGCCCATCTGCTTATGAAGATAACCTACGCCCCTCAAGCAAATGCCCGCAAAGACCCATCGCAGCGAGGACGTTCACGCCTGAAAAGACTACATTAAAAAAAAGCTCCCGTGTCAGGTCAAAACGTAGACCTAACGGATACCTTGCGTGCTGAATAGTCATAGAACCGAATACAATGCCCCGAAGTGGGCGAGTTCACCGTCTTCTGCAAATTATACAACTCTTCCTCGACCTTGACCCACACTTCGGGCTCCAGCTGGCATGTCATCCAAAAATTGCCGCCGAGGTCCTTCCCAAGCACAGCGCAAACGCTCTCATCGAAATTCGTGCTCTCCATAAGGTAGTACGCTGCAGTCATGCGTCCTGGAGGGTTCCATCTGGGACCGTCAAACGCATCGGCACAAACAACAGCTGGCGAGAAATCGGCGGCGGAGAAGAGTTGCAGAGGGGAAAAGTTATGGAATTCAAGAAGAGGGATCCTGGATACATTGTATATGGGGAGCGGGTTCTTACCGCGCTTCTTCTTGTCGATAACGTGCTTGGCCAGGGCGAGCAGTTGGTGTTCCGAGGTCTGATCTTGCGTGTTGTGTTTGTGCTGGAGGGCTATGGCGCCGATTGTGTCGGTGGCTTCTTCAGGGGAGATATACGAGTAACAAGGCAGTGTCAGGTTTTGAATATACTCCCCTGACGGATCGCGAAGGGTGGACATGCGGCAACGTAGGTTGACCAAGGATGTAGAAAGGACACCCCTTGGTTTAAGGTCGGCTGCGGCCTGTAGCTTGCTTATCCAGGCTAGGATGATGTCTGCGGCGGTCGTAACTGGTCGCTGGTCATCATCCTCTAATATGCTGGCAATGTCTTCCCGAATCTCTTTCATGAAGTCATCATAAATTGCCTGAGGGATGAACACCATTCTGCTCTGTAGTGGTTTGTGACTCCGTCGTCTCCACCATTTTGAAATCGGGTTCTGAGACAAAGCTTTGAGTTTCCTGTCCACTCTGAGCTCGTCGAGATTCTTCTTTTCTTCGGCGCTCATGACCAGCTTTTCAAGTACATCCTCCCGCGCCCCAAAGACGGTAGCAACCTCATCCATGCGTCCGGCCATGCATAGAGACCAGTTTTGCAGGAGGGCCTTGAAGCCTGCCGTATCCATGGAGTTTGGCGGCCACGAGAGCGTTACCATAGTTGCGTCTCGAAATGACAAAACACGGAGGACTAATTGGGACAAACCCCCGTCGACAATGTCCTGCACAGTTGAGGGAACACCTGGCGGGAGAAAAAGACCTCGGTAGTCTGAGGGGTACCTTTGAGTAAAGGCTCTTTTGTTTGGCAAGATGAAGTGCTTTCCAATGGGGTCTCTTTGAATGGGAGTATCGAAAAACTTTTCGTGGAAGAAGGTGCAAGGAGGGTTCTGCGCGGTGAATACCTTTGGTGCATATGCCTCCATTAAGCCATCATTCTGTGATAGCAAATGGTCAGTTTCTGCATTCTTCAGGTGCAGAGTCTCGTCTTCATCATATTCATGTGGATTCGAGACAATCAACTTACCCGGACCCGTAGTCGAGTTCCAAGCTTCTTCCAGTCCCCAATCTCAAGGAGGGTGCAAAGAGATTGATGCAAGGGAACTGCCGAAAGCACGTCATTGAAGCTCAAGACCCAGGTGACCAGTTCCTGCTGCAGTGTAGACTGGTCCAAGAAATGAACCGGGTATACCACCTCGTCATGCACAGGAGTCAACTTCTCTGTCCCTGCCTTCTTAGGCCGTCGCCCACAGCACGAGAAACCCATCTCGACGAAGTCTGAACACTGTTCACCTTGAGCTCAAGCTCGGGAACTAAAGAGAGACGATGCATGGAAGCATTTCGCAACTGCCCTTGTGAGGGGGGATGGGAAGACATGCGCTTTTGTAAAAAAGGTTCACGCTGTTCAAACCATAATATCAATTTAGGGTCTAGAATAAACGCACCCGCCAAGACAGCTCGCTTTTGCCGCATTTTCAACAGGACCGCAAAGAGATGTGAGTGATTCAGTAAAAGACCCCCAAGTTGAGACGTTCTCGGGAGACCGTCCTGTAACCATGAGAGCTCGAATCGGCCGCGTTGGCAAGGTGAATATGGGTATGCTGAAAGTGAGACATCCTGTTAGCGGAAAGGCTTCGCATAGAAGTGTCGATGCTTCTCCCACAGCCTCTAGTCTTGCATCCGCCTTGGGAGCTAGCCCGGATCGAAAATAAACTTCGCACATGAGTAAACAATAACCAGTCCAAGAAATCATAAGGCCATTTACTCTAGGCTCGGATTCTTCATTCAAGAAGGATAATATTCGCGGTCCTTTTTCGTGGCCTTGGGTCGTCGGTTCATGCATCGCTGAGTTAAGGTATCAAGCCAACGACATTGTCTCACCGCTTGCGGGAGCCATAGCAACATGGCTCGTTTGGCTCTGGCAACCGGGAGTCTTTGATGGTCGCGACTCCTCGATACCAAATGCGCGTATCTAGTCTTCACGAGCATCTTTGGGCGCTCATTTCTTTCAATGAGACTCTGCGAACAGTAGCATCAGACTTGCACATTGGGCAGTTGAGATCTCACCCTCGCGCCTACGATTACCACACTGCTGTAGCCGGCCGTCTAGAAGTTGATAACGTTTCGAAATCACATTTGCTTCCTGCTGCGGAGATAATGCTAGTGGATTTACTTCCTCCAAGTCTGCATTCGTTGTTGCCAGGACTCCTAGAGTTGAGAAAGCTATGATAACCAGACAAGGACGAGAAACGAAGGCACCTTTGATGCGAGTTTCAAGTGGGAAGAAATTTTCATCGCAAAATAACATCGGGTGGCACCATTTGGACGCGTGCTGTGGAAGACCATGAGTCCATGACCCTTGAAGCAGTGGTTTTGGTTGGAACCAGGATGCAACGTGAGGGTGAATTCTCCGGCGACGTATCGCAGATGTGGATGCGTGCTCCTGGCAAAAAAGAGAAAGAAAGAAAAGCCAACGACCTTGGCATAAATCCTTCTTATTGTAAAACAGAACTGGGTTCATGTCGACCAAACCGCACGCAGCAGAGCGATGTGGATTCGGCAAAGGTGGAGATGCCTGGAGCTGGCTGCATGCCAGATCGACCAAATCAGCCAAGGTCAATCTAGGCTAGGATTCCAAACATGGCAAGCACGACCCAGTTTGCCTGTGTCAGTTCCGCTTGAGCCTGGCAGGCACGACAGAAACAGCGAACAAGGGTCCGCGACCAGGATGCATGTCATGTCAATGTCCACTTTCAAAACTCGACATCGTCTCCAAAATGAACAATAATTCTGCCTCTTTCCAACACACGAAAAGTGCATGACTGTGGTGCCACACACCCACATATGTACATACGTGGCATCCAGAGTGCTCAAAACGCCCAACCCGCTCAGGACAGTCAGGACTGCTCAGGGCGCTCAGGGCGCTCAGGGGCAGCCTCACAAGCCATGACAAGCCCCCATCGTCACACACGAACTCAGCCATCGTATTTGAACCCTGCCGTACAGACCATCTGCCGTAGACCGGGTGGCGGCACGCTGACAAGACAACTAGGCGGGTATCCGGCATGGCCCCATGCCTCATCCCATTACGCATTGAAGCCAAGACAGAAGACCACGCCGGCTCACCGTCAACAAGAATCGGCACTATCGGCCCGCCAAGCTGCTTCTTATTTAACTGTCGTGACGCCACATGGCGCCGAGTTCCGTTCCCAAGGCACAGAACGAACCTACATACAGAGTATTCAGTGCCCTGCAGAGAATCATTGAAGGAAAACTGGCAGAATGGACTACCCAAATGAGCCTGCAATT
This sequence comes from Metarhizium brunneum, assembly GCF_013426205.1. Taxonomy (NCBI): domain Eukaryota; kingdom Fungi; phylum Ascomycota; class Sordariomycetes; order Hypocreales; family Clavicipitaceae; genus Metarhizium; species Metarhizium brunneum. The sequence continues at coordinate 3,134,750 of NC_089425.1, read as the reverse complement.
CCTGAGGAGCCCTTTGGCTGTTGAAGAGGTTGATGCTGCATCGCAATCATACTATTGCCCCGGCTATTTCTTTCTTTAGACGACGCGTGGCACAAACAGTCAAACTGGACGTGAATCTCCAAATGTGCTCCATATGCGCCCCCCCCAGCCCATCCGACTTTGCCGCGGCGGCGGGGGCAGGTGTGGTGGGTGGCAGGCTCATTGCCTCAGTCGCCGCTTCGTTTTGAGGGAAGGGTGCGCATGAACGAGGCTTCAGTCCTTTGTCTTTCTGCCCAGTTGTCCAGGTCTAGACTACACCGCGGCGGACCTTCGAAAACTCGTAAGATTCAGGGACCTGGCACTCCTGTGGCGCTTTGTGTTTCGAGACGTTGTTTGCACATTGTGTGAGACTCTCCTCATTAACACTCTCGTTGTCGCCATCGTCTTTTACAACTTTCGTTGTGCTGCGCCATTGCTAGTTGAGGAGAGTGTTCCTCTCTCGATTCATTCGCTCTTGCGGCAGACAGTTTTTGTGCCGTAACTGCTTCCTGTCTCTTTCTTTACACTCTCTTGACGTTTCGAGCGCATCGTTACCTTGCTACGTAACCAACTCGGGAGGGCTTGTGGTGGAACAAGGAGTCGTCGCAATTGTTTCAGTTCCAACGTCCGTCACATCCATACAAGATCAACCCGACCTGATTCCAACCTGGCTTTGCCATCATCGAATATTTCTTCAGCCTCAAAATGATTGCTTCCAGTCTCTCATTATCGCTTTTGGCCCTGGCAGGTGGTGCACTTGGCGCCGACCTGCCATCCATCCAAATGAAGGTAGGGCGAGCAGCTTGTTCCAAATGTGAGGTCTTTGGCTATGATTGACTAACAGGATGCTCCTTGCTTCCAATAATATAGGGCTCCAAATTCTTCTTTCCTAACGGAACTCAATTCTTCTTCAAGGGTATTGCGTATCAGCAGCAGACCGGCGCAGCCGGCTCGACACCTACAAATTCGAGCTTCATTGATCCTCTGGCTGACACCAAGCGCTGCCAAGCCGATGTCCCTAATCTTGCTGCGCTCAAAACCAATGTCATCCGAGTTTACGCAATTGACCCTACCAAGGATCATTCAACTTGCATGAAGCTCCTCAATGATAACGGCATCTATGTCGTCGCAGATTTGGGCGAACCAAGTCTTTCCATTAATCGCGATAATCCCGCATGGGACACCGCACTCTTCGCACGCTATCAGCAAGTTGTTGACGAGATGGCCAAGTATTCCAACACGATTGGTTTCTTTGCTGGCAACGAGGTCAGCAATGCAAACAACAACACCGGCGCTTCCGCATATGTCAAGGCTGCTGCCCGTGACACCAAGGCTTATATCAAGTCTAAGAAGTACCGTTGGATGGGTGTGGGTTACGCTGCCAACGACGATAAGCCCATCCGCGATCAGATTGCGAGCTATTTTAACTGTGGTCCCTCGGAAGATTCGATTGATTTCTTCGGATATAACATTTACTCGTGGTGTGGCTCCAGCAACTTCGAAGCGTCCGGGTACAACCGGCTCATTGAGTTTTTCAAAAATTACTCTGTCCCTATGTTCTTTGCTGAATATGGCTGTAACTTGCCAAACGGTGGTGATGGCCGTACCTGGGACGAGACGACTGCTTTGTATTTGAAGAACATGACCGACGCTGTTAGTGGAGGTATTGTTTATGAGTATTTCCAGGAGACGAATGACTATGGTAAGTCACTTTGTTCAGCGATGCAGCGTGTGTCTGTACCCGTATATAATAAAACATAAACAACTAATATGAACCCTATCTAGGTCTGGTCGAGGTCAGCAGTGACGGCTCTATCTCCAAGAGGAAGGACTTTGCCGCTCTCCAGAGTAAAATCAGCGCCGTCGACCCCAAGGGCGTCACAATGGATTCGTACAACCCGACGGCCAAGGTCATGGACTGTCCTGCTGTCAACTCATCCTGGCAAGCCAGCGCGACCCTGCCCCCTACCCCGAACGACTCCGCCTGTGACTGCATGTTCAAGGCGGCTTCTTGTGTTCCTGCAAGCAGCCTCAAGACTGATGACTTTGGCGATATCTTTGGTTACATCTGTGGCAGCGACCGCTCACTCTGTGCCAGCATTGATGGAAACTTTACTACAGGTAAATACGGCACCTACAGCATGTGCTCCAGCAAGCAGAAACTTGCCTTCGTGCTGGACGCGTACTACAAGAAGAACAAGAATGCGGCTTCGTCATGCGACTTCAAGGGTCAGGCCACAACCCAGAGCGCAAGTGGTACTCAGTCTAATTGTGCCAAGTTGGCCCCTTCGAACGGCGGAAACTCTACCTCTTCAGGTGGGAGCGGCAGTGACAGCTTTGCCGTGATGGGAGCGCCCCTGACCAGAGTTGGAAATTCTGCTGTTGGGCTCTACCTGGCTGCTGCTCTGTTTGTCGTCGGCATGGTTGCCTGGTAGGAGGCAATTTGGCACAATACACTATGTGTTGCGGAGTTAAAACTAGGCAGAATGGGGAGTTATTTGAGGCTATGCGAAAGCACGCGTGTCGTGGTTTTAAGTTTTTGGAGGATATCCTCGAGCTTGTATACATAATCTAGAAATGCGAAATGGAATTCAGTTTGTATCCCCTACCGCCTATGCAACAAGTTGGCGGCCTTGGTCCTAGACTGTCGAGCCTCAAGCTGTCCTATTCGATCCGTCACCCAACCAGCAATGAGTCATGTCGTCGGATTCAAACTTGGGCCGACGGCCAACTTGACGATCTCCCTAGCCCAATTAATGTCGTCGCCTTCCCGATGGCGACCGAGTCACGATCAGACCAACATGAAGCATCAGGGGGCCATCCGAGGCCACGGGGGCAATCCATCGCTGACCCACAAAGCAGAGATGGACTTTGCTCAGGAATGGCAGAGTTCCGACTTCTTCCGGTGGATCAGTCGTTAGCATGAATAATGCCGGTCAGGATGGCTGGCAGTGATGAGTTGAGCGACCTCGTCTTCACAGTATCGTACATACATGTTGCTGTTACTATTGGCTTATGACCGCCTTGGTAGCTGAGAGCTGCTGTTCAGACGACTGTCGATGCATATACTTGCATCTCCCGTCACCTCATGGACTTCCCCAAAAGTGTAACAACAGGCACAGAACTAATCCACGGTGCCAAACGCCATGTTCCAAACATACGGTGACGACTTGCTACGGAAGTTCCTGCATATGCGACGCCACGGGCACTGCGACCCTTGCTACCCGCGTGGGACAGTACACGGCACGCGTCTGCATTTCTTCCCCCGGCCGGTCAACATCGAAGGCATCACCAATGGCTGGGCCACCCGCTCTGTATTGTAGTATGTCGCTGCTGCTGTAGCCACTTGCAAAGAAGGCGCTGGCTCATCTGGCACAGGCGCCCTCCCCGCCCTCCGCGTCCAATTAAGTGAAACTTTGGAGACGCCATCGGTCAGATCCGAAATGCTAGGTGGCAGGAACACTATGCGGTGAAGGGAGGGTGCGGTATCCAGCTCTGATAATGAGAGGGATGCGGAAAATGCAGAATCAGTCGCCCGCGTCACAATGCCATTATTTCAATGAAGTGCAGGGAAAACAACAACCGAGCGTTGGATTCCCCACAAGGTTGGGGATTTTCATTTTCATGACCTGCGAGGCGGTTGGGATGCAACATTTGTTACATAACAGCCCAGGACGGTACGGAGTATATGCCGCGATGCATGGTAATGAATATAGGTAGGGTTCGGTGTGCGTCATGACTAGTTGAAACGAAGGGGTCACTGGTTTGGCTGGCGGTCGAGATTGTCGAGATGGTTCAGTCGCAGGTGGCACGACCGGAGGGACGTGGATCGACACGAATCACCACTCGGCAGCATCGACATCAGCTTTAGCATCGCCATTTCGGCCCGTCACACCAGCGCAGACCGATGGTCTTTGTGCGTCTCCACCTCGCATGGCGGGTTAGGCGCATTGTCTCCACCGTGCTGCCTGCTGTCGAGAGAACAAAGTCGATGGCGGCCAAACGCAGCGAGCAGCGAGCAGCAAGAGTTGGCGGCCGTCCGCTTCATTTATTAACGTGATGCCTTTGCCGCTGCTTGACGTTCAGCCACCGGGCCTCCAGGTGTTCTTGGACCAATTGTTTCCTCGTGTATCCCCGGGGGAGTTTGCTCTTGCGTCCTGTGGAGATGCGCGAAAACATCACCAGCGACTGAGGCAGCCTGACTGTAGCAAAACGATTCATTCAGCAGCAGCTTGTCCCCGCAATTCCAGCCTCTGACGTCTTGTTCCCTCGCGGCCCTTCCATCGGTCATTGACTCGCTCCCAGGCGGGGGAGCCCAAGTCTAAATAGCAATTTCTGACGACCGCCCGGGGGGGAGCCACTAGTAGTCTATTTCGTCTCCCGAATACCCACCTTTTGCAGCTCTTCCCAGGCCGAGGCTTTCCTAATCGCTCACGGGATCCGGCGCTATCGCGGAGACAAAAGCCCTGGCCTGGCATCGCAGCGACGGCTACACGGACAAACGGGGCTGCTCACTTGTACTCACTCGTACGTTGGCTTCGTTCTGTTTTTCTTCTTTTCCCTTTGCCCTTCTCTCCTCCTCCTCCTCTTCGTCACACCTCTATTTTTTTCTTTTTCCTTTGTTGGTCTCGCGCTGCCCTTTGTGCTCGTCCCGACCACCCCGCAAACGTCTAAGACACGTCTTGTCAACCCCGCGCCCGTCTCGAGAACCAATTCGGCTATTGACTGAGCCCGTGGCTCCTTCCGCATCTGGATCCCCCAATCTCACGTCTTCCTCCGCCGACGGAAAAAAAATAGGCCACAACGACTTTTGGCAAAAAGTCGGCCCCCTTGCCAAGCATTGAAGCAACCAGACATCTTTCGACAGTCATCTCCCCCCGCTGTCCGCTGTCCGCTGTCCGCTGGGCGCGCGAGCCGATCTTTGTCATTTCTTCCTGTTGCCATTTACACCGACCGTCGGTCAGTCGTTGTCCAAGACGTGAACATCACACAACGCACCTCGCCTTGTTTTCTTGTCTTTTTCCCACCGCCGAGATGAACGCCCCGATCTCGTCTCCCAGCCTCGCTGGCTCCTCGGCCTCGTCGTCGACGCAGCAGTCCCCGACGAACGCGCAGTCGTCGCAGTCTGTCCCCATGCTCGCGCCGGTCCAAATCAAAGCGCCCTCGACCGAGACTTTTCTTAGGGATGTCAACCTTGTTGCCGAAGCCGCCAAGCGAGCGCAACTTGCTTGCCTGACCCGCGACTTTGAAGACTGTGGTCTTTGAGCATTGGCATCTATTACGTTTTGAAGCCAAGCATCCATCTCTTTTTTTCCCCCTAAATAACCGGCGTGCATACGACACCGTGGGACCATGAATCTTGTTCAACGAGACCGCCAACCGGTGCTATTTTATCGCACCACTAGTTCACTCTTATTTTTTTTAACACGTCACGGATCCATCCGATAGACTTGATACATCAGCGGAGGAGTCATTATGTTTGTCTGTTTTTTTATTTTCCTTTTTTTGGCCTTTTATAGTCGGCGCAACAGGGCATTATATCTAGGGAGGAGTCTGTTCTGCGGCCAGGTTTGCTTTGCCACGGCGGGAGCTTCTTTGGCGGCCAAGCAAGTTTCGTCTTGTCCGTCTTCAACAGGAACGATACCCCTTGGAGGAGGAGGAGCAGTAGATGCATATAATAAGAGACGAAGCGGGGTAAAACTCGAGGTTGTACCTCACTTTCAGTATATTGCCAAAACACCGCCCACCGCGTAATGTATACAAGTACATTCTCAGCAGGAAAAAAAACCCTGCGGCTTGATGTGAATGTCCCTTTTCTCTTTCTAAATCTTGGCCACCAACGACGCCCCTCCATCTACTCTAATCAGCGCGCCATTCAGATAGGCCCTACGGCATGTTAGTCCAGAAACAAGGAAAGAAGCAAGACCTAAATAAAATAAATAAATAAAAACACAGCAACTCACCCGGCCTTGCTCGCCAAAAAGACAGCCGAGCCAGCAACGTCCTCGTCCCGGCCGATCCTCCGCAACGGGATATTCTCCTTGAGCACGTCCTCGGCCGCGTCCAGCGTCGCCTTCATCATCTTTGTCCGGAAGGGCCCGCAGGCCAGCACGTTGCTCGTGACGTTGCGGAAGCCCAGGTCCCGCGCGAGGTGCCTCGACAGGTGGTGCAGGCCGGCCTTGCTCGCCGAGTAGGCGTAGTTGGCGAGCGAGGGCACGCGCACGCCGTCGATGCTGCCGACGTGGATGACGCGCGCGGGGTCGTCCTGGCTGCCGGCCCTCTCGAGCAGCGGCAGGCACAGCTGCGTCAGGGTGAAGGCGCGCTGCAGGTTGAGCGTGAGGAGCTTGGTCCACGCCGCGTCCGGGTGCGAGTCGATGTCGGCGCCCCAGGTGGCCCCGGCGTTGTTGACGAGGACGTGCAGGCCGCCGGGCTCGAGGCGGGCCAGCGAGGCCGCGAGCGCCTGGCACTCATCGAGGTTCTGGAGGTTGGCGGGCAGCGCGTGGATCGAGCCCGAGAGGCGCGCGAGCGGCGCGAGGTCGGCGACGGCGGCGTGGCAGGCGGGCGCGTCGCGGCCCGTGATGTAGACTTTGGCGCCGTTGGTGACGAAGCCCGTTGCTATCATGCGGCCGATGCCCTTGGCGCCTGAGGGGGGGGAGGCTTGGTTAGGGGGGAGGTTGGTTTTGCGAGCGGGAGGGAGTCACGCACCGCCGGTGATGAGGACGACTTTGCCCTGGTTGGGGGAAATGGGTGAGTGGTGCGGGTCTTTTGGGGGGGGTTGTGTGGGACGTACCTGGACTCCGAAGAGAGTGTTGATATCCATGATGGCGGTTAGGGGGGGGTTGTTCAGGGCGGAGGGCGAATTGGTGAATTGGTCATGTTGGATGCTGTCTGGAGAGGTGGTGGAAGCCCGAAATAAAAGGTGTCGAGATGCCGAGGCACAGTGGTGCAGGGGGGAAGGCGGAGGAGGCGGGGGTGGGGCGGGTGACAATGGGAGGGAGGGATGACGTGAACGGGCCGTGGGCGGCTGCTGTTGCACACGGGCAAGACGATATCACGTCTCACGAAAGAAAAAAGAGAGAGAGAAAAGAGGCAGCAGTTATTTTCAGCGTCCTGTTCCGCGGTCGATGTGTGCGGGCATGACAAGGGCTGCCACGAATAACCGCAAACAGAAGCTCAAGGGGTCAAGGTCGTGAACAATGGAAAGCACGCTCTTAATAAGCAGCCGGAGAACAAGCACTGAACCACCATCGAGATTCAACAGTGTCTCACTGCCAGCCGTCGTAGGGCTGCACGTGGGCACATGTGCAATCTGGAACTGCCCGCAGCCGCCGTCGTACTCGCGAGACACGACATGCAGGTTGCATGAACTGCTCGTGCGCGCGGCAGAGTGTAGATAGACGCGAGGCTTCTTTTATTTTGTGTATTTTTATTTTTGCTCTTACTTTTTATCTTTATTTTAATTCTTGGTTTTTTTCTTTTTCTTTTTTTTTTTTTGGTTGGGCGTCTGCCTCACCGGCTCGTCCGCCTTCCATCCATGGATCAACGCCGCCTTTGGCTGTCCAATGCCTTTGAATGTGCGCAGGTCTAATTAATGTATTTAACCTACTTTTTATTATAATACTTAAGGATACTTAAAAATACTTTTTTATTAGTAATAATAACTAATATAATTTTATATACTTTAATATCTTTAAAAATTATAATTTTTAAGTATATATTTCTTTTAGATAAGTAATTACTATTAGCTAGAACCCTGGTCCGTTACAAAAATTAGACCTGCGCACATTCAAAGGGATGCTGCTTTGTCTGCGCGACGTCAAACGGCCCGCACGACAACACAAACAGCATGTCCACGTTGAATCACGCTCTCCCGTCTCCTGCAAACGACCGCCTCCCGTGCCACGCATCATCTGGAAGCCGAATCACGAATCACACAACCCTAGGCGTGGGATGATGGCATGGCCCCATGCTGCTGAAATCACTCCACCCCCGCGCCAGGTCCCGGCTGAATCGCAAGACCAAGACCAAGACCAAGGCTTTTTTGCCTTCCAGTCTGCAGATTTCGGCAGAAAATCACCAAGCTCCCGATTCCAACACGGCCGTTCCAAGATCCACTGCGCCTCCCCCAGCCCGGCTTGCGCCATCCCACCCTCCATCCACCCGAAACGTCGCGAGCCTCCCATCTTCCCTGTTTTCTTCCCTTCTCTCTTGTCTCCTTTTCCCTTTTGATTCCTGTCCCCTACGGCGGCTCTGCCCCGTCAATCAACAATCGCTTCACTCAGTCACCCGCCGCAATCATGGCCACCACCGCCGACCCCCCCGGCCGCCTCAGCCAAAGCTTCCAAAACCTCGCCTTCTCAGCCCACGGCGACCAGTGGTCCCTCATGTACAAGGACGGCTTCCACCCGTGGGACCGGGACGGCCCCTCCGACGCCCTGGAGGAGCTGCTCCTCACACGGGACGACCTCGTCCCTCGAGCCCATCACCAGGTCCTGCAGGGGAACCTGGTCCGCCAAACGGCCCTCGTGCCGGGCTGCGGGCGCGGCCACGACGTCCTGCTGCTCAGCAAATTCGGATACGACGTCGTAGGATTGGACGTCAGCCCCGACGCTCTGCGCATGGCCGAGGAGAACAGGCAGAAAACCGAAGGGACGGGGCGCTATGAACCCCAGCAGGGCGTGGAAAAGGGCGACATCAAATGGGTTTCGGGCGATTTCTTCTCAGAAAGCGTGCTAGATGGCTTCGGGACCAACGGGTCTGGCACATTCGACTTGATATACGACTATACGGTACGGGCCCAGCCTGCTTCCAACCCAACCCAACCCCTTTTTCCTTTTCTCCCGCAGCGACTAACCAGCGAATATGACAAACAGTTCCTGTGTGCCCTGCCCCCCGAGGCACGCCCCAAATGGGCCAAACGCATGACCCAGCTCCTCCGCCCCTCCGGCCGCCTCGTCTGCCTCGAGTTCCCGTCCGGGAAGCCCCTCTCCGAAAGGGGCCCTCCTTGGGGTGTCCGGCCGGAGATGTACGAGGCGCTGCTGGGTGCTCCCGGGGAGGAAATATCATACAATGCCGACGGGAGCCTCGTGGAAACAACCGCCGCCAAGCCCGACGCCAACGCCCTGCATCGGTCCGGCCTCATCAGGCCGGCCAAGACACATCCCGCGGGTACCAACAAGGACGGGACAGTGTCGGACTTCATATCTGTTTGGAGCCGGTGAACCCGGCGGCACAAAAGTTCGACGAGACGTAAAAACGAATAGACTTGGGAGAAAACAATGGCACAACCGCATGGGACGGGTACATGCCCATAGAATTTTTCAGATATGCAAAAAAACATCGCTATAGCAAACAGAGAGTCGTATCCCCCCTAAAAAAACAAACCCAAACATGCTCTGGCCCAGAATCCATGATGTGACAAGAAGGAGACGCAGCCCGACACGGCTCCCTTCACTTCCTCCTCAGAGAATTGTAATGCTCGCCCAGCCCATACCCGTGGCGGTAATACGCCAGCCACAGCACCCTGCCCGTCCGCGCGCCCTCCTCCTCCCCGATCCTCTCCGTCCTCCCGTCCTGCACGACCCGTATCTCGGCGCCGTACCGCCTCGCCAGCGCCGTGAGCTCCAGCTGTCCCCCCCACTCGGCCGTGTCGCGCACCCTCGCGAGATGGCTCCCCAGGTCGCCGCCCTCGAGGAAGGGCGCAAAGTCGTCCCCGTTGTCGCCCATGTACGCCGCCGCCGCCCGCCGCACCGTCCTGTACGCGGGCTCGCTCGCGTCCTCGCGGCCCGTCGGGATCCCGCTCTGCGACAGCTGGTCCGCCACCGCCGAGAACAGGCAGTGCCCGTCCGGCGCAATGTCCTTCTCCACGAGGCCGTGCACCGCGATCGTCCTCCTCATGTACTCGCTCTCCCGGGCCCGGTGGTCCGTCATGCCCGACGCCTCCTCCGACGCCTGCTGCGCCGCGGCCTCCTGCTCGGCTGCCCGCCGCGCGAGGCGTTCCTTCTGCCGGTTCCGCCTCTTGCCCGCCGCCGGCGGCGCGTCGCCGTTCACTCTCAGCTTGTCCACTGCTGCGTCTATTGCCTCGTCGTCTGCTTCTGCTGCCGCCCGCTCCGGCCCGTTGGCTTCGTCGGCGGTGGTGGTGGTGTCGTCGTCGTCGGCGGCGTCGGGTTCGGGCTCGACGTCGCGTGGTGTGCTGTCGAGGGAAGCAACTTCGGCGGCTTGCTTCTCTCTCAACTGCCGCTCCATGCCGGAGCATTCGTCGTTGACGCCTTTGCGCGTCTTCTTGCTGGCATTCTTCTTTTTGCTGGTGATTCGGCCTTGGAGGTCTTTGAGCTCTCGCCGGTGGCGGGCCGTCATTTGGTCCAGAGACTCGCCTTCCATCTCGGCCTGTGCCTCTTTGTTTCAGCCGAGAATATTGCAAACGGCGTATGTGGTGTGCTTGGGAGTAATTTGACAAGCGACAGAAGCTTCGCTAGTCGTACCGAATTTCATTCAATGACTACGGAGTAGCAAAGCTGAGGATGGAGCCGCAACTTTTCGCGGCGGGGGTGGGGCGCCGTCTTCGCCTTGCCAGGGACAGAGGGGCATGTGCATGTGGGGACTGGAACATCCGAAGCTTGGAAGCCTGGCAAGTTCACGGCGCAGAACAAAAGGCAACAAGCCGCATTCATCCGAATCCACACCAAGTCTATCATGTTGCACGGACAAACTCACCGTCCAAAACAGCTGCAAATCATATACATATGCATCTACAATGCGCAGATTCCCAAGAATTTGCTTCATTTTCTCTAAAGATACCATCGCTAAATCTTACGTACGCGACAAGTTTCGCCTCCATAGCCAGCCTGGGACTGAAACCACTAACCCAATACAAGAGACGCAGTGCAAAGACACTATCGGCAGTGCTAGAAGCAATTCCCCTCGAAGAACCCATTTTCATCAATAACTGCATAAGAACGGCCCTGAGTCGAGCGCACTGCAAATGAGCGTGTAAAGACATAGACATGACAACACCAAACGCCGTGCATAATAGACTAAACTGCCAACGGAATGGAGACTGCAATATGAAAGTCATCGATTCGGGGCCGTTAAGGGTTCAAAGGCAAAAAAAGAAAAAACCACGAAAGGGTATCCGTAATGGTGTAAAGTTGGGGCATATAAGACTCAGATGACGTTGATTGAAAAGTGGTGTGCTGTTGATCTTCGAGGTCGATTCTAGAATCCCTTGAAAGGATCGTCACGGAGGAAGTAATCTTCTTCAACTGGGAATCTTCCTCTACTGTAAGAGTCCTCACTCCTTCCTGCTCTGTATGAATAGCTGTCTCGGTGTCGATTGCGGCTATTTCGCCTTCGAATCTCCTTGCTCCTTCGTCTGGAATTCTTGCGATACTCTTCGCATTGATCATCGGGATAGTCGGTATACTGAGAGTAGGCCAATGGGCTAATGAATGCTTCCATCCTCACAGTTCCAATAGCATCAAAAAAGTTGCTAGGGCGAGATGACGCCTCAGACGTACGCTGTGATGATGCTGTTTGACTCATGTTCCAAGTCGTGTTGGTAGAAGCTTGGCTTTGATAAACTTCAGATGACATCGTCGTGTCGACACTTCCATTTGCCGTGCTCTGGCCTGAGTGGTGAGGTCCGCTGCCGGTCCCTGCCGGTCCAGAAAATCCTCTAAAGGAGAGTGGAGGCGCGACATGCCCTCCAGTGTTACTTCGCTTGCGGCCATGGGTTGCCACAGAGTGAACAGTCCGCTCTGAAAATCGAGGGATGAACGGTGGCTCTGCCGCTTCTCCAGACTGCTCACGGCTATGTCCTCCAGAAACTGCTGATGAAGAATCCTGCAAACGAAATCCTGTAGCCTCGCTCCTTCGAGATGTTGGAACACTGGGAATGCTAGGTACACCAGGAACACTAATCTTGGTGGCCGTTCTGCCTTTGGCGAGCCTAATGGAGTCTCGTATGCCGCTTCTTTTATGCTTTGGCTGTGGTGCTTCAAATTCAGGCAACGGCTGGTGCTGCTGCTCTTTGGTATTCGTATGGGGAGCTGAGATGATCTCAGGAACGGCTTGGGATGAGTGAGCCAGGAACGACAGCGCCGTGAGCCAAAGGTAATGTCTCTCAGCTGATGATGCCGTAAATTTCAAGGCTCTTTGTGGAGTCAAAATTAGAATCGATCGGTTGAAAACAGTGGGCATGACTCTAGGGGCCGGATTATCATCCTTGACATCCAGGACTGACTGGATTGTGACTATAGCACCTTGTTAACAATGCGTCACCAAAGCTGCAGACATGAGACGGTCAACTTACGCTTGCGGCCAGTCTTGCCCAACAAGGCGCTACCCGACGAAGGCTGTTTGCTGCTCCAGAGAATGGATCTTTCATAGGGTGCTAGCCACACCCATCTCTTGTGCCGATCGTTGCTGCTGTCGTCCTTGCCTGTGTTTTCAGGAACACTGAAAGATTTGCGTCGTCGAACATACTTCAACATCCACTCGCCCACCATGGTTTGAGCTATAGCGTCAACAACGCCTGTCGTGTGAGAAAACCCGGTATCCGTCGTGGGCACGGTGTTATTCGTGTTGTCCGTGTTGGTCGACAGGTCGTGTCGATGTTTGCGATAGCTGGAAAAGCCTCTGTCGCGTCCATTACGAGGAGTGGTTATATCGTTTCGGGGCAGAGGCGGCAAGCCGGGACTTTCCGGTGCTTCAGTTGAGGGAGACAAGGGTGGCGGAGATCTACTACCGTGCCTGCGGTATCGATGAGCCCTCGGTAAGGCAGCAGCGGAACGAACCTTGCGTATACTGTGTGACTGATAAGACGAACGGCTGCTACCTCTGCGGTGCCAAATTTCTCCCCTTGTAGGACTTTGGCCATCACTCGGCGTATAAAGACCAATTTGTGATCTTCGCGAACTTGCCCGGTTAGGTATAGGAAACGGGGGATATTTGCCGTCAGGGAGACTAGGGCTTCTGGAGCGACTTTGCTGGGTAACAATCCCGCTCTGTATGATGGCGGCCTTCCGTATAGCACTGGTACGATTGGATGAACTGGGTGCTGGAGCTGGATGGGGCTTCTCATAAGCCCTACTCAACTTTCTACCATGACCCTTCGGCTGATTCTCTTTATCAGCAAGGCCGAATGAATTACATGGCTCAGGGCCGATAGGCTTGGTTGGATTTCTGGTCAGTGGTTTGGGTCTTTGCTGTTCGGACGATATAGTGGCGGTTCCAAAAGATCCTCGCTTGGTTGCCCTGGTTGAATTTGACTGTGGTCTAGGTGCAGACAAAGCTGTTCGGTACTCTGCATCACTGCCATCCAGATCTCCAAATTCGTCACCTTCGTCGGAACTAGCAGTATCAAAGCCAGCAAAAATGCTGCTAATGCGGTTGCTATGTCTAGTAGCCCCTTTTTGAGCCAACGATGGTTGGTCGCCATGCAGGTTTAGGTAACTGTCTTGTAACTCCTCATCGTCTCCTCGCGAAGTGGCGGGGGATGACGCTAACTCAGGTCGATCATGACTATTTGTCAACCGCCTTGGGTTTCGCGGCGGGACCGGCGTGAAGTCACTGTCTACTCTGGGCTTTAATACGTTAGGTGATGTCGGTCGGGAGGATATGGACGAAGGCTGCAAATGAGCTGGCAGAAGGGCCAATCTTTTGTCAACTTGAATCCCTTCAGTTTGCATAGAAGCATCACTGGTTGGAAGGGTAGATGAAAGATTGACTTGGCAACCAAAATGTTTAAAGTGCTGTGGCAGACGAGGCTCTCGCGGAGTGGTGGGCCGACTCGTCGGAGGCTGGATGTTGATAGTGGGAATGTCCAACGGTGGCAGAGACGATGCTCTTATTGATGGTGGCGTCAAGCCTACGTCGGAAGCGACAGCAGGTACTTCTTCTGTCTGAGTTGAGGATGTGACCATCAACACAGGAACATGTTCGAGTTCAAGAAACGGTGTCTGCGGTGTTTTAGGCGGGCTGAGCGGCATCTCCACGGTCTGGGCAGCTGCGGAGACCATCTTGTTGTCATGCTTTGGATGTTCAATAATCAATGGCTGAACGACTTGCACTCTTTTCTTGCGCTGATTCGCCTCGATTTCAGTATCTGCCCGACTGGGCGTCTCATGTTCGGGAGTCTTGACACGCTGAGAAGGGGCATCTGGAGTTGATGATTTGAATCGCAGAGCCGGTGGTGAAGGGGGCGGAGAATACTGTATGCCGCTGTCAATGTAAGATACACCTCCCGGTACTGCCGTCTGAAAAGTTTGCGATTCGGTTTCTTCATCCTCGCCTTCCAATGCTTCCAGTACCGATGGGTTCATAAAGAGTTTGCTCCGAGCCACGCTCCCAGTACGCTTCAGGCTTTCAATGCTATGGTTTCTGAGGTGTAATCTACCAGCCACACTATCCCGACTGAAGGTTCGCATATGTTTCGGACTTGTTCGTATAGACAGGACGCTCTCACGACCATCGACATCTGTCTGATCGTCATCATCGAAGGTGAGTTCGTCGGCGAGTGAATTGCCGGGATGCAGTATAGGGCCACTCATCAGAGAGTGTCGGATACTGTTAGTCATGCTCATAGTCCTAACGCTAACAGCGTCATTTTCTTTGCCACTTTCTTCCACGTCGCTCTCGTGATCATGAAGAGCACCGTTTGGAGTCTTGTTCGCAAAATTAGCTTGATACCCCGCAACTTCGTCGAGAACCACCTTCAGGCGACTCTCAGCAATATGTAACTTTCGTTCATACTTTCGGCGTTCATCCTCCCAGCCATCCTTCTCCTGTTCCCAGAGCTCATGAACCCGCAGAGAATCATCTTCCTGGCTACGAATCTTCTTTTGCGCCAAATTTAGCCTCTTCTTTGTCTCGGAAATAGAGTCAACAGCTTCGTCTCTTTCTTTAGCAAGTTCTCCGAGTGCGGATGATGTTCCACCCTCGAGAAGGGAAAGTTGTCGTTTGAGAGATCGGCTTTCTTTCGAGGAAGTAGTCAGGCTCTCTTGTAGTTGTTCATGCTCTTCCTTCACCGAATGGAGTGCGTTCTCCAAGCTCTCTATTTGCTTGGTCTTCTCATCTTGGTCCCTTCTCAATGCAAGAATCTCGGAGACTAGATTGGCATGAAGTGTTGGGGTAAATCTTCGAGGATCTAGAATGCTAATGGTCTCATCATTCGTTACGTCTCTGGACGATCTCTTGTCTGTACGGTCGGTAGACATGTTAGTTGGTGAAGAGCCTCTTGCTGGAGGAGTCACGGATCGTCGACAGGATCGTTTTGACTTTGTTGAAGGCGAAGGAGTTCGAGAGCAAGTTGGCTCTGGGGTTGTTGACAACACAGGTATCTCATGCCCTTTCGCCCTGCGCTCATCATCTGTTTCCCACTCAGTCATATCTCTTAATATGACTCCCGGCGTTGTGGGAGGGCACTCATTGAAAAAAAATCGACCTGAGCCCTTCAAAAGTCGGTCCACGCATCAGTCAAAACCGTGGTCAGACCCGATTAACAAGGAATATGTACGGAGTACAAGCTCTAGCACTTTCACAAATATGCAGCCGACCCCTGCAGTTGAGAACTGGCAGTGAAACAACGGTTCAGTCAGCAACAACACATCTACTTCTCCCAAGACTTTCAAAGCATTAGCCCACAGCAAAAGAAGAAAACGGTATGCAACAAATTTGCGCTTTCCAGTGAACCACAGGGACTTGGTATTACGGCGTAGTTTGTTCAAGGAAATGCCACTCACAGTAGCTGATCGCAAGATGTAAGCAAAACCTCCAACAGCATGCAGAAGTAAGGAGTAGAGCTAAATTCAACGTCTGCGTCTGCACATGGAGCGCCTGCCCGACAGTCATCAGCGCAAGTTCTCCTATTTCACACACATCGCAATCAGGCTTATTCATGCAGATCCTAGTTACACTCACCTACCAAGAGAGGGGTCTCACTGTGATAACTGTGATACTGCCAAATATAGGAGACCAAATACCGTGTCTCAGCGGCTTGGCCCGTAGTCCATCCAAGGCAACCAACACAGGGCTCTCAATTGCAAGCAAGTGGGGATCTCCCGACCAAAAAAAAAAGACGAAATTGTTGGTTCTTTCCAAAGAATGGGTGCGCTGGTTGAGAAGCGGTCGATTAATAGAAATTTCGAGTAAGCGGTTTCTTCCTTCTGTTGCACACCACAGTTCAAGCTGCCATGAATGTGTATCCCAAGATACGATTGATGCGAATGAATGCCCCAGAAACGAGTAGTGATCGGAATAACGGTATAGCCCTAACAACTATCCAAGTTCCAAGTCAGCACGGTGCCTGTAGAAGGTCGGAGATGGGAGGTTCCAAAAGAGATTTGTGGAAGCTTCCCCCAAATGTGGATGATTTACAATGAGACATGTATTACCAGAGACAGCTCCTCGCCTGGGCGAAATGAGTGTGACGTCGATCCACGGCGCAACACTTAGTGGAAACAAAGAACACCCAGCGTTATGGCCAAGGCAAAAAGTGAGAAAAGATAGGAGAATAACTATTACAGAGTGGTGGACGTTCAGATAGATTCCCTCAACAGACCACTTCTGGTTTAAAATTGGACAAAGACGAAGAGATGACGAGGTCCCGCAGGGTTGGCCAGGCTGGAGTGAGATGCTGGCCTGTTATGTATCCACCGTAGGACTTGGCGAGATGGAAGAGTCGCGTCGAAGTCACTGACCCCGGAAATTATTTGTCGAAATGGGGTGGCCAAAGCAAGCCTTGACGATCCCAGACATACGGACGGAGTACTTGGAGACTCTTGATGAGCGACTGGGCGTGCCAGGCCAAGATGATAAAGGGGTCCCAAGTTTTGGTCACTTGCGCAAGGCAGTTCCGCAGCCCAATGAATCTCAAAAGACTTCTCCATGTGTTCATAATCCAGGAAAAGACAACAGCTCGTGACGCCAGGATGGAGAAACACTGTTTACAATAGGTTAGCAGTGGAAGACACTCCGCAGTTGCTTTTCCAGATCCTGGCTCGGCCATGGTTTATCGCCCAGGGGTCCCCCCATTTGAGTGGATTGAGCTCATGTCCGCTGTTACTCTCGACCAGGGGACTGCCCTGTTGCCTGCAGCAGCCCAGGCCTGAGCACAAATCGTCGTCCTGGCCCAGGAGGTGAAGCTGGTTGGAGCAGCCTGTCGGGTGACATCCGCAGGGGAGGACGGACCGTCAAGTACGGAGGCGCCGGCTGGTATCAAGGGAGCATGTCCAAGGTGGCGTGAAAACGCACGAGGGTGCACCACCGCGAAAGAGCCTAACATATGACAACATTGCTAAATGGCACCGGGACCATCACGACCAGGTTTGCGAGGGAGGAGCTCTGCAAGCCCAGTTGGCTCGGGGCACTGCAATTTCCTTCCGTGATGCCGAAGAGGAAGCCGCGTCCTGTGGCGCCTGCCAACTAGGTGGCACTTGCCCGTTCTCAGCCTCCATTGATGTAACCAACATTGAAGACTCTGCTCCGTAATACTCCGTCGACCTCCATCATAATCCAACCGCGATGGGCCCGATTCTGGCAAGCCAGATCCTTCTGCTGCGGACGACCTCGTCGGAGCTTCTTTTTCGCTCCTTCAATGGACTGCCTGTTAATCGTTGACCATTTCGCCACAGGTGTGGAGAGTCCACCCATGCCTGGGTCTTGGCTTTTTCACAGCCTTTTGTTGAAACTTCTCTCCACATCGGTCTAGTTACTACTTCCAAGTCCGCACAGCGTTCTTCGTTAACAATCATTGATCAATATGGTATCACTACGAATTAGAGAAGCCGCCTTCCTCTCCCAGGTTAGCCTTTTTTCAGGCCCCAGGACAAGAGGTGAAATGCAACTTGACGACGCACAACAGCAATACATGCTCACATCTCATGCGAGTTTATCACCAAGCTAGACCACGGGTCCCCTGGAGATTTCTCTCACCACCTGGCTGCCAGGGTCAATGGAGCATCAACGAAATCCCCAATAATGTAGTACTTCGTACGCCGTACATACACTAAGCAGCTTTCCGTGTCGAACGGAGCGATGATTGCTATGCGGCCCGTGTTCTCGGTACTCATGATGCCGCTGCAAAACGTACATACAATATTGTATCAGCATACGGAGGACGGCATGCATGCATGCAAAGGAAACACATAACGCCATGCGGAAGCAAGCATTCTGACAGCAACGCCTCTGTCATAATACTACTACGGAAGTAGGGTTTGGCACAGTCGTTTTCGTCATTTCTGAGAACACATGTGGCCCCGAATCTTACTACAAACGCCATGAATTTCAGCCGAAGGCCCAACCGCTGCATGCGTGCCTGGTAGTACTCTGTACATAACATGTGGTCGCTCGAGACAGGATGAAGGAAACTTCGAAATTCGGTCGATTTAACAGCGTAACATCAAGTTTCGTTTCCTCCAAAGATCCACGAGATTGTTCTCGTACAATTGCACTTTGTTTCAAGCCGCTGTTGTGTGGAAATTACAAGGGGGTTCCTCGTCTGGGTCACATCCTGGGTTCCTACTTTTAGGAACACTATGGCAGGTGCCGGACCAACAGTAATTTCTTTTCTTTGGTCAGAGACTGACTGTTGGCTGCAAAAATCGCCATTCTCAAAGACAGGATAGTGAGGCCCCTGGTCATGGGTGAGCTTCATTCTCGGGCAGAACGACAGACCTCGTGCCCGTATCATTTTGGACAAATTCTTCGTGACTGGAGGCTCACCTCTGTTGTCTGTGTCCTGTCCCACGCATCGGACGCAGCATTTAGACGTTCTCCAACCTCGGTTGCTCAGATTATTGGTCATTTGGTGCTCCGTACCCCGTTTATTTTCCAAATTCCATCTTCATGCACAACTTTGCGCCAAAAAGGAGGTCAAAGCTAGGTGCTAATGCAAGCCACCAAGAGAAATGCCCACAGAAACATGGTACAAACACGTCGCAAACGCCTTGAGTTCAGCTGTTAAGACGGGCTGGCGATAAGCATGGTTTGGCATAATAAATGGGAACATGGAAAACCTTAACTACTTGGTACTAACTTCAGATCGCCCATCCAGAGTGGGCGACAAAATTCACGCGGGTAAATGCAAAAATGCAAATCCAGCCAGTCTTGGCCATGGGTTTCCAGGCTTGTGGCCGGTGATCCGGTGCCCTAGTCCGTACAACAATTTATGAATTACCATCGCATCCTCGCTGCTGGGGTGGATGCAAACGTTAAAGAGTTATGTGCAATACGGAGGTAGTACGATTGCAATTTATTTGCATGAAGACTCGATTACAGGAGACACGACGAGAACATGACCACATCTGTTCGGTTTCAGGTTTTTGATTCGCAATCCATCTCTTCCTGTTCATGCTCAATGTTGACAAATGTCTACATTGTCACACCAGCGACCGGGCATGGTATTCCGCGACTGTGGAACTTGGGACTTATTCTTGGACCAAAACCTCGGCCAATAGTCAAAAGCCTCGCCATGAACGCTCCATCAACGGGTTCCCCATCCCCGGGCCGCCCACGAGCCGTCCACGAGCCGTCGAGCCGCTCCGCCTTTACAAAGATGGCCAACACACAGCGCTGGCTAAGAGAAGGAAAAAGTCGAGTTCAGAGAGTAGAAGATTTTCCCCAGACGTCACTGGTCATGAATTGCTCTACAAATTTTACTCCGTACTACGGATGGAGGGCAACGTTCGCCCTCCCCCTTGATCAACACCAAGGACATGTTTTTTTCCTGTGGCGTCGATCCCTCTCTCCACATGGCGTGGTGTTGTTGAAGTCATACCACACATTCCCAGAGGGTTGCCGGTACCGGTTACAATGAGACACTAGCCAAGGCGCTCGTCATCAATTCAGAATCGGCAGTATACAGACAAAGCAACTCGTAACTTTGCCCAACAATGGTTGCGCAAAACCCGTTTGTTCTTGTGAGGAGAGAGACAGTGAACCAGTGTGAAGTACAAGTTACTTGGTGTTTCGTTGTAAGATAATTAACCTCTTACGGAATATTACGCCACGTAACAGCATTATATCTCGTCCAAAGTCGTCAAAATCTTATTTGTGAGATACATACGGAGTACTACATACATACATATGTACTACATTGGCCCCCTTGCAACTGCAGGTTGAGGCCAGGGAGACCATTCCATGACCGGCCTCTTCAGCAGGGCTCATCCCCTCTCGCTGCATGCCTTTGCTCAGCGGACATGGGTATCAAGACATGAAGGGTGTTTCACAACTGCCGTATTATGAGGGGGGGGTCCTTGCAGGGGATAAATCACCTCACACTTATCGCTTGACTCGGTATTAGCATCAGCTACCATCGGGATGAGAGCTCGGGAAAGGCGCGATATTGTCTCTTGTTTCAGAGACGAGCTTATTAGGTGCATTGTCAGACGCCATGACAGCACCGTTGTCGGCAGGCTTTTGATCGACGTGTCTAATTGCCGTATTCAGATTCGGGAAGTAGGAGGTCTTCCTTCAGACGATGAGATGGAGCTACTAGTATTCTTGTATGTACATACACGCAGCCCGTGTTTTATCAAGATGACTACGTGTGAAGTGGTATTCATGCAAAACGAAATTACCCAACCCGAGCGCGGCAAGTTTCACATCAAAAACTGCATGGGTTGGTTGGTCGTTTGATTAAATTGTCGTCGTCGGCTTCGTGAATATCCGAATTCTGGTTGCCCGGAGCCAGCCTCGCAGCGCCTCCAGCGGCCAACTCGAATCAATGCTAACGGTAGCCACGATGGGGAAATGGAATAACACGTCAGTTGCTGTGCATTCTATACTGCGTATTGCGCAGAAGATGTCACAATGCAACTAGTCACACCTGCCATCCGTGATACGTTAATGAAAGACGCCTGCGCAGTAGAATCGGTAGCAAATTCTCCTTACGGAGTACGTGAAGCGGAACACCACTTAGACAGATGTCCCCCCTTGCGTTAAAGACATCATCAACCCTACATATGCAAACCACCCATCTCAAAGGTAAGACATCACGAGGCCCCGAGCAAGATCCCCAGTGCAATATCATGGCCAGCCAGTGCGAGTATGCCTACTCGCAGGACCTAAAAGACACGACAAAAGCCGTGGAGCACGGATTTACTTGGGGTTCGATCGATGAGATCTAAGGATAGGGGTTTTGGGTGGTTTGCAAGGGTGGACAAGGCGAGGCGAGTGTTGAGAACTGGAGCGACAATGCTCGCGTATGCGCATAGAAAGGAAGCTTGGTAAAGGGGTGGGCATGAGAGATGGGGTATGAATTTGAGTTCATGATTAAAGGAATTGTGTTATATTGCTCTCCGTTTGTGAATGCCTGCATCTGTTCGAATCGTGCGTTGCTGGATTTGCAAATATCAACGTACAGCTCTCCATTCTACAAGTAAATCCGGTCCAGTGTTACGGGGCTTTAACGAGGAATCTTACTTGTCTCGTCATGGTTATACTGTCTGTGTATAATTCTGTTCCCATTTTGACACTCCATTTCACGGCATGTTTCCGGCACCGCAACACCAGACGGACATTCTTTTCAAGACCTGGCATCTTGTGTTGGAGCCCTCTAGTAGCAGTAGGCATTATTCATCGTAAATTGAACTTTCCTGCTTTCGTATTAGTGTGTGGTAAGCAATGCATTCTCCGAGTGTGTCGTGGATCGTGATGCCCAGGGCGGCATATTCACGGGTAGGATGCTAAACGCAGGCACTACTAGTGCAGTTCCCAGCCTCGTCTCCCACGACGCTACTTCAGACGAACACGATGTCTTGCATTAGTCCAATCCAATGTTTTCCCCCAGAGACAGGACGGTCGGTCGCACGAGCGAGTTCTGAGATGGCGCTACCCTACATCAGATAAAGGTCATCCGATCCAGACATGGATTGTAGCCCGCCGTTTGAAAGCATCTTCAATCCCGACATCATAGGATGCCAGCCGTGGCGTCTACGTCTCGATAAATAAACACCAATCCAGTAGATGACGTGTATTACCACGCGCCATCGTCTGCTCATCATGTGATCTACGCTCCGATCCAACCGGTGCAAGAGCTAACCTCGGCGGGAGGCGCACATCACCGCGCATTCCGCCATCCAGCCACACGGCCGCGGGTTCACGCCAACAGCAGAAACGCCAATACAAACGCAGTCGACGACAGATACACGGCTCAAGAAGACACCGATTCACAATGTGCCCCGCCACAGTGCCGCCCCTCTCATCCGTCAGGGCGCTTACATTCGACGTCTTCGGCACAACCGTAGACTGGCGCTCCTCGGTCACGGAGGAGCTGGCGCTCCGCGCACATCGCAAACGCTCTTCCAACCCACCGCCCGCCCTGAAAGACCGTCTGGACCGCCTGGGCGAAGACGACTGGGGCCGCTTCGCCCAAGCCTGGCGCGATACATATGTCCGCTTCGTCGGGTCCTTCGACCCCGAGCAGGACGCGTGGAAGACCATCGACGAGCACCACCGCGACAGCCTCGTCGAGCTGCTCGAGACATGGGGCCTCGGGGGCCTGTACACGGACGCAGAGGTGGACTCGCTCAGCCTGGTGTGGCACCGCCTCGCTCCCTGGCCCGACGCCGTCGACGGGCTGGCCAGGCTGCGTGACGGCGGGAAGCTCGTGCTGGCGACGCTGTCGAACGGCAACACGGACCTGGTGAGGGACCTGGACGACTTCGGAGGCCTCGGGTTCCACCGGCTGTTTTGCGCCGAGACGTTTCGGGCGTACAAGCCTCGCCCGGAGACGTATCTCGGCGCCGCGACGGAGATGGGCCTGGAGCCGGCGCAGGTGGCCATGGTTGCTTGCCACATGGGCGACCTGAAGGCTGCCAAGGCGTGTGGTCTGAGGACGATATACGTTGAGAGGCCAAGGGAGGAGGCCTGGGATAAGGAGGGCGAGGAATTCACGGCGGCCAGGAATTGGGTGGATTTGTGGATTGGAGAAGAGGACGGTGGGTTTGTTGCCATGGCAGACAAGCTCTTGGATATCCTGTAGGAATGTCATTGTGGTGTATTTTTCTGCCAGGGAAAGGACTTCAAGGAAGCGGTGGTTGACTGCAAGGAGATATCAGTCAATCTCAAAGTCAAGTTCTCGGCGCAGTTTCACAATGGAGGCCAGAGAACCTCACTCAGCTATATCCCTGCTCGCATGTTTCTAGATTCGACGCTTTATGTTTTCTGACCGATGGCAGTTTGTCTGCTGTAGTTGTGGACGGACCATTGCCCCATGTATATGAGGGATCTCCAAGTATACATTATATTATAGATTGACCGATCAATTAAATTGATACATTGGCCCCCCAGAAAAAACTTGATACTATTCAGCTTTCGTAGAACCCAAAAAGCCGTGCGGAGCATACTGCCATAAACTCAACTCTAAGTCTGACAATCTGAAGTCAAGGTCCATGAACCCTTGCGCCCCTTGGGTGACCTACTCTGCTAACGAATACAGTATTTTATAAGGTAATTGATGTCACATTGTTGACTAGAAAAACGGCACAGGCATGTGTTTGTCGTTGTTTTTTTAGATGCAGGCTGGGATATGTCAGAACTTGGGTTCAAGTAACACGACATGTGAGAATCTCGGTGGGCCATTCACCCGCCATATCGCAAGCATACCTGGATACAGAAAGTCTACACCGAGACGCAAAACATGGATGTGCGGCATTGGCTCTTCATTTCACTCGCTTGTGCATACTCTTCGGTCACTGAGCAGACAAAGGACAGGCCTCTCTTGTGGCAACTGCTTCAACAGAGTTTTTGAACGGCGCTAGCAGGGGATAGCACTGGTACTGGATCGGGAAATCATCAACAATGAATCTGAGAACCAAGGAATAAGACGCGAGGTATGAAAATGTTCCCTCGGTCGGCTGACGAGACTTCGTGCAGGCTGCAGATTCAACATACTCGTGGCACATCCAGGCAACTCGTCATATCTTGCCCATTAGAGCGGTTCGTCAATACGAAACAACCAATGGAAGCTAATCGTGATATGCTATGAGATAGGGCCTCGTGGTGTTTTGAATGTGCGACGCCTTGTCATAGCCTGTTCTCTATTCGTGTGTCTTCGACGGTAAGTGAGGCGAGCCGAGTGAGAGGCCAGTCTTGTTACTATTTTGGAGCAGTTTGTCTAGTCCCCTAGTAGCATAATCCGGGTGGCAAGCCTGTCTGTAAGCCGTGCCACAGACGATACATGATGGGTGTAGAGGCTGCCTGGGGCATTTCGCACCACCTCGTATGCACAAAAAGCTGTAGATGGATGGGCAATATTGGATTGCGTACCAGAACAATTAAGACATGCGTTGAGAGAAGTCGACAGACGGAAAAGCAGAGACAGAGAGAGTAACCACCCAGCTGAACATGTGGTGGCAGTGGAGTACTATGGAATTCAACTATTGGCAGGCGAACGAAGTTGCAAAATGATACGAGGAGGACATGTGGGGTGCAGTATTGAGCCAGGCCGGATGCTAATCGTTGACAGAAACGCCCAGCTCTCCATCGAGCCATCAACCAACCCATCGTTGGATGAGTTGCGGATGGACGGCACGGCCCTGCTGTAAATGAATCAGGCCTCTGCAGGGAGGGAACCACCCATTCGTCGCGGTCGGGACAGTTCTGCCCCAGAAGATATCGATGGCAACCTTTTTCTTGTTTGGCGGCTCTCCGCTGCGGCCGGTCTGATGTCTTGCTGTTGTGTAGCGCCAGGGTCTAGCTACCTTCAAGTGGCAAATCTAGAACCTTACGAGACCGACGAATGAAAATGCTAGAGGGGGCATTGATAGAACCGTTACATGTAGCATGATATTCGATGCCAATGATACATGCCAAGCAGCATGGACGAGCGAAATGACGAGGCAAAATAAACAGGCGAGTGGTCAAGCCGGCGGCCGGAACAACAGCCGTATGGCAAGGACGTGCGGCCGCAGGAGCAGAGGCCCGGAACCCGGAGGTCCGAACGCAGAGGTAGAAATAGAAGTTGGTCGAGTCGATGCGACACCATGACTGAGATGTGAGGACTGGGGTGGTGAAGTCGATAACTCGTGGGCTTGTCGAGGGTTCGTCGAGGCCTTCGATGTTGGGACCAGGCAAGAGACAATGCTTCGAGTGGCTTTGACAAGCGCCAGGACCACAAAACATGCACGAGGCAGGCAGCCCTGCAGTATTGCTAAACGCTCCTTCCCTTCCTTGTCGATGAATGCAGTCTGGTGTTAGTTTTTTTTTTTTTGGCCCGCAGGTTCTTCCAGCAATGGACTGAAACGTTTTCCTTTTGAAGCCGCAAAACTGGGAACTCGAGATCGAATGTCTTGTTTTGCCGCTGTCATTGCATGCCTGTTTGTCAAGGCTCTCTCCCTGGCTCTCGTTTCCCCCCGGCACTTCTCGCCTTTCTCTGGGCTGCCGGCAAACATTCTGCTTGCTCTCACTCACTCACGATGCCATGACGCGCCAGGGCGCAACGGAGCTGACGCTCGCCAACCACCACAAGCAATGGACACACACAACATAACTAGCATCGATGCAGCAAACGACCGTGGCTGAGGGGGTCAGTGGATGCTCAGAATTACACCAAAACCAAAGACCCGCCCAGGTGCTTGCTTGGGCCACCCAAATCCATGGTCCAAGAGGCTCCAAACTCCCAGGCGGGCTGCTGGGCAAGCTAGGGTATGTGATTTGTAGGGTTGGACGATGCTCTTTAGCCACCAGCCAGACTACCACTCTGGCAGGGAGGTCGACTACAACGCAGATCGACAAGGCGCGTCGAGTCGTGGATGGTTGGTTCCATGGAGTTTGGTAGGCCGCCTCTGTTTGTATCCTCCGGCCCGCCTGCTAAAACGAAAATGCAGCATTGATCGCTATTCGAAGAGCAATACTAGATTTTATGCTGTTGGCTGTTGGTACGAGAATCACGATGATGCAGAGTCCCCCGTAGAGAAGCCATAGAGCGCACTCTGTACACATGCTTCGGATTCTGGCCCAGGCGTTTGCGTCGAGTACAATCTGCAATGTTGTTGATGATGACCCAATCCGGCGCCGATTGGCCATCCCAACAGTCTGGTACCTAGCACACGTTGCCTCGAAGAATGGCAAGCCCCGTGTTATTTCGTCGCCGTCACAATATGACTGACTTTTCCAACCAACATTAATTGCCGATTGCCCTTGTCTGCTGTTTGGCTTAAGGAGCCTCTGAAGCCGACTCCCCGGCGCGGCATATCAATGATAGAACCGATGCAATGTACATACTACCACGGTATGGAGGACAAGCACTTGTGGCTGAGCGGATTTCAACATTCATGGCAACGGGCCTCTATTATTTCCCACACTCTTGTCACGCATTGTTCCTCAAAACAGCCTGCCTAGCTTAACCATGGTTAGCACAACATGGCGGCATTCGAGTTGCCTCAGACACTGCCAAAGCCGCCAAAGGGGCCACCTGTATGGAGTATTGCACCATCAATCATTGGAGGACTTGTCCTTGTCGAGACGCAACAAAAGGAACAAAGGCCATCACCACATCTGCGCTAATATTCGCATTGCAATTGTATCTGCCCCGTTCGTCTTGTCAAAGGGGCGACCCGCTCAAGACCCCTTGAGCTCCAGTCCTGGCCAACATTGAACCTGGGCTGACCGGGCGTATCTGGCTGGGTCAGCTTACAGAAGCGACAAGAGACCGCAAGAGGTCAAGCCGCTCCACTGGATAGTCGAGGACGTCTGGCTTTCCTCGACCCCCAACCACGTCCCAGCGGATCCGACAAACAGGCGAGCTTGAGCATCATGGTGGCATGGCTCTTTTTGTGTATCGGCCAGCACCAGACAGCAGTGGTTGGTGCCTTTATCTCTTCAGGGCTCTACGGATCATATGGAGTAGTCATGGGTTGTTGGCAGTACTGCTATCGACTGGACTCGCGTGCGGCCCATATTATATCTAACATTGAATGTACATAAACTTCTACAGCTTGTCAGCCCGCCAATCATGCACCCATCCGGCCTTGGAGCTCTCTCTGCGGTGCTTCGTCCCTACCAACAAGCTCGGCCAGCTTCTACCTGTATGTATGTATGTTGTTGTATGAGATCAGCCCTGGACGGCCCTGGACCATGGCGGGCAAGCTGAGCATCTCCTCCAGCAACTGGCCGTGCACTCGGGTGGTCCATGTCACCATGTGCATCCTGCTAGCTGCGAACCTATCAATCTATCTTGGTGGCCACTCGAGAACCCAGTCCATCCGCGGCCGATGGTCTCCTATCAGCGCCCACTGCTGCTCTGTACTCCGTACCGAGTACCTTAGCAACCATGCTCACTGGCTCAGACAGTGGCTCTGTCGTTGCGCCTCTACTCCATACAAAGCAGCATGACCCGCTCACCCACCGACTCCACTCGACCCTCTGCCCACCCGAGTCCAGCAGCTCCCACCGCAAGCCAGAACGCCTCAGTAACATCTTTCGCGAGTCTTGTGCTGAGGCTGGAGCAGACATCTTTGACCTGACCATCCTTCATTCTTCCCCATTGACTCGGAGCCGCACAATCACCACGCTGCTCTCCCGTCCCAGGCTCCCGCTACAATTCCGAGCTGTGCTTCGCCGACCACTCCCCTTCCCTCCTGATCGACGGCTTGTCCTGTCAAGGACGAGTGTATAATCTCTCCATCACCTCTCCTCGACTAGCCACTTGTCGGCGCACAGCTCCAACTCTTGCCCAGCATGGCGGGCCGTATGGTACTATACAAGCTGGTGGTGTTGGGTGATGGTGGCGTAGGAAAGACAGCACTGACAATTCAACTATGTCTGCAACACTTTGTTGAAACCGTGAGTCTGCAGTCCTCCAATGTCCCTGCGACCTTCACCGTCCAGAGGTGGAGGCGGGGAAGCTAATCCTCGATTCTGGGCCTCGCAAGCTGATGCAGCCTCATGACAGTACGACCCGACGATTGAAGATTCATATCGCAAACAGGTGGTCATAGACGGTCAACCCTGCATGCTCGAAGTCCTCGATACCGCTGGACAGGAAGAATACACAGCCTTGCGCGACCAATGGATTCGTGACGGCGAGGGTTTCGTACTCGTCTACAGCATTTCATCCCGCTCCTCATTTACCCGCATCAAAAAATTTCACCACCAAATCCAACGCGTCAAGGAATCATGTGCCTCCTCACCGTCATACCCGGGGTCGCCCCTCTCCGCTGCGAGTCCCCAGATGCCAGTGCCCATCATGCTGGTGGGCAACAAGAGCGACAGAGTTACGGAGCGTGAGGTATCTACACAAGAAGGGCACGCACTAGCCAGGGAATTGGGGTGCGAATTTGTTGAAGCATCTGCAAAGAACTGCATCAATGTTGAAAAGGCCTTCTACGATGTCGTCAGAATCTTGCGTCGACAGCGGCAACAAGCGTCTCGCCCGGCGGGTGGCTCGAGCGGCCGCTCACGTACAGGCAATGGTGATATTGGGGGCCGCGAGCGCGAGGCACCAAGATACCGGCGCAGCAAGGACGGCGAAAAGAGCAAAAAGTGTATTGTATTATGAGCGCAAATGCTTCCTCGCCATCACCGGCCTTGTGAGACGCAGCATCTGAGAGGGGTGTTGGTTGGTGAGGGGTCACGCAATTTTTCCTGCGGCCGTGCTTGTGTCTCGAATGGAAGCTGCATACATACCACCGACTGCTTTCCCTCGACAACCGGCTCCAATGGGATAATGAAAACCAAAACACAAACTCAAAAAAGCACAATCTATTAAAGACTCTGTTATGAAGGACACGAACCGCCGGAGAGAGAGAGGGGGGGAGAGAGAGAGAGAGAAGAGGAGGAGGAATGTGATTAATTTTCAGCGACTGATGGTTAGGTGTTTCTATCACGTTTTTCTACTTGATGATGCAACATCCCAGCAACGAACGAACGACGTCACCTGAATCGGCGAATGGCGTATGAATCCAAAAAAAGAGGCATATTCTGGGGCGCTAGGTTATTTTGACGACATTTACAATTGCTTCTGCTATGATTTGTTGGTCTTGGTGATGGCGTCGCGATTGTCTTCGAGAGCCGATATGAAGAGACGACATGCTTTTACGCCTCCTCGAGCTGTTTCAGCATCTTGAACCATTTTTTTGTCTTTTTTTTTTTAATTCGTTCCGTCCGACAAACTCTATTTGTTACATTCTTGCATGTCATGTTGAGGCATTGGGAAATAATGACAAGAGGCTAGTGGCTGGCATTGCTTCCAGGACCACTGGTTATACGCAAGCCCCGAAAGGTTTCCCTTCCTCATTGGCACATGATGGCAATGTAATCAAGTACGAGTTTGGTCCTGGAGTCACATCCACTCATCCTGTTTTACAAACTCATCCACATTTTGATTCCATTGCCTCTTTATTTACTCATGTTGACATTTTCGCGCATGTTTTCCTTTCTACATGGGTCTCAACTCCCCTCGGCATTGACACGAGGACAACACCCACCCCCTGGTGTTCAGAGAATTGCTTGCCCTCGCGGGAAGAAGAGCAGGGAAGTGGACGGAAGTGGAGCACCAGAGAGCGGATTTGCAACGCTGCGAGACGACAGACGGCTGATGGAGACGACGGTTACTAGACCTGTCTATATAGTTAAAGGATTTGAAGATTTCAGTTTCTCCTTGCTTCTGGATACGGGACGGAGATGAGCAACAGGACAAGATGCCTGGTAGCCGAGGTAGAACACATCAAAAGACATGATGATTTGACATCAAAATACACTTGAGAGCACCGGGGGAGATACTAGAGGGGACCATGAAGCCGCGCTTTGTACATGCTCACGGGTGACGGCGCAAGAAGCCCATCCATGGCTCCAGGTGTTTTTGCCCCTGGCAAGGCCATAATGAAAGCGAGAGCGACAGCGAGAGCGACAGCAGAAGCTGTGAGCCCCAGGGCCCCAGTTCGGACTTTGACGGCCGGGAGGGTCCGTCGATATCGCCCAGATTCGATTCCTAAGAGTAAAGCACATATGCAGCGCAGATGCCCACGCCATCGCCAACACTAAGGCAACATGTGAAGCCCTAGGAAGGGAGAAAGGCGCGAAAGGGAGGGGTGCAACTGGTGCAACTTGGCGCAGCTGATGCAACCAATGCAACCCGCAGACGACCCGACAGCTAACAAAAGCTTGCATTTGCTGTCTGAGCACCGAGCAACAAGTGAGAAGTGAGGGGTGCAAGCTCTCGGCTGTGAGCAGAAAGCAAGCGCCTACGGGATCGGACATGGGACATCGTCACTTCTCGTTGGCCGAGACGAAGAGCTTCCTGACCTGACTTGACAACCAAGCAACTGCCTAGCCTCCGGAGTAACTACCTAGTAAGTTACTAGTAGACAACTTCTCCTGCCCTTCCGACCACAGAACCATGCGGGCCGGACAGATGTGTATACAGTACGTGCACCTCGTCCGATCAAGCGCAAAAGGGGCATGCGACACACGTGTACACTACACGGTACCAGCAGCACCCGCAGACCAAATGGTTCGGGCTGCTGCCTTGATTGAGTTTTTTTTTTTTTTTTTA
Source organism: Metarhizium brunneum (assembly GCF_013426205.1). Lineage (NCBI taxonomy): Eukaryota > Fungi > Ascomycota > Sordariomycetes > Hypocreales > Clavicipitaceae > Metarhizium > Metarhizium brunneum. The sequence goes on along the minus strand of NC_089425.1, from coordinate 3,104,239 downwards.
AGAAAAATAATTAAAAATTCTGCGTGTGTGCAGCCTCTGTCCCTACCCGCAGCAGGCTGGCGACGCCTCGCGGCGGCGGCGACACATGGAGGGGACCCTCAAGCACAAGCGGCTTGACGGATTGGGAATAAAACCTTGCCCACAGCCAAGGTTGGTGTTTGCCTGGGTGTGCGCCACGTCTGGAGAGAAGCGGGGGACAGCCTACTCGTTTTGCGTGGCATGCGGCATGGCGAGCATTGGCGCATGAACGTACTTGCGTGCATGGGGGAGTCTGCTAGTAAGAAGGGTAAACTCTAGTGGTAAGAAGGGAAAGGAGAAGAGAGAGAGAGAATACGCACGATAGAGCGTGCATAAAGGCCAAAGGGGAAAAAGATAATTGCCGCTGTTCATACATATGGATGACGAGCTTGACGGGTTCATGCTCGACATAACAGCGGGGGTCCAGGCGAGGACATACAGATAGAAATGGAGCCGAGAAGGAACCGCGTGCTTTACACACGGGCTGGCTCTTTGATGCTTCTCTTTTCTTTTCTTTTTTTGGTCCCCCTTCTCCGAGAAGACAGGGACCAGCTGATGTTTCCTTTGTTGGTGCTAGCCTGAAGTGTCCCATGGTGCGGGCCTCCGTCTGATGTTGGCGGAGGCTAAGAAGCGCTATCCTTGTGGGGTCTGGGTATTCGGAGACATATTTTTTTGTTCGGTGTTTTCGCGGAGTGGGAACTGTGAGCATCGAGTGTGGCAGATGGATTTTGTTACATGGCATTGTGGCGCTCGAGGGAGGCTGGGCGTTTGCCCTCCGAAACACAATAATGGTGGTTTTTTTTTTGGGCATGGTGTTTTGTTATAACCGTTTCCCCAGGATATAGAAGCAAGATTCGAAACTAGAACTGTCGGCCTTGCATGGTGCAGGCTGCAGGTGGGCGGCTGGCTTGACAATGCGACTCAGAATGTGCTTCGATACAAGTCTACTTCTACATTATTTTTCAGTCTGATGAGTTTTCAGAGACCGTCAAACCTACCTAGGTACCTTTGAAAGTATACTCCGCGCCAAAACTCTGTCAATGACAGAGTTTGTCCCAGGTATGTTTTGTGTGTAGATACAAAATGTAAACCTGCCTACATATGTTGTCTTGTATGTTGTTTCTGTCGCCACTTCTGCATCAGCGAGTTACCACGGGACCTAGACGGGACCATGATGCCCTTCTTTCACCGGGATGCAGTACTGTATGTGTACCTACCTATATGGTGGGCAATACAGAGTAGACATCTCGAAGTGCTGAGTCCACAACAGCGTCGCGTTAGAGGAGACAGAACAATGCACAAAGGCAGAATTGGCATCGGAATCAGCACGAATCATGGCTTTAGTCTGGATTTGCGCAATTGAACATTAGCAATGTCATTGAGATTATTCAAACCATACATACAGGGTAATGATGCAACACATTATTACCACTTTGGGAGCGGAAGAGACAAGCCCAAGCGGGGCGCAATACAAGAACTTACCACCTTTTATACAAACCAAGAGCCATCTACAGACAGTGATGACCATCATTTATCAAGGCGTTTGACCTCCCAGAGGGCTTCGAGTTCTCATTGACTGCTGGGTCCCCAATGGCACCCTCAGAACGGATTGTAATAAAAGAATTGACGGGTAGGTAGTCACCAAAGAGGGATCAGATGACTGCCCATTTTGTTGTATTTGGATTGAGTGGGTGTTGAGGGAAAACAAGAGATTGATCAAACCCGTGGAAGAACTGATTCTATACCCAGGGCGTGGGAAGGTAGCCCCTTCCGTTTCCATCACGAAGGCAAGTGCCTTCCTCGGCACCTCTCCTGATCTCCTGACCTGGGGAATGGAAACAGTAGATTGCAAGTGCGATTCTCACGAAACAGGAAGGAGTGAATGCACGGTCAAGACGTCTACAGAATTCAAAACTCTACCAATGCATAGTCCGTTACTGTGGACTCAGCGGCTGGTGGCAGTACGACATGACGAGCTCAAAGCGTTCATACCATTGCGTTCAGTCTATTTGACGCTACAAAGGAAGACAGTTCTGCTTGATCGATTTCTATAGGGCGGTTCATGGCCATGTTGACGTTCCTTCGAGCTCTGTTGTCCTCATTTTGGTGCCCCACGACCTCGCGGACCATCGGCATGGCATTGACAAGCTCGCTCGGCGGTTTTACTGTCTCAACACGCTTCAAAACATATCTGATGTCAACAACGGTGTCTATCGAACCCGGCCAGTGCATGCCATTCGTGTTGTCAACCGACACCAGTTTGGCATTCAGTCAAGGCCCGATTCAACCTCCGTTACTCGGTGTCGAATCCAGAGCCAACATACACCTTTGTGTTAATCCGCAGAGAGATGCGCAGAACACGCCGAAAACCTCAATTGTCGCTATACTCGAATGTTGTCAAGACTCAACAGCAGGCTGATGCTAAGCCCGATTCGGAACCCACACAATATCTGCAGCGTCTTGGTCATGTTTCGTCCCTCGGAACGTCACATGTATGGACCTACATAACTTGATTCTATGATTGTTCTGTTATAGAAAAAGTCCAAGGGCCCTTGCCTGGGTGATTTTTGGGTGTGTAAATTCAGTCCCTTGTTCTTGAGAATATCCTGGACGCTAACAACGGCATCAGCGGTAGATGTGCCGCTGTGGATACCTTCTGCTGAAGATCTTGTCTTGAAAGTAGTATTCACGAGCATGGGGCTAGTAGTTCTAATCAGACTGTTATCACGTCGACGAGGGCCCGCACGTTTGAAACATTTCGCCCCAAGAGATCTTATAATAACTACTACCCCGTACGAAGATTTCAAAAACAAAAAGAGGGAAGAATTAGCGTCGCAACTATGATTGGCTGCTCATAGCTCCCATGACGACCACCCGCCAGCTTGGCCATGTCTTTTCACAACAGGTTATACACCACTCTCAACACGGTCAACTCTCGGAGCGGACTCCGTGGGCTATGATTGTAGTCTCCCCAGGTCGCCGACGTCAATGTGATTTCGTCACGGAGCCCTGACCTCCATTCATTGGCTTCCTACGCCTCCGGCATCCTAGTCCTGTCCTTGCCTCGTTCCTCGTGCTTTCTTGTGTCACAGATGCAAAAGGGGGGGGTGGTAGGCTACGCTTTAACCTTTCCTTTATACGGCGTACTCCGTACATACTGACGTTCCAATAGCTCCATTATAGACTGGGGCCGGGCCTTCAAGTTCCCATCGTGTCAAGGGGGTGCTTCATTGGCCCATGGCCTTCAGATGTATGTTGTATGTATGTATGTACATGCCGAGCAAGGAGCCCACTTTCCATCTCCACGAAACCAAAAAAAACAAAGAATTAAAAGGCCCGCGTGGCATCGAGTCCATAATTATCCCGTCTAGTTCGGTGGCTGGGCCCTGTCAAAAACTGCCAAGCAGACCAGCAACGGCATTTAGTGTTTTGGAGATGGCGTATCGTCTCCTCACTGCGGAGCAAATAGGAGCCGAGTATCCCAATATAAGAACTCGCAAACATCAAACCACAATTGGTGCCTAGTGAATCTGTGACGTGTACGGAGTACGGAGTAGAAACACAATCGTTTTATTCCCCACGGCCAGCCACGAAAACCAGCACCGGTCCCAAAAGATTATTGTGTGAGAACCCAGCATGGCCCCCTCCAAATGAGCATTGGTATCAACTTCTCCTTGTCATCTTACAATCGTACATGTTGCGACCATCCAGGTTCCCGTACATTAATTCACTCACCTGCAGCAACCCCCGTCTCTCCGGTTTCAACCTGCCCGCGTGTGACAATGCGTGTGACCGCATATGCATGCGCTCGCACGCCTTATCCCCAACTTCTTCTCCCCGTCGACCACGCCGCGGCCGGTCTCGCTCGTCCCAAGAGAATGCGACGCGTCCCTCTGAAGAAACAGAGCCAAGCCAACAGGTGCGTCGAGCGCCTGCGCCCAACGTCGGCGCCGCCCTCGTCAACCGCGTGCCGAAAGAAGACCTGCTCATCCCCGTCGAATAGCCCGCCCACGTTGACCAAATCACCGACGACGCTTCTGGGTGGGCATATGTACAGAGCATGAGTAAATGCGCGGTTGCTATTCCGAAAATAGAAACAAACAAAGAAGGATGTTGGACGCCGCGAGTAGGGATGTACATACATGCCCATACGCATATTTGTAGCTACTGGTTATCAAATTGCCTGCGGCGGCAGTGCCCTGATACCCAGTAGTACCAGGGCGGTCCCTCGCCACATGCTCCACGAGCACATGTGCTGAGAGAGCAGGCTATTAGCTTCACGGTGCCTCTTCTCAAATACCCCTCTTGCAGGTATACACGGCTGCGGTTATTCACCAACTCCAGTTACAAACTAAGTACTTAGACGTGTCCTGCCGGATCCAGCACCTCGTCTGGCAGAGTGCCGCTGGTCCGTTGCTTCGACAGCTCGGCGCACTTGTTCAGTTCAAGAGCAACATGAGCCAAGGACAACCCATCATAGGTGATATTGAGCTGAAACCATGCTTATTTTTGCTTGTGGCCTCTTAAATCGTACCGTCTTACCATTTGACACCGGCATACGTCGGCTCAACTAGGACTATCAATTATCGTTAAACTTATTCAACCACTGCCCTGGCGATTAAGACACATTCAAGACCCCTACACACCAAAAAGTTGGCGTCCCTGCAAAGATTGACCATCATTTCTATTCCAAAGAAATAAATAAACACACATGGTAGGTAGGGGTTAAGTACTACTAGCTTTGATATGCCCTTCTTTCATCCATTCCCAGTCAAGTATATACCCAGTGGCGCCGTAACCTTCGTAACCCAAAATTTCCGTCCCGCTAGAAGAATATAAAAGCATAATGAATCCCACTGCAATCATCAACCCAAAAAGAATATATATAGTTGGTAGATGATATCGAGGGTGGATCATGATTTGCCGCAAAAAGCTTATAAATTTGATTTTTTTTTTAAATGTCAGCCACACCATTATTCCTTGGTGGCGTGCTCATCGCCAAAGGGACTTCGACCACGATCCCCAGAGCCGGGTCTTTCGGTCTTGTCCACGCCACGACGCTCTTCGGCCTCTTCCATAACAGCGCCTAGAGTAGGAGTGCTAATGGCATTGACCTTGCGCTCCGGTGGGTCCGAGAATGGTCCTTGGTCGTTTGACGGCGATTCTGCGACGATTGGGATGGCACCTGAGCTATCCTTGGACGAAGTAGCAGACACCAAAGATGTCGACGAGACGCTGGCATCAGACCTGGCCGCAATTTCAATCTTTTTCAATCCACTGCCAAGCTTGACAACCTGGGCACGCCCGTGTTGAGCGGTGTTTGCGTTGTTCAAATATGTTGAGCCAACACTAAAGTTGCTTGCACCACTGTCAGGTCGACCGCCACCAAACCTCTCAAAGTCAATGGCAGGCACGGGAGGCGTGCCGGGAGCGCCAACAGCAGCGGACCTAACGCTGACAACAGTTGGCTTGGCGCGCATGCCCGTCTGAGCGGGCGTCTGAACCTGAGCCTGCTTGCCGTAGATTGTAGACGCGATACTGGATCGGGGTGCATACGAGGTGCGGTCGGAGAAGGACGAGATGCCCGAGTATGTCGAGTCTCGAAGGTTGCCAGGAACAAAGAAGTGCTGTTCATCCTGGCTACTATGACGGCTGCCCTCGGAGTGCTGCATAGGGATCGGGGGAACGGGAGGCACCAGGACGGTGGGCGAGGTTGGCGTAGCGCGGTTGGTAACACCGGGGATATAAGCAATCTGGATGATATTGGATGCCCGTGTGAGAACCGTTGAAGCGATGGAATGAACTGTGTGGGTTGACGAGCGGCGCGTCATTCTTGAAGCAGCGTCCTTCTCGACGTGGCGGGCAGGATTTATTTCCGACTCGTAAACGGAGTGATGAGGGTTCGATGCCCGCTTCGGTTTGATCACAAATTTCCAAATGAGAAACGTGATGATAGCTATAGCGGCAATACCACCAACGACGCCTCCCGCAATTGGCCCTGCGCTGGGACCGCCGCTGTTACTGCTGCTGTCACCACCATTCTGGACCCCGTTGCCAGCCGAATCATCTCCTACACAGAAAGCCTTTGCGCATTGTGAGCAGGTGACGGGCACGGTATACTGGCAACTTTCACCTGCCGGGCAGGCCGGGCACTTGAGCTTCGACCTGTCATCGCATTGAACACAGCTGCCGTCTCGTCGGTCGAAGCTGAGGCGATTGAGAACTGCGAAGACGTTAGCGTAGTGTCCAATACAGGGGACTGTCGTGTGTCGGGGTGCGTACTCTCATCCACCTCTGCCAAGTCCCTAGCAATAATATAAGGTGTTTGGCCAATCATTTCGGGTGCGGTCCAGGATATCAATGATGGGGTCTCGGCGGGACGATGTGGTGTGTGACGTGAGATAAGTCTACGGCTCACTATAAACGCTGGACGAAAACTACCAAGGCCTCAGAAGACAAATGGTCGTTTCAGCGAATCTCGGAGCGGCACAGCCGATAGAACATCCGTAACAAGATATGCAATGACACAGTTTACGGCGTAACGGTCGTTTGTCGTCGAGAGGGGAAGCGAAATAGCAACGGAGAAATCGGAAGCAGAGATTTAGATAGCGAGAGTGGACGGAGAGACTGGCTCTTTTGACAGGCTAGGAAAGGAAAACGATGGAGAAATTTTGGTGTTTTTTTTAAACGAAAGACATCATCGACCTTGGCGACTGGATGAAGTGAAGAAAAAAAGAGTATTCTGTCTCGATGGCAGTCGAGAAGCAGGAGTTTTGGACGGTTCGTTCGCGAGGCGTTGGTATGGCTGAGTCGAAGTAACGGGAGGTGGATGGCGGACGAAGCAAAGAGAGCCAGTGCAGGTCTCACCCAGGCGGAGACGGGAACATTGAAGGGGTAAGTACTAACTCCCTGAGCGTACAGCTATGCATGTCTCCGTACTTAAGTAGGCAAGGAGGAAACGATGGGACCAGATTGCACCACTACGCCAGGGAGGTGGGCCAGGCACGCACACACATTCGGGTTGCGGATTGCGGGTTGGGCGAGATGCGCCAGAGTTTCCCGACGCTGATTGGCCGCACCAGGCAGGCGGCAGACCTTCAACCAAGCACTAGCACGCTTCTGGACACGGAGTAGCGAAGCAATTAAAAAAGCTCAACACAGTGCGCCCTGGACGCAGCCGGCCCCTGCACGTGGCGCCCGATAGCGAGGAACGCTTCAGGTACAGGCTGGACGACGCTGAAGCCCGTGCCGGAGAGTGTGCCAAGGAGCCCCGCTCCGTGCAACGGTGGACGCTCAATATGGCACCAGACGGGGCGCACTCGAGGGTCCTGTCTTGCGGACAGTGTGGATCACATCTGGCTCCGCACAGTCCAAAACTGCTTCCGTCTGTCTGCTGCTTGCGATGGGACACCGGTGATTTATGTCAATACCCCGGAAAAACAGGTGGGAGCTCGCAATTGCATTCGCGGCTCATTGGCCGACACCAGGAGCAAAGTCTGGTACAGTATGCGGCCGTTCACATGGCAGTCCATGTCGTGCATCGTCAAGCAGACGGACTCTGGCATGGAGGGAGTCTCTTTGCGACCGAGTGTCGCCAGCAGGAATGTGCTTTTCGCGACCGATAAACTCCAATACTTTTGCAGCACCTCGCAAAGTATAACTGACGCACGGGACGATAGCATATGCCCTGCCGGTCTTTGTTATTAGCGTCGCAGCATTGTCCTCAATTGCTGTCCCAAGAATCAATTGCAGCGCACGGGTGATGGACCCGGCCTGGTTTCACCACCATCCGAACATTCACCAATCCCAAGGGCGTCCGTTTCACAGACGAGGTTGTATTCACGAAGCATTCAATACTCTTATCCGATCATGGACCGTGGGCATAAAAACTCTTCACAAGCCGTCTCATCCAGCCGACCAAGATGCCTGCTTGGCTACACTGCTAGTCCTCTAGCCTTGCATCTGGATAAGCCTTATTCATGCGCATAAGAACCCCATCTCCAGTCTTGAAATCCCTCCGCGAACCAGAAGGCCCAGGACCTAGATTTTCGAGGCGGCATTCCTGTCAAAGCTGGGGGACGTGGAGAAGCAAGCGGATCCCCTCGTGCTTTTCGCCTGTTGAATTCGAGCATATCTTTGCGGCTTGGTTTCGAAACGTGTGGCACGGCCCATTATATCTGCCATTGTGAAGTTTCTTCAAAACAAGATTCATGTGCTGAAAAACATGGTCTGGCCAATCATTTATTTGTAATAGTACTATGAGGGCTTTCTCCTCCACAGCAGAGTTCTCTGGCTTGTTTTGACGTGGCGAGGCGAGAGGCTACCTAGGTACGTCACCTCGGAGGCAGGAATTGTTTCTCAAGCCGGCAGCCCAAGAGGCTGAAGAGCAGGTATTTCTAGCTCTCTGACTCTGGCAGATATCATTGTTGTCGTCGATGGGCGTACAGACCCCAAGCGTCAACAAATGCTCGCCACAGGCCTCACATGTCCGTCGTCTCGCCCGACTACCGCAAGTAAAGCATAGACATGACCACAGCTCTGCATAGAATCGAATCGTTTCAAGTAGACAAGGATTTCTCAAAGCTGCCAATCGCTGGCCGAGCTCAGAGTCCAACAGTGAACTTTATACATACACACATTGTCCTCTTTGAATCCACATCATGCCAACTCACATTAGGTTTATTAGCTAGTTACACACATATAAACACACCAACTTCTTCAATACCCTGCCATTGATACACTACGTTTAGTGCACATCCTTTGGACCATGATGCTTCACATGGCTGAAGCGTATGGCTTACGCGTTTGCCCTTTACGACCCTTCCACATATCCGGGACTGTATTCTCAATCACCCATCAAGTTGCAGGTCAGCGTCGCTCTGTACACAAACAGAGATACGTTCGTTATCACAATCTGATCAACGCGCAACCCGTTTCCCCCTTACCATGAAGCGCTCCATGCCAAGACCAATAAGAGCATGAGAGTCCCTACTGGTATCAACTTTCTAGAGGGGAGGATGCGGCCACAGACAGGGAACTAGGGGAATCGGCATCCGTTTACAAACGAATTACCGTATAATTGACTTTCCAAATCTCTAGATGTTTCTAGTGTTGGCCTTTCTGGTCACTCCTAGGGACCCAGGCGCGGCACATCACGTCCTTGTCTCGGTTTAACGTATGTAGAACCTCAGAATGAACACAGAGACAGGGGACGGCCTTTCAGACATGCCAGGACCAGTATCAGTATCACGAAAGACGCAAAAGGGGCAAGGTGTCACGTCTCAGCAAATGGCTCAAGGCGTCTCGCCTACAATTATACCAGGGACTCGTCTTTCAGACGTGAACTCGACGACGAAGAGAGAACAATTGCGAATTGCATAATAATTGGTGTTACATAGCTAGGTTCGTACGATAGCTAGCTAGTTGGTAAGGTCTCAAAACATGGACTCGTCAAAGCATGTAGTTTGCAGCAGGGCTTTCCAATATTGCGCTTTGGTCAGTTGCCAGAAACGCCACAACCCGGAACATCGGAACGCATGTGTTGCCGGCTATTTCTATTATTGCACAGGCCTTTGCGAACAGACATGCTGATCTCTGCCTGCTGCTTGCTCGGCGCTTCCGCTCCGCTGCCGGCTTCTTCAGTCCTGTGGACTAAGAGGCACCAGGGGGATGTTGTCCAGTCTTATCACAAAATCGTAGGATTTATCTGCAGCAAGCTGTCCAGCATGTCTTACCTACACCAGCAGCAGGTTTTACCAACGTTCTGGATTGGAATAGTTGAGGCGATTGGGCTGGTTGATTTCCACGCGGCATTTTGTGGCAGGAGGCGTGACGCACTTCAGCATCGTGCAGGATTTCTTGCATATTGTTTCTTCTTTCGACTTGTTAAACACACCGTATGTGATGATCTTCAGACTCATTGGGAATCTAGATGTTACTATTTCGACGTACAGCTTCTGCGGAACACGTCATTTGGGGATGTTTCCATCATATAGCCTGCCTTCGCCCAATCCCTTGGATGGTGGAGGGTGTGATTCTATACCATCATCTTTTGTTTTTCCAGTCGCATTTTCCATTGTTGGGCCCCGTCTAGGGCTGTCTATATTTGATGATGCGAGGTAAAATTAGCCATTCGATGATTACGCACCGTTTCGGTACAGGCGATAGCCAGTCTATGGAAGAGGTTCGTGTACATGAGGCGGTTACCCTAATCACAACAGACGTTGGGGTTTTCCGCCAAGGTTAAGGTTACTACAGGATAGAAATCGACTTCAAACCAATATGCTATCTGCAAAGGACGCTACAAATGAATATTACCACAACATTTGGGCACGAGACGATGCGAATGAATATGGCTTCTGGTATCTTCAGCGGCAACCTGCGAAGCAGCATCCCGGCACGCGCTGTCTTTTGGTATAGCCAGTGTTGACTAGTTTCATCACAACCAGTGTCTTACATAGGCACCATACTAGTCTATCATACAGTAGGGCAAGCCCTTCTCGTTTTCTGTTGGTAAAATTCTTGTCTCAACTGCCGCGCAACATGCTTACCCCAAACACTGGAATCATTTAACCTCAAAAGGAAATGCTCTTCCCATAGTACTATCAGCGAACAGGGGTATACTAGCCGCATAATAAGGGGATGAATCAAGAGAGGCTCTACTCCGTCGTCTATCGCTTACGGCGTGTCTGCTCGCAGAGGGTTGTGTTACTCACGCGACCAAACGCGGGTAGCAGCAAACATCGATCATCACCATCCCAACTTCCAAGATACATGCGGCACCCACGGGCCGAGTACACCGCCTCCACAGAATGCAATGGACCAGCCACTTTGAAGGACTGAGGTTGAGGTTGGCTCCACGGGAGAGATCCACAAGTGCTATTTTTGGGATTTTTCTGGGAGCCTCCCCCCCTTTCAATCTTGTCGCACTGCAATAATGTGGATATTCTCTTTGTATCTGGAGCTCGCTCCGTACCCGATGCGCTGACATGCGAAAACGTGCAGAAAAAGACGTCGTGGCAGGGCTTGGTGCCAAACGTTGCGTACGGTTTATTCGTAGTGCAGTGTGTTGTACGGAGCACGCCGCCGAGATAGTTCACACCATGCGAAGATCTCGTTCGGTTACTCCCATACGACGACAATATATTAGAGCCAATTTATTAGGTTTTGGACCATGCCAGTTCTAGTTGGCTGGTCCTTGTCGTCAGCTCGTCGAAGCATGGCGCACTCCCCGGCGGGCTCTGCTTTAATCCCTGGCAGGGGCATTCATTCTAGGTTGCGGCTGTATTCGCGAATGAAACGATTGAGCAAAACAAAGAACTGAATGTCTTTGTGCGCATTTGACGCGGTCTGCTCAGGTGTCTGCCGCCATCTGCTGCTTGGTCACCTGATCTCTTTATGCGGTTGAATGCGCTTGTAGGTGGTATTCCGTACGCAGCCTCGTAGATATCTTGGTGCCCAGATGGACCTTACCTGCAGTACGGACTACTCTGTATCGTGTAAACCTATACTGTTTCAATTGGGGAGAATATTGTTTGCCCGGTCTGCTGTGCAATGGTCAGCGGTCAGAGCCAAGCAAAGCTGCCGTGGTCGCGGGCTGTACATGTGGAGAGTGCAAATACCGAGCCAGGAGAAGGCAGTCCTCTCATTTAATCGTTATCCGGCGTTCAACGACCAGGTCCTCCATACCCCGTACTCGGTGAGAGATGATTCGAATAGGCCAGAAGATCTAGGGTACTACTCGGAAGGAGAAGCACAGCAAGCTGCAGAGCCATGAGCATGGCCGAATACTAAACGGCGGGTCTTGCTTGGTGTCGTCATTATTATTATTCTCGAGGTTGAGCAGCCGTGGGGACAATGGTTCCCAAGCCTCCCTGGGTGCCAGCGTGAGAAAGGGCGGATGAGATGACGAGCTCGTGGAAACTGGCGTGGCTACTCCGTAGACATCTCGAGCAATTGACGCCAAATCACCCGGTGGCAACTGGAGCAATTGGGATCCACCCACCGGCCAAGCCCCAGCATCCAGATGCAGGTCTATTGTTGCCCAGCCACAGCCAGGAAGCGAGCGGCGACAGAGACACGAGTTGATGAGGTACTAGTACGAAGTACGGAGTAGCAGTACTCCGTATTTGGAGTACGGAGTGCACGACAGTGGACGGGGCAGCCCGACTTCAGAATGCTGGGGCGAGTTCCAGGATGACAGCGCTGGAGAGTGGCTCAGCCCACGCTAGCGCCGGTCCCCTAATTTTGGCCCGTAGTCTGGTGCCATTTGCCTCTTGCTGCGCGTCTACTCCGTGTGTTATGCACTCATCATTGAATGTTGTTCACGAAGCCCGTCGGGTCCAATGTTCCATGCGCAATGTTCAAAACTGCGGCGGCTCACGACGCCGACTTGCAGTGGCTGTCCTGTGCTTATTGCATGTGCTATTGACCCGGGCCTGTGAAACAAGGACCGCTGCCCACAAGTACCGTTGACCCAAGTGTGCAACGGCCACGTTGGGTACTTAAGTACTTTACGCATTACGTTGTTGACCGTTGACAGCTGGACATGGAGCTTGTCCGCTATACTGTGGTAATGCTTACCGGTACTTACGTCAAGCGATCGCCCCGAAAATCTCCCTCTCTGTGTACCATCCCCTGAGCGCGCCGCCTTGTTTGGGCACCCTCATCATCCGTCGAGTACGGAGTACGTACCAGTCTTCTTTATTCCCACCTTTGTCCAAGGCCATTTGTTTATCTTCTCCTTCTCTCATCCTCATCATCTCTTCATGCTTTGTGGTGCGACTTGCCCCTTTCTTCCCCCATCACCGTCTCGTGCCCAGCTTGCACCATTCGGAGTTTGTATTGTATGAGGCAGCGCTGAGCTTGTTCCCTTGCCCAAAACCCAGCTGCCTGGGCGCCTGCTCTTTTTTTAGCCGCCTCCTGATTTGCTTGCCTTGGGTTGAGTGAAGGTACGCTCCAGCACCGCCATCCTGCCGCGCGGATAAAGTACCTGCCTGGGTAGCACTACGCACTTTGTCTGGTACAACCAAGGGGAAAAAAAATCCCCCACTGACACCCCCAAGCTCTCCCATCAGCCATCACTTGGATTTTTTTTTTTGCATCTGCCGAACCCGACCACAACTTGAGCTTCTCAGTATTTCTACCGAATAGTCACGTCTGCGCTTTCCAGCTCGGGACGGCTACACAACTGATTACATCATGGCGTACAACGGCCACGGTCAAGGCCAGGGCCAAGGCCAAGGCCATGAATACGGGGGACACCCCATGCAGGACCTCCCGTCGGGTAACAACGTGGGTTGACCGTCCTCCCCATCACCTCAAGTTTCACACCGAGTTCTGCCTGAATAGGGCTAACCGCAGTCATCCGCAGTATCACATCACTCCTCAGGACCACGATGAGGATGCTCGAGGTTATTTGCTAAATGAGCCCCCCGCACACGGCTATGACCACGACCGTCTCGGAGTTGGCACGCCTCCCGACCGACCAGTCTCTGCCTATAGTCTTACTGAGTCGTATGCCCCCAACGCATCACAGCTCCCTCCAGCTGGCTCTGGTGGCTTTGGTGATAATGGCTTTGGCCAGTATGGACAACCCCAAGGTTTCGGCGGCCCTTATGACCGCCCTCTCTCCGCCGTGCACGATGAGGAAGAGAGCTGGATGCAGCGTCAGCAGCAGCCTGGCGGCGCCGGCCAATCTGGTGGGCTGAAGCGATACAACACGCGAAAAGTCAAGCTTGTCCAGGGCTCCGTCTTGAGTATCGATTACCCCGTACCCAGTGCCATCAAGAACGCCGTTCAGCCTCGCTACCGCGACGTTGAAGGCGGCAATGAAGAGTTTATGAAGATGCGGTACACGGCCGCCACCTGCGACCCCAACGACTTCACCCTCAAGAATGGTTACGATTTGCGACCTCGTATGTATAACAGACATACTGAACTGCTCATCGCCATTACCTACTACAATGAGGACAAAGTGTTGCTCTCTCGAACCCTGCACGGTGTTATGCAGAATATCCGTGACATTGTTAACCTCAAGAAGTCTACTTTCTGGAACAAGGGTGGACCAGCATGGCAAAAGATTGTTGTCTGCCTGGTCTTTGACGGTATCGAGAAGGCAGACAAGAACACTCTCGACGTTCTTGCCACAGTTGGTGTGTATCAAGACGGTGTTATCAAGAAGGATGTTGACGGCAAGGAGACCGTTGCCCATATCTTCGAATACACCAGTCAGCTGTCTGTTACCCCAAGCCAGCAGCTGATTCGACCAACTGGCGACAGCCCTCAGAACCTCCCCCCCGTGCAGTTTATTTTCTGTCTCAAGCAGAAGAACAGCAAGAAGATCAACTCCCATAGATGGCTGTTCAACGCGTTTGGCCGAATCTTGAACCCCGAAGTCACTATTCTTATCGACGCCGGTACGAAGCCCAGCCCTCGATCTCTCCTCGCCCTGTGGGAAGGCTTCTACAATGATAAGGATCTCGGTGGTGCTTGTGGTGAGATTCATGCCATGTTGGGTAAGGGGGGCAAGAAGCTCTTCAATCCCCTTGTCGCAGTCCAGAACTTCGAGTACAAGATTTCCAACATCCTTGACAAGCCTTTGGAGAGTTCCTTCGGATACGTCTCCGTGTTGCCTGGTGCCTTCTCTGCCTACCGATTCCGAGCCATCATGGGTCGTCCGTTGGAGCAGTACTTCCACGGTGACCATACGCTATCCAAGATTCTTGGCAAGAAAGGTATTGATGGAATGAACATCTTCAAGAAGAACATGTTCTTGGCCGAAGATCGTATTCTTTGTTTCGAACTTGTCGCCAAAGCTGGTCAAAAGTGGCATTTGACCTATATCAAGGCTGCCAAGGGTGAAACCGACGTGCCCGAGGGTGCTGCCGAGTTCATCAGCCAGCGTCGACGTTGGCTCAACGGTTCCTTTGCTGCTTCTCTGTACTCACTTATGCACTTCGGACGACTGTATAAGAGCGGTCACAACATTATTCGCATGTTCTTCTTGCACATTCAGGTTATCTACAATATTCTCAATGTCATCTTCTCCTGGTTCTCGCTCGCTTCCTACTATCTCACCACAACTGTCATCATGGATCTGGTCGGCACCCCAGTTGTCGCCTCCACCAGTGGTTCAGAACACCACGGCTGGCCTTTTGGTGACTCTGCCACCCCTATTATAAATGCTCTGCTCAAGTATCTGTACCTGGCCTTTGTTATACTGCAGTTTATCCTGGCATTGGGTAATCGACCAAAAGGTTCCAAATTTACATATATTGCCTCCTTCATGGTATTTGGTCTTATTCAGGGATACATTTTGGTTCTTTCGGGATACCTGGTGGCACGAGCGTTCCAGCAGCCCATCACAGAGCAAATCAAGCTGGACTCCAGTGAGGACTTCGTACGAAGTTTCTTCTCTGGTTCTAGTGCAGCTGGTGTGATTCTCATTGCACTAATCACCATTTATGGTCTTTATTTCCTGGCCTCGTTTCTTTACCTCGATCCTTGGCACATGTTTCACTCTTTCCCGTACTATATGCTTCTCATGTCGACTTACATCAACATTCTCATGGTCTACGCCTTCAACAATTGGCACGACGTCTCTTGGGGTACCAAGGGCTCAGACAAGGCTGAGGCACTTCCATCTGCGAATGTTACCAAGAGTGAAAAGAACGAGGTCGTCGTTGAGGAAATTGAAAAGGAACAAGAAGACATCGACAGTCAATTCGAGCAGACGGTTCGACGAGCTCTTGCACCCTTCAAGGAGGTGGAAGAAATCGAGAAGAAGGATGTGGAGGACTCTTATAAGTCCTTCCGAACGGGTCTGGTCGTTTCTTGGCTCTTTTCAAACATCTTGCTTGTTGTTGTAATCACCAGCGACAACTTTAACTCGTTTGGTATAGGAGTAAGTGGCTTAGTATCATGGTTTGGTCTGTGCACAATGCTAACAGTTTCTAGAAATCGGCGTCTGTTCGTACGGCCAACTTCTTCAAGTTCTTGTTGTATGCCACGGCTGCGCTGTCTATTGTTCGATTCATTGGCTTCCTGTGGTTTTTGGGCAAGACGGGTCTAATGTGCTGCTTCGCTCGCAGATGAGGCGTACACGGCAAAAAAGAGTGGACAGCATTTGGAAAGAGGGAAAGCGGTGGTGTTGAAAGGGTATCATCACGGATGTCGACTTGTAGACAAAATTGGCTCATTT